>NC_141726.1:5000-402500 GCF_971803275.1 Cyanistes caeruleus | reverse complement strand
CCCATCAAGTCCCATTTGCAGGAAGCCCTTGATTAGGCTGACCTTTATCCAGTGTAAATAATAAATTGATGGTGTTTCCTATTAGCCTTGTATAAATGCATCTTCTAAATAAACACCCAGAGTTTGTTCCTCTCTGCCTGGAGTTATCACCCCATAAACAAGAAGCTGCTCCACACGATCACCTAATTGATCCATTTTGCCTGATTCCAAATAAGCTATAAAAAAGTACATTTGGCGTGGGGGAAAGTGGGGTTTTTATCATCCTCTGCCTCGTCTCAAGGAAGGATGAAAGGAAGAAGCCTACTTAATGTTTGCTAAAATATTTAGAACAAGCTGTGAAAGACAGAAAACATTTTAGAACAGCTGTAAGTTATATTAATACGAGAGCCCGTCCTTGAGAATAAACTGCAGTCCCAGGCAGGTAGAAAAGCTATTAAAGAGATAAAGAGATCTTCCTTTGAATTGACACGTATCTGATTTGATTGCAGCACCATTCCCATGCAGTTCCAATGTTCCTTCTCCTCTAATACGGGATTAATTCATTTTGATTATTGTTATTATGGCGAATGGCAAAGGGAATTAGCGGTGATGGATCAGGCACTTGCTGGGGAGCGCGGGCTGGGTTCTCCAGCCCCCGCTGGGACTCGCCGTAAAAATGATGGAGGGGAAGGGGAAGGGAATCATCTGGCAGATTAAAAAGATTCCTTGCGAGGTAACGTCTGCCAGCCTTTGTACGAGACCCGAGATCACCCCTGTGATCCGCAGTGACAGGCACAGGAGGATTTTCCCCGCTGAACTCCGGTTTTGGCTCGAGGGAGGGTGGTGTGGCCGGAGTGAGTGCCAGGACTGAGCCTGGCCCAGCAGAGCAGCCAAGGGGCAGCAGCTGCACCTGCAGGGGCTGGCATTTGGAAGGCAAATTTCAGCTGCACAAAGGGGAGCAGGTCTGGGAAGCTGTGGGAGCTGGTGCACCACAGGGTCCCCTCCTCTTGCCCCGACCAGGGTTGCAATCAGCTCCTGGATTTCTCTCCTGCTTGACTTGAACTGAGTGGGGGGGTTTGCTCCACAGCATTACCAGGATCAGGGAGAATCACAGAATGATTTGAGTTGGAAGAGACCTTTAAAGACCACCCAAGTCTTTCCACTATCCCAGGTGCCTCCAAGCACCTCCTACCTTCTGCAGCCTCCCCCAAGTCTGGCAGTGGTGTCTCCACACCTGGGTTCTTTGCGTGGTCAGGATCGGTTCTGCTCCTCCCAGAGCTCCAGAATCAAGGACAGCTCCGAGCTGCTGAAATCCCCATGGAGCAGATGCCATGTCCTTCTTTGTTTGCAGGCACAGGAGCGGTGCAGAGCTGTTCAGCATTGCCAGGATGAGCCAGAGAAGTGGTGGAGCCGTGTCTGCCTGTGTTTAACCCAGAGAGGGAGCAGGGAGGGAGGTGGAGGTGCAGTCCTGGCTGGGATGTGGAGGTGCAGTCCTGGCTGGGAAAGGACATGGTCTCCCCCCTGCCACAGTCACTGCCTGTTCCCATCCTGTTCTGAGCCAGCCAGGGGTGCTGAGATGCCGGGATGTGGGAAGGAGGGAGGGTGGCAGGGGCATGGGAGGGTGCACTGCTGATCCCAAGTGTGCTGGTGCTTTGGGGTGAGGTCTGTGGGCACTGGTACCTCGGGGGGGTTTGTTACAGCAGCAGCCATGGCAGCAAGGCAGAGTTTGGGGGTGGCCACATCTCCCAATTCTCAGTGTCTCAGCAGTCTCAGCATCGCCCCGGCTGCTTCAGGAGGGGTTTTCTTGCCCTGTTAACCACTGCAGGGCTCCAGCACCCCTTCCCTGTGTGTATCCATCTCTGCCCCCCTTCCCACGTCTGGGATGAGCTGTTTCTGTATCACAGGGAAGCTTTAGGAGCAGAATCCATTAGGGGCTCATTTACTGCCGTGCCCTAAGGCAGACGCAGAGCTGGCTTCAGTGAGATGATGGACTCATCCATCACCAGCTCCTGCCTGGCCTGCCCTGGCTGGGAGCAGCAGAACCCAGCACCAGCACGAGCCCAGCCTGGCCTCGCTCTCTGGGCAGCCTGGAGGAGCTCCAGCCCCCCCAGGCCCCCCTGAGCTCCCAGAGAAACCCCCAGCACCATCCCCAGGGGCTGAGGGGAGCAGGTTTCTCCTCCCTGGGCTATGTGCTCCCAGCTGGGTCACAGGGATGGACTTTGAACCTCTCAGGGAAAGACCCAAATTATGTCCAAACCTTCCTGAGAGGAGCCAGCAACAGAGTCAGACCCAACCTGAATTTCCTCCCAGCTCCCATTCTGATCAATCTCTTCTTATTTCTCAGTGGCCATTTGTGTAAAGGAAGAGCTTCCTGAATCAGATCAAAAGTCCATCGAGGCCAATGTCCTGGAGGAGCAGGACAGGCCATAAAGCATTCCCAGCTCTGGCCATCTGCAGCTCCAGGCCCTGCTGAGGCAGATGGAGCTGTGAGAAACCTGTGTTTAAAAGCCCCTGACAGCTCTTTTCTGGCCACATTTCTCTCATGGCTTTCCAAACCCATCTCTGTGTTTGCTCTCCCCTGGCCCTGCCAGGAGTTTCACAATTGGATCAGGCACTGTCTGAACATCCTTCCTCCACAAGGGCACAGATCAATTATTTTGGATTTCATCTGCTGCTGGCACTAGCCTTGACTCTAATCTTCCTTAAATCTCTGCTGGGAAGTGCAAGTCATGCCTGCCAAAATCTCGTGTGCCCGAGGGACCCCAACTGGATCCCCTGGAATCATCTGTCTCCATCAAGCCTGGCCCTAAAATCTCCCCAGATCTGAGTAAAGGTGCTCTTAATGGGCCCATCCCAAAGGTTTGTATTTTCAGACCTCCTAAGTTTTCCCATCACTATCAGGTTCCTGATCCAATGGGACAGAAGAAATTATTTTCTTAAAAAGATGGAGGAACAAAAGGAATTAAATTACATTTTTCAAGATTGTGCCTCAGGAGATGAGCTTGTACTTCCCTAATCAGACATGAGGAGAAAGCCAACCCTCTCCAGAGGCCGACAGCCTTGGTTCATTTCCAGCTGGAGACGGGACAGCTCTGTCCCATCTGACTGCCTCTGATGAAATAATATCAGTCTGGCTTTCCAGAATTCCCACCAGGCCTGGACCAAGTCAAACACAAACCACAGGTCTCTCAAATGCTGTTTCCAGCCTCTGTGTTTGGAGATGCTCCTGCAAGAATGCTCTGCTTTTCCCCCTGAGAGTTTTCCCAGGGGAACTGAGGGCTGGGAAAGCCACGGGTGGCATCTCCTGCGGACCTGAACCCGTCCCTGTCTGGCCATGAACGGTGCCAGAGCTGATCGGTGACATTGGGTTATTGGTGCTCTCTCCACACACCCCAGCTGGTGGCAATGTTCCTTCTGCTGTTTCTGGAGGGGATGGCAAGAAAGGAAGGATTGCAAGAAATAAAAAGGAAGTTCTTAACAAGGGAAGGGATCAGCACACACCTCGATCTCCTGATGTTGAACACCGCTGACACAGGCCCTGCGCCGCACAGATCCGTAACTTCCTCTAAATTAGCAATTCCACAGGCACAGTAGGAGCTTGCACAAGAATTGTCCATAAAGGGAAGAGAGTCACAATATCAGCCTAGCATGAAACCCTGCTTTCTGCTTTTTAATTAAGATTTCAAGCTGGTGTCTCCCCTGAGGTGCTGCGGGAGCTTTTCCCAGCCACAAGAAGCAGCCGGGGACACATATAATATATATTTTACATAAATTATACATACATACATACATACATATATATATATATATATATATATCACTTGGCCCATGTCAGATATTACATACATATAATATATATTTTACATAAATTATACATACATACATACATACATACATACATATATACATACATACATACATATATATATATATATTACTTGGCCCATGTCAGATATTACATACATATAATATATATTTTACATAAATTATACATACATACATACATACATACATATATATATTATATATATATATTTATTATTTGGCCCATGTCAAGTATTACATACATATAATATATATTTTACTTATATTGTATTATATATATATTACTTGGCCCATGTCAGATATTACATACATATAATATATATTTTACATAAATTAAACATACATACATACATACATACATATATATATATATATATATATATATATTACTTGGCCCATATCAAGTATTACATATATATATATAATATATTTTACATAAATTATATATACATATATATATTTATTATTTGGCTCATGTCAAGTATTACATACATATAATATATATTTTACTTATATTGTATTATATATATATTACTTGGCCCATGTCAGATATTACATACATATAATATATATTTTACATAAATTATACATACATACATACATAAATATATATATATTACTTGGCCCATGTCAAGTATTACATACATATAATATATATTTTACTTATATTGTATTATATATATATTACTTGGACCATGGCAGGTATTACATACATATAATATATATTTTACATATATTATATATACATATATATATTTATTATTTGGCCCATGTCAAGTATTAAATATATATATATAAAATATATTTTACATAAACTATATATACATATATATATTTATTATTTGGCCCATGTCAAGTATTACATACATATAATATATATTTTACTTATATTGTATTATATATATATCACTTGGCCCATGTCAGATATTACATACATATAATATATATTTTACATAAATTATACATACATACATACATACATATATATATATATATAACTTGGCCCATGTCAGATATTACATACATATAATATATATTTTACATAAATTATACATGCATACATACATACATATATATATATATAATATATATATATTTATTATTTGGCCCATGTCAAGTATTACATACATATAATATATATTTTACTTATATTGTATTATATATATATTACTTGGCCCATGTCAGATATTACATACATATAATATATATTTTACATAAATTATACATACATACATACATAAATATATATATATATTACTTGGCCCATGTCAAGTATTACATATATATATATATATAATATATTTTACATAAATTATATATACATATATATATTTATTATTTGGCCCATGTCAAGTATTACATACATATAATATATATTTTACTTATATTGTATTATATATATATTACTTGGACCATGGCAGGTATTACATACATATAATATATATTTTACATATATTATATATACATATATATATTTATTATTTGGCCCATGTCAAGTATTAAATATATATATATAAAATATATTTTACATAAACTATATATACATATATATATTTATTATTTGGCCCATGTCAAGTATTACATATATATATTTTACATGTATTATTTTTATATTAATTTTATATTTAATATAGTAATACAAATTCTATATTAATTTTATATTTGACACATATATTAAATATATTGTATTTACATATATTATATTATATATCTATTTAATATAATATATATCTATTTTACTTGGCCCATGTCAAGTATTACATATATATTATTTTTATATTAATTTTATATCTATATTTTATTTTTAATATATTACACAAATGTTATATTAATTTAATATTTAATATTTAATATTTAATATTTAATATTAATATTTAATTAAGTATATATGTAAATATGTTATATTGACATATACTATATTATATATATTTTTTTATTATTTTTTTTTTTTTTACTTGGCCCATGTCAAGCACATCTATAAATCCAGTATTGGATAGAGGGGCAGCAGCTCCTAGCATGACATTTGCAGTGTGAATACCTCTGTTCATATATTTTTAAGATTATTCTGCTGTCTGACGTTGGCTCAGCATTCCCTTGGAGCTCCTCTTTCCCTGGCTGCTCCCACCTGCTGCGGATCCCTGAAGCTGGGAAGGGAAATCCCAGAGACGTGAACAACCAAACGAGTTTTCACCCAGAACTAAAGGGAAACGTTGGCATTTCCATTTGTCCTGGTCCATTTCTCCATCACAACCCCTCTCGCTCACCTGGAATCCCAGGGCAGGGCACAGGGGGTTGGAAACACCTCAAAGCCAAGCAGGGAACCCGGGGAGCTGCGAGTGCCAAAATGAGCCCACAGCAGAAATCCCTGTCCCTGTCCCCATCCCTGTCCCCATCCCTGTCCCATCCCTGTCCCATCCCTGTCCCCATCCCTGTCCCTGTCCCTGTCCCTGTCCCTGTCCCTGTCCCTGTCCCATCCCTGTCCCTGTCCCTGTCCCTGTCCCCATCCCTGTCCCCGTCCCTGTCCCTGTCCCTGTCCCTGTCCCTGTCCCTGTCCCTGTCCCATCCCTGTCCCATCCCTGTCCCATCCCTGTCCCATCCCTGTCCCTGTCCCTGTCCCTGTCCCTGTCCCTGTCCCTGTCCCTGTCCCATCCCTGTCCCTGTCCCTGTCCCTGTCCCTGTCCCATCCCTGTCCCATCCCTGTCCCATCCCTGTCCCTGTCCCTGTCCCTGTCCCTGTCCCTGTCCCATCCCTGTCCCTGTCCCTGTCCCTGTCCCTGTCCCTGTCCCTGTCCCATCCCTGCTGCACACCCAGGGAGGGCACAGCACCCATCCCTGCTCCCGGGGCTGGCACCACCAGGAGGGGACGGGGGCCAGGAGCGCCCTGGGGGCGCCTCTGGAGGTGCCTCTGGAGGTGCCACAATCACAGCCATAAAGAATTTAATGTGCAGTAAAAGCAGCAGTGAGTTACCGAGGCCGCTGTGCCCCAAAGATGTTCATAAAATATTGAGTAACTTGAAAAAGAGGAGGGGAAAACTCAGCCTGATAAATCACAGCTACGAGCAGGTCCACAGTGCCAGGCAGCCCAGGGGATGCGAGATGAGGGATGAGGGATGTGGGATGATGGATGCAGGATGATGCAGGATGATGCAGGATGAGGGATGTAGGACGATGCAGGAGATGCAGGATGATGCAGGATGAGGGATGCAGGATGATGCAGGACGATGCAGGATGATGCAGGATGATGCTCTGGCAATTCTGGGATGCAGGATGAGGGATGATGGATGCAGGATGATGCAGGATGATGCAGGGTGAGGGATGAGGGATGCAGGATGATGCAGGATGATGCAAGGTGATGGATGCAGGATTCCTCCCGGGTTCATCACCTCCCATGCAGCGTTAATGGGGCCGTGACCGCCCATTCCCCGCTCCCCAGCCCACGCCAAGAGCTTTATTTAGCAGCTGAGATCGGAGCCCGGCCGCACCCATCACCCCGCAGGGATGGCATCAGCAGCAGCAGAGCAAACACCCCAGTCAAGAGAGAGCGGGAATCCAGCTCAGGCAGCTCCCAGCTGGAACAGGAATGGATCTGGGGAATGTGAGGCTGTGGTGTGGCCTCTTCAAGCATCTGTGTTTGACTGGGAGCAGAGGAAACTGCAGAAAGTTTTCTGGAAGAAATGAACTGGCTGCCCTTGGCAGTGAGCTGGGGGCTTTTTCAGAATCCCAGAACCCAGGAGAGGTTTGGGGTTGGGAGGGACCTCAAATGCCACCCAGGGCCACCCCTGCCATGGCAGGGACACCCCCACTGTCCCCAGTGACACCCCCACTGTCCCCAGGGTCACCCCCACTGTCCCAGGGTCACCCCCTCTGTCCCAGGGTCACCCCCACTGTCCCCAGGGTCACCCCCACTGTCCCAGGCTGCTCCAGCCCCAATGTCCAGCCTGGCCTTGGGCACTGCCAGGGATCCAGGGACAGCCACAGCTGCTCTGGCAATTCCAGCCCAGCCCCTCCCCACCCTCCCAGGGAAGGATTTCTCACCTAAACTTGCCCTTCCCTCCAACACAAGGAGCAATCCAGAGCATCCTCACAGCGGCTCAGAGAGAGACAGGAGCAGATAAAAACCCCAGACTGCTGTTTGGACATTTACCTGTCCCAAACAAGGATGAAAAATTCAAAACATGTAGGGGAAAAATAAAAAAATAACGGGAGAACCAGAATCCTGTGCAATTTCCATGTGGATGTGTCACAGCAGCTCGTGTTGGCACATCAAGCATCTGCCCACACTTGGGGGGAGCCACCAAGGCTGGGGGAGGCACCCCAGAACACACAGAGGAAAAATGATCCAACCTTCCTTGAGGACAGCGCAGCTCTGAGCACCTCCCTCGGGGCACACAAACACCTGAGCTCTCATTTGACTGCAGAAAACACAAATAATCAGGAAAAAAGCATTTTGACAGGAATAAAATCTATTCTTTAGGCTGAAGATTTTTATTTTTTTTTCCTTTAATATAAGTGTGTGTTTTGAGTGAAAGGGAATTAAGTGTCTAAAAGAAGTTCTTTGAATTAAGACTCATTTCAATTTAAGGCTGTTGAAAGGCAGAACACCAGGTGTTGTGCAGAGGTTCCTTTGTTCACTGTCACAATTCAACACGGATTTGCAAAATACTTTGACTAAACCTGTTCTGATTTTTCTGCCAGAAACATTTCAGGTGACAATTTTTACCCCAAAAGCTCCACTTGAGGCAACTCAGACAAAACAGTTTAACATCAGCCTGGAGGGAAGTATTTTGTTCCTACTTCCCCAAAGAAATGTACACTTCAAGCACTTGCAGGGGGAGATATTTTGCAGAAATCTCCAGTTTTAGAGAAACCCAGGAGAGCAAGGATGTTTGCCTGGAAAAAATTCAGTCAAATCCAGTCCTGCCCAGATGGAGCATCTGGTTTAAGGTGTTGCCACTCCAAAACCCAGCAGTGGGGTGAGTGCACAGCAGCAGATGCAGAACTGCCAGCCCCAGAAATGCTCAGTGCTGGTGCCCAAGCAGGGCCTGGGGAGCTGCAGTGCCCTGGCCCAGGCTGAGCCCCTGGCACTGCTGAATCCCAGCAGAATCCCAGCAGAATTCCAGCAGAATCCCAGCAGAATCCCAGCAGAATCCCAGCTGAATCCCAGCTGAATTCCAGCAGAATCCCAGCAGAATCCCAGCAGAATCCCAGCAGAATCCCAGCAGAATTCCAGCAGAATCCCAGCAGAATCCCAGCAGAATCCCAGCAGAATCCCAGCAGAATCCCAGCAGAATTCCAGCAGAATCCCAGCAGAATTCCAGCAGAATCCCAGCAGAATCCCAGCAGAATTCCAGCAGAATTCCAGCAGAATCCCAGCAGAATCCCAGCAGAATTCCAGCAGAATTCCAGCAGAAATCCAGCAGAATCCCAGCAGAATCCCAGCAGAATCCCAGCAGAATTCCAGCAGAATTCCAGCAGAATCCCAGCAGAATTCCAGCAGAATCCCAGCAGAATCCCAGCAGAATTCCAGCAGAATTCCAGCAGAATCCCAGCAGAATCCCAGCAGAATTCCAGCAGAATCCCAGCAGAATCCCAGCAGAATTCCAGCAGAATTCCAGCAGAATTCCAGCTCACCCCAGCCTGCCCAGGCCTGCAGGATTGTGTGCCACAGCTCGGGGGAGAGGTCCACGGGTGAGAAATGGGGATTCCACCTGCTCCAAAAGCAGCAATTCCCAATGGAAAACAAATGGAAATGTTAAGGTTGTGCTCGGAGCAGAGCCGCAGAGCTCATCCCCAGAGCACGGGGAGCTGTCAGAGCAGCAGCCAAACCTCCCAGCCTGGAGGAACCAAACTGGCCATGCTCATCTCGGGGTTTTAACCATCATTATTGCTCCTGAGATCAGCCAGAAACCCCCAGCGGGGCCTTGCAGCAATGCAGCTCTAAAATCCACAGAAATATGAATGTTCCCTCCAGAATGGATCACATTTTCCTTGGCTAATGGCCCATCCCGTGGCTCCTGCTCAGCCAAACCCTGAATTCTAAGGGAAACTCCATCATCTCCCTTCTGTTTGAAGGGAAACTGCCAACATGTCTGAGCTGCAATCGTCTGGATCTGGGGAGAGACATCCAGATTTCTGGATGGCAGGGAGCCAACGCCATTGATCCGCACTGGAAATCCCTGGCTGAGGAACCCGCCAGGCTTTGCTCTCCAGCTCTCAGCACCGAACAGACACAATTCCTCTCGCTATCCTGTTATTATCTCTGATTGAGGGAGGGATTTAAGCCGTTCCTGCACTCCCAGGCTTGCAGGGATGTGCCTTTACTCGCCCTTTCTCATTTTTTACCCTCAAAACCGAGTTTTCTGGTGGAACTCCGGGCAAGGTCCCGCCCTCCTTCACCCAGGCACAAGTGGGTCAGGGTAATGACTCACTTTCAGTATTTGAAGCCAGCCAAATAAATCCCTAAATTACTTTCTAACGGCTCAGTAAACACAATCAATGAACATTAACAAAGCTCTGGGAGGCCGAGGAATTCTTTGGGGGGTAAAACACATACCATGAATCTTTCCATGCTGTTGTATCAGGCAGGAACCACTGACTGTGTTGGCCACAGACAGATGGGAAATATTTTCTAAAGCCATTCCTAGGCCAGCCCAGGTTTTTCAAAGAGGATTTTTTGGGGCAAAAAAGGCCTGGTTTATTTTAGGTATGTAAATGCTTTAAGATTTAGGTACATGCAAAAAGGGGTTTTTACAAATGTGGGAGAATTTGGGGTTTAAAGGACCTCTGGAGGTCTCTAGTCCTCCTCAGAAGACTTCACTGTGCTGTTCAGGCAGCTCTGCACCCCTCAGGGATGGGAGCTCCTCCAGGGAAGGGAGCTGAATACTGGGAATACTGGGAAGGTTTAGGGGTTTCCAAGCTGAGTCTGCTCCTTCCACACCTGGAGGAGGAGGAGGAGGAGGAGGAAATGGCCTTCTCTCAGATTCTGGGTGAGTTCCACTCACCCTGACACAGAGAGAGGAAAGTCAAACACATTTATACAGCTCCAGCTCTCTCCATAATCCTCATGGAGGAAAAAACCCAAACAAATCCTCTCGTGCTGCACCAGCTCAAAGGGAAGCACCAGGCTGTGGAAAGGCTTGAACATGAGCCAGGCTCAGCTCAGGCCACAAAAATCCTGCCCCTGGAGCACCCTGAGCTCCAACCAGCACCCCCAGCGACTCCTGACAATCCTGAGTGACTCCTGACCATCCCAAACCCCTCCTGACCATCCCCAGTGACTCCTGAGCAGCATCCCCAGTGACTTCTGTCCATTCCCAACCCCTCCTGACCATCCCCAACCCCTCCCGACCATCCCCAGCCCCTCCTGACCATCCCCAACCCCTCCTGCCCATCCCCAGCCCCTTCTGACCATCCCAAACCTCTCCTGCCCATCCCCAACCCCTTCTGTCCATCCCCAGCCCCTCCTGACCATCCCCAGCCCCTCCTGCCCATCCCCAGCCCCTCCTGACCATCCCAAACCCCTCCTGACCATCCCCAGCCCCTCCTGACCATCCCCAGCCCCTCCTGCCCATCCCAAACCCCTCCTGACCATCCCAAACCCCTCCTGCCCATCCCCAACCCCTCCTGACCATCCCCAGCCCCTCCTGACCATCCCCAGCCCCTCCTGACCATCCCCAGTGACTCCTGAGCAGCATCCCCAGTGACTTCTGTTCATTCCCAACCCCTCCTGCCCATCCCAAACCCCTCCTGACCATCCCCAGCCCCTCCTGACCATCCCCAACCCCTCCTGACCATCCCCAACCCCTCCCGACCATCCCCAGCCCCTCCTGACCATCCCAAACCCCTCCTGACCATCCCAGCCCCTCCTGACCATCCCAGCCCCTCCTGCCCATCCCCAGCCCCTCCTGACCATCCTCAGCCCCTCCTGCCCATCCCCAGCCCCTCCTGACCATCCCCAACCCCTCCTGACCATCCCAAACCCCTCCTGACCATCCCCAGCCCCTCCTGCCCATCCCAACCCCTCCTGACCATCCCCAGCCCCTCCTGACCATCCCCAGCCCCTCCTGACCATCCCAAATCCCTCCTGACCATCCCCAGCCCCTCCTGCCCATCCCAAACCCCTCCTGCCCATCCCAAACCCCTCCTGACCATCCCCAGCCCCTCCTGACCATCCCAAACCTCTCCTGACCATCCCCAGCCCCTCCTGACCATCCCCAGCCCCTCCTGCCCATCCTCAGCCCCTCCTGACCATCCCCAGCCCCTCCTGACCATCCCAAACCCCTCCTGACCATCCCCAGCCCCTCCTGACCATCCCAAACCCCTCCTGACCATCCCCAGCCCCTCCTGACCATCCCAAACCTCTCCTGACCATCCCCAGCCCCTCCAGACCATCCCCAGCCCCTCCTGACCATCCCCAACCCCTCCTGACCATCCCCAGCCCCTCCTGCCCATCCCCAGCCCCTCCAGACCATCCCCAGCCCCTCCTGACCATCCCAAACCCCTTCTGACCATCCCAAAACCCTCCTGACCATCCCAAACCCCTTCTGACCATCCCCAGCCCCTCCTGACCATCCCCAGCCCCTCCTGCCCAGCGCTGTCACAGGATCCAGAGGTCCTGCCCAGCCCCAGCCCCTTGCTGTGCTCAGAGCTGCACAGACACAGCCAAATCCCCAAAATCTCTGCAGTGAAAATAGCCAAGACAGATGGAGGCACAGATTTCTGGAAAGACACGCAGCAGGTGAGGAGCAGAGCTGGGATGAGGGAGCGGGGAAGGAGCAGGTCTGAGATCCCACAATTAAAGCTTTTCCTTTGGCACTAGGGCACAAACCCTGCAGTTCCAAATGCCCCAGCCCAGATGCTCTGGCCAGCTTGAACTGGGAGTCTGGAAAGCTGCAAAGCCTGAGTCAGAGCCAGAGCTGAGGTGCCCCAGAACAGCTCCAGGCCCAAAGTGCTTCTCCCAAGAGCCACAGTTCACTCATGCCCCTGTTCAGTGTCCCGAGAGCTTCCTCTGAAGCTGGGCATCCTCTCGGAGCGCCACAGCTCTCCCTGGGCTCTGTCTCACCCCCCCAGCCCCTTCCCTTGGAAATCGAGTTGCCATCGCATCGTTCTCTGTGGTGGCAGCTGGTGCTGCTGCCAGTCTCCCCTAATTAGCAATCAGCCAACTGCTCTGTGTTCCTCACCCCAGCGCCGGCTCTGCCTGCACACAACACTTAAAATAGAGTTAATAGTAATGGCACCAATAATAACGGGGGGTGTGGGATGTTTCCAGCACCCATCTGCTCCCAGCCCCACCTGGCCTCGCTGCCCGTGCCTGCCTCAGGATGGAGAATCAGCCCCTTCCCCACCCCACAGCTCCCAGCACCCCAAAACCTCCTCCCAAACTCCAGGAACCCTCAACCAGGACGAGTGCTCGTCCCAGGATTAACACCTCAAATACTCTCATCAAACAAGATAAAACAGACACTGGCACTGTTCAAGAAGAGTTTTGAGCACACCATCTTTTTTCCAGTGGGAATATCCTGCATGTGAAAGCGTGTCCCATTTCCTGAGTCACATTCCTGGGTGCTGCATCTTCAGGAAAAGCAGCAAGATCTGCTTTGACCTTTCTTCCAGACACACAAAACTCTCCAGCTAAAATTAGGGGGAAATAACCACGTGGGGAAAAAAAAAGGGGAAAAAAAATTCAAATAAACTCTCCTCTTTTTCTTGCTCCTCCCAGCTCAACCCAAGCTCTTCAAAGTTTCTCCTCCCATGGAGTTGAGTCATTAGTGTTCAGATAAGTGATGCTTGAGCCTTTGATTAAAATGACTGGGGAGCGTCCCTGCGTGATTAAAGAGAGATAACACAATAAAGAGATGAGGACCTTCACCATTATTATGGCAAATAAGTGCAATTCCCAACCTGGGAGCTGCATCAGCCTGTCTAATGCAATAAATGCTGGAAATGAGTCACGCTGGGCTCTGAGGTGCCAGCCCCGAGTGTGCAAAGGCCCCGGAGCTGCTGTGACACCGAGGTGACCACGGGGCACTGAGGGACAGCTGGGAAACACGGGGAGAGGTGGGACAGGGACCCACAGAGGATGGAGGGAGAGGAAAGAGCCGAGGGATGGGTGGGAGTGTGCTCCAGGGTGCCCAGAGCAGCTGTGGCTGTCCCTGGATCCCTGGCAGTGCCCAAGGCCAGGCTGGACATTGGGGCTGGAGCAGCCTGGGACAGTGGGGGTGTCCCTGGGACAGTGGGGGTGTCCCTGGGACAGTGGGGGTGACCCTGGGACAGTGGGGGTGACCCTGGGACAGTGGGAGGTGACCCTGGGGACAGTGGGGGTGACCCTGGGGACAGTGGGGGTGACCCTGGGGACAGTGGGGGTGACCCTGCCATGGCAGGGGTGGGATGAGAGCTCTGAGGTTCCTCTCAACACAGCCCGTCCTGGTTCCAGGATCTGGGATCCAGGAGAGGATTTTCCAGGATCTGGGATCCAGGAGAGGCTGTTCAGGATCTGGGATCCAGGAGAGGATTTTCCAGGATCTGGGATCCAGGAGAGGCTGGCTGGGCCTGTGCAATGTCCCTGCAGGTCAGCCCAGGTCACAGCAACAGCTGCAGGTCCTTGCAGGGAGACTTCCCGGGGCTCAGGCACACATGGGGGAACAGCTTTGTTTAGGCAGAATAAAACGACATTTCCAATCTTTGCCAAACTGGAATAGCTGCTCTGAAGGGGGAAAAAGCCGTTTTTTGTCCAAAGCAAATGTCTACCCGAGGATTTAGTCAGACCTACCCAATGTGACTCCCTGCTGGAGAGCAGCCAGGCTCCTCTGCTCCCTTCTGGGAGGGAGGATCATCCATTCCCTCCCCAGGCACAATGTGGGGCTCCACTCCCTGCTCCAGGGAGCTGCTGTGCTGCTGGAAAAGTGCACACTTGGAAAAGTGCAGACAGCTAGTTCACAGACACATCCTATTTGTGGCTCAAAATACACCAGTTTATCATGCAAATGATATGTCAACAGAATAGCTGCACTTGGCAATAGCTCCCGGAGTAAATTAAGCAGTTAAACATACCATGTGTAATATTAAAGAGGTTATGTGTTACATATAATAAGCACTTGAAGCCAAGTTGTCAGGAAGCCAGGTTTCCTCAGGAATCTGAAATTCAGCTCGCAGGAGCTGTTCCTTCCCCCTTGAGCGGGTGATGTTTGGGGAAAATGCAATATTTTGGGGTGCTGTGGAGGGAGGTTTTACCCATGGGATGGATGCTCTGGCTCCCCTGGAGTTTCAGGAGCTGGGGCACACTCAGGGCACACTCTGTGCATCTGGGAGCTCTTTGCAGGGGCAGAAGGATTGCAGGATCCAGACTTCTCAAGGCTTTGCGTTTCCTGGAGGCTGCAAACACCAGGCTGGAAAAGAAAAAAAAAAAAAAAAAGAAAGAAAAAAGGTCCTGGATTGTTCAGCTCTGCAAATTGCTCCCTGAGGCAAAGGATTGTTGTAAAAAAACACAAATATTCAGATTGGAGTTTAACCAAATACCAGGACACTGGGATTTATTCAAGTGTCAGCAGCCCCCAAGCTTGCCTGCTTATTTCAGGCTCCTGTACATCAGCAAATGTTTTCTGTTTCACACCAACACCCCCAGACTTGGAGACACAGCCCCACAACTCCAGCCTCTGCAGCTTCCTAATGGCCCCAAGCCCCAGATTTACACCGAGCCAGCTCGCCTCCAAACGCTCTCATAAAAACAAAAAACGCCTTTTGCAAGCAGATTTGTGTCGTTCTCACGGGCCTGAGGTCACAAACAGCTCCAGGGATTTATTCAGATTTACTGTGGCACCTCACCCGTGTTCCTGGGAGAGGTGGGACAGGCACAGAGGGACGGACAGCCCTGGTGTGATGGATCACTGATTATGGCACAATAAACACTGGATGGAGGATCTGTGATAACATCTATTAGGGCTGTATGAAATATTGATGGTGGCTGAATACACACTGCCTGCTGAGCAGCTCGTTCCAGAGGTGTTTAATGAAAGACAGGTGTCGTTTCATCCCTGGGGGCAGGAGGAGGGTGAGGAGAGGGGCTGGGAGAGGCAGGCTGCGCCTGCAGAGACACAGGCTGGGTTTTATGTACACACAGACTCGCATTTGGAGAATGAATTAACTGCCTGCTCCCCTGAAATCAATCCCTGCACAGACAACTGCCTTTAATGGGGCCAATAAAAAGAATGCACAGACTGCTGTGGAAAGCTTGGGAGAGACTGGAGACTCCAGGAAAATCAGCTCTTCCTCCAGACTCTTACCCCTGATCCTCTCCCCCCTGAACCCTTGTGCAGCACCAGGACACAGCACTGCCCCGAGGAGATCCAATCCATCCAAATCATCCTCCAGATCAGGGAATCATGGATTGGTTTGGGTTGGAATGACCTGAAAGTGCATCTCATCCCACCCCAGCCATGGCAGGGGCACCCCCACTGTCCCAGGGTCACCCCCACTGCCCCAGGGTCACCCCCACTGTCCCCAGGGTCACCCCCACTGTCCCCAGGGTCACCTCCCACTGTCCCAGGGTCACCCCCACTGTCCCAGGGTCACCCCCACTGTCCCAGGCTGCTCCAGCCCCAATGTCCAGCCTGGCCTTGGGCACTGCCAGGGATCCAGGGACAGCCACAGCTGCTCTGGCAATTCCAGCCCAGCCCCTCCCCACCCTCCCAGGGAACAATTCCTGCCCAAGATCCCACCCCAATCTCCCCTTTTCCAATCTCAAGCCATTCCCTGTGTCCTGTCCCTGCAGGCCTTGTCCCCAGTCCCTCTCCAGCTCTCCTGGAGCCCCCGCAGGCCCTGGAGGGGGCTCTCAGCTCTCCCTGGAGCTTCTCCTCTCCAGCTGAGCACCCCCAGCTCTCCCAGCCTGGCTCCAGAGCAGGGGCTCAGCTCTGTCCAACTCTTCCCAAACTGAGATTGGCTCCATTTTCGCCTTTAGGAGCATTAACTCCATTTTAATTTATGAAAACGAGAGGAAGACCTTGCCTTTTCCCCTAAATTGCTCCACTTCCTACTTGAGGCTTCAAACCAATTTGTTGAGCACCCTGAAAGTCCCCATGTGGACATTTCTTACCCTGGTGAGAGCACACACCTGCATGGGGCGTTGAACAGCACCTTCAGCTGGATGATGGAAGTTTAAGCAGTGTAAGGAAATGCAGATTCGTGCCTCTCATGACCATTTATCCATTTATCCTGTTCCCAGGTCAGTGCCCAGCCCAGCCCGGGCTGCTCCAGGCTCCCAGCTCCAAGGAGGATCAGAGGGACGTGGCCAAGGGCTGGCTGAGCCCTGCTGTGGGTCAGGGCTGGGGCTGGAGCTCCTCTCCAAGCGAGCAGAGCTCCAGCTCGCCCGTCCCAGGCTGGAGCAGTCCCGTGGAACCAGCAGGCTCAGCCCAGCTCTGTCCTCCCTGTGCCTCCCTCCTTCACCTCCTGCCATCCTCATCCTCTCTCGTTCCTCTCCCTGCCTCCCTCCTTCACCTCCTGCCATCCTCATCCCCTCTCGTTCCTCTCCCTGCCTCCCTCCTTCACCTCCTGCCATCCTCATCCCCTCTCGTTCCTCTCCCTGCCTCCCTCCTTCACCTCCTGCCATCCTCATCCTCTCTCCTTCCTCTCCCTGCCTCCCTCACAGCCCTTCCAGCTCCATTTCCCCGTGCTGCCAGAGGGGTGTGAGGGATGGTGACACACGGCTCAGTGCCCCTCTCTGCTGCAGCCACCTCTGTTCTGGGGAGCAGCACCATGCTGGACGCTGCTCCTGCCCTCTCCAGTGCTCTGTGGCTCCTCTGGCACCATCCCTGGGCTCTGCTGCTCCCCTGCCCCTCTCTGCCCTGGGGATGGGTCCCCTCCAGCACAGGACGGTGTCACACACAGCAAAAACATTAAACAGAGGCAGCGAGCCCCAGCTCGGGTGGGAGGGGGCTTGGAGGGAAAGGGATTTTTATTTTGTTGTGGGAACTGAATGAATAATTCATAGGCAAATCATTGACATGATAAATTCCTCCATTTCTCCTCTTTTGTGAATCGACAGCAAACAACTTCCCCATTCCTCCCCTCTGCATTTTCATTATTCAGAATTATTCACTAAACAATTGCTGGAATAATTCTGGGGAGCAGATTCTCTGGTGAGGATCTCGTGCCAGTGGAAGCAGGACCCGGTTCAGAGCCCCTGAACCTTCCAGCACCAGGCTTTGGGCTCCAGGTCTGACCATCCCAGCCAGAGGGGCACTGAGAGGCTCCCTTTGTCCTCCCATTACCTGAGCAGGGTTCTGCAAATCAGGTTTTCCACCATGAAGATGATTATTTGTGAATTTACAAATATTTACAAATGGCCAGCACTGGAATTGCTGGGAAATGGCTGGGGTTGACAGCAGCACCTCCAGCAGCACCTCTGCCACCGTGTCTCATCTCCCTGCAGCACCAGTGGGATTCCTCCATTTCCATTTCAGCTGTTGCAAACGAGCCCTGCCCTTCCCAGGAACTCTCTGAACGCACTGCCAGGCTCACCAGTGCAGCCCTGCCTTTGATATTCATGGGAAGTGAAAAGAAAACAACCCAAGGTTTGCTTTTTAATTTCATGGGAAATTTTGCAGGTGGCTTTTGCTTGGTTCTGCACTTCATTAATTCATTTACACACTGACCCAAACCCCACATGAACAGCTGAACGTCTCCAGAATACCACAGCTCTGACTCAGAGAGTCCTTGATATTTATCTGCCTGCAGTTTTCAATAAGTTAAACCCAGCTGACCTAAAATACCAAATTCCGAGGGAGCTCTTTGGCTGATGGCTCCCAGTATCTGACAGCAATTGTCTGGGGTGCATTTTCTGTATTTATTTATTATAAATGAGACACCTGATACCATGAGATCATAAGCAATTTCCAGCTCTCTCCAGATCACCGGGAGGGTTCCAGTTTAGAGCCTCCCAACATCGTCAATTCTGCTGCAAAACTTTCCTGCGCTGATTGCCGCTGATTTGTGGTGTGTGAGCTGGAGGGAGGGAATTGCTCAGAACTGCTTCCAGTTCTCCTCTTCACCTTCTAGTGGAAATCACGTTGGGCAGGCCAGCCAGACTGTTGTGAGCACAGAACCCCTGACGATCTGGAGATCTGAACCTCCCTGGATTGCCAAAGTGCAAACAGCGTGTCCCTGTTTGCAGCCCTGCTCTGTGAGGATGCTGATTCCTCTGGTCCTTCCTTTGGTTTGCATCTGCTCTCCCCACATCCCACCCCTGCAGCTGGGTTTGGGCGAATTCCTGTCACCACCTTCCACCTATCTGTTCACAGGTTTGACAAAAGAACTTCCCAACGAGAGATAACATTTCATAAACTGGATTCCTGCAAAAACCCGCAGAAATCAGGATCTTCCCTCGCTGCCAAAGCCCTCTCGTTAAAACTTCTCCCCCCACGGTGATCCAGGCGTCCACCTGGAGCTGGTGTGGTCCATGATGACCCCTCTCCCTCCAGGGGCTGGGATAAATAACCTTTTCTGTCCCTTCCAGCCCAAACTGTTCTACCCAGCAGCTCCCACTGTGTGCTGGGGAGCGGTGGGGACAGGAGGGGACAGCGTGGCCCAGACTGGGGACCAGGACAGACAGATGTCCACAAGGGACATCAAAGGCTTCTCCAGCTGCCCCAGGGATGTGTTTCTGGATTTCGGCTTTGGCTGAACCCTGTTCTTTTGTGCTAATTAAAAGCAGTAGGTGCTGCAGCAGAGCAGAGCCAGTGACACCAATAAATGCAGACCCCAATTATTACCCCAATTAACCCCAAATCCCCATTCCCCCTTTACTGGGGCAGTTCACGGTGCTGCAAAAGGAGTGGGCTGAGCCATAATTTACATTTTCTGGGCTGAGCACACAGCAGGCAGGGAGCAGTGCCAGGCACCCCTGGGGACAGGGGCTCGGTGTGGGCACTGCCCCGAGCCCGGGGCAGCAGTGCTGGCACAGTCAGTGCCCAGGAAACACGATCTGCCACTGCAGCATCCCTTGATGGGGTTCTGGAGGACATCGTGTCCTCCAAAGAGCCTCAAACAGCAAACGAGATCAGACAGGACCTGGACAAAAACCTCCCCAGCCCTGACTCCCCCACACCGTCCTCTGAGACAGACCATGAGTCAAACCTCGCTCTCCTCCTTCCCTCACAACACCCTCGCTCCTCTCAGCTCTAATTAAGAGGAAGAGAGTGCTGGGCGCAGGGAGATGAATCCTGTGGTGGAAGGGGCTGGGATGAATCATCTCTCGAGGCCATGGTGCCCCTGGGGGCTGGAGGGTCCTTCTGGGACAAGAGGAGGCTCAGCCAGGCTCTGCTCCCAGCCAGCCCCGGCTGTGCCCTGTGCCAGCTGGCACGGCCGATCCACGGTGCTCTGGAGCATCCTCATCTCCCTGGAGAGGCTTCCAGGGAGCCCTCGAGCACTGGGAAATGGAGATGCTCAACTCCTGCTGCTCTGCAAAGCCGTCGGGGGAGGATGGAGGGGGAGCAGCTCGTCCCTGCTCTCACCCCATGGAGGTTTCTGCCCTCCCTCAGTGACAGCCGGTTCTCTCCCAGCCAGGCCCGGCCAGAACCGGTGTCCGTGGGATGGGAAAGCAGCAGGAAGCTCAGCTCTGGCCTAGAAATGACCCTCTGTGGGTCAGGCAGCACGGGGGGCACAGAGAGCCTGCATCCCCCTGCCCTGAGGGCTGATCCGTGCCAGGAGAGCTGTAAATGCTCAGACCTCCCTTGCCAGCAGCTCCCCCCAGCCCATCTCCCCGGGGGAGCTGCAGTGCTGTCCCTGCTGCCCTCAGCAGGACGGGTGCCACCACCTCGGGGACATTTGGGCACCTGGAGATGGAGAGAGGCTGCTGCGGTGCCAGTGCCAGCGCTCGGTGTCACAGCCCTGGCTGGGAGGTGCCAGCTGTCCCCAGCAGCTCCTGCACCTGCAGCAGGGCGAGGGGCACAGCCTGGCACTGCCCCCAGCCCCAGACACCCCCACAGGTCCCGGTGTCCCCCCCCAGCAGCACAAAGCACCCGCTCGCCCTCCTGGGTGCTGCTGTTCCGCTGCTGTCTGTGAGTCACATCACTGATGTCACCTCCCGTGTCATCACAGCCCTGGGATGGATTTAATGAATCTTTGTTTCCTTCAGCTAAGAAAATCCTCAAAGAGGCTCCAGCGTCCTGAGGAGCCAGCAGGTCACTCTGACACGGTCTCTGTCCCCACAGGAGGACAGAGAGCTGCAGAAGGGGTCAGTGGGCTGGCCGAGAGCTTCAGAGACCCAGGGACAACATCCAAGTCACCCCAGGACCCCTCTGTCCTCAGCAGAACCTGCCTGCTCTGCCAGGCCAGCTGAGCTGTGCTCTGGTTCCAGGAGGGAATGAGGGACAGGGCCAAAGGGACAGTGCCACCGTGGCTGTGACAGGGGACAGGGTCTCTGAGGGGCTCTGAGGACTGGGACATTCCTGGCTGGGACTGACACGAGTGCTGGGCTGACCCCTGTGACACTGAGCTGTCACCGTGCTCTGCCCCTCACTCCTGGGCCACCAAACCCAGGGGACCCCCTGGCACCCCCCTGGGGCTGCCCAGCAGCTTTAGCAACGCCTGCAGAGCCAATCCTGACTTGCACCAATACACACAGGGAATTTTAAGCTTGTAGTGCTTTAAATCCAGAGGAATAAATCACTGCAAAGCAGAAGGGAACAAAATGCACGATAAAATCCGAGGGAAATGAAGATCGCTCTCTTCTCTTCTATGAAGGTCACTAAAAAGGGAAACGTCCTGTGAGGCCCCTGGGAGCCCAGCAGTGTGAATAGTCAGTGGACAGAGGGCATCTCCTCTTCAGAAAGTGTCTCACTAAAATACATAGGCATCCTATAAATGATTGCATAATGAAATTCCAGTTAATTTGCTGCCTGGTCAGCCACAACCCTCCTGCAACGCTCCTGAGCAGAGCCAATAATCTTAAAAAAGAGTTTTGTTGGTATGGAGGCAGCTGGTCAGTGGGATTTGGGAAAGAGAAGCTCCTTCAGGATGGGGGGACACGACACCGCAGCCCCCCAGCCCAGTGCCCCTTGTCCTGTCCCTCCAGGCCCTTTTCCAAAATCCCTCTGCAGCTCCTGGAGTGTTTTATAGATGCTGGAAGGGGTCTGAGGTCTGGCTGGATCCTTCTGCAGGTGTTTCCATCAGCTGCAGCTCCGGGCTGTGCCCATCTCTGCCCCAAGGAGCAGAGCAGCGAGGTGTCCTGGGAGGGACCACGGGAGCTCTTCCCAGCCAGTCCCTCCAGCCCTTTCCCATTTTCAGCTTGGCACTGAGCAGCCCTGGCTGGCTCCTTCACCCAGCTGCTCCCAGGCTTCTCCTCCCACCTCTGTCCTCAGCTCTCCCCTCTCCTGGGCACATCCCATCCCCTCCCATCCCATCCCATCCCCTCCCATCCCATCCCTTCCCATCCCCTCCCCTCCCCTCCTCTCCCCTCCCCTTCCCTCCCCTCCCATCCCCTCCCATCCCCTCCCATCCCATCCCATCCCATCCCATGGATCCCATGGATCCCATCCCATCCCATCTCTGGGTGTTCACTGGGGCTCCAGGGAACAGGACACAATCACCCCTTTGCTCCAGGGGTGCCCTGACCCCGGGGGGGAACCAGAGCCAGGAAGGGAAGGTTGGGAACCTCTTCCCCTTCAAAAGAGCTGCAGTGTTTGAAAGCAAAGTAAGCTGCAGGATCAGGTCCTGGACCCGGGGCCTGGGAGGGGTTTCCAGTCCAAATCCCATTCTGGCTCCTTCCCATTCCCCTTTTCCCGTCTCTCTCTGCTGCTCTTGGCACTTCACGGCACCAAATATTCCGCGTGTTCCGTGCAATTTCAGAGCCATTCTGTCGGCTGCTCTCTCCTCAGCTCTCGAGGCCCCCGCTTGCTGTGTCAGAATGTAATTAGCTTTTGATGGGATGTTAAGATTTCTGCAGCTCCCGTGGAGAGGCGAGGCAGCAGATTGTGATTGTCACTCCCCGTGGGAAGCACTCGAGGACCCTGGAAGGCTCATTTACAAAAACGTAAAATAAAGAAATAAAGAAATAAATAAAAATAAATAAATCCAGAAGCAGCAGACCCAGCAGGCCTTGGTTTAATCGACTGAAATCACTGAGATTTCTTTACCTCCGTGCTCTTTCCCGCTGGGAGATAAACGGGAGTTAACCCCTTCGTGACCGGCAGAAAGCTCCAGGGGGAGGCAGCGGCCGGGGCTTTATTCCACACCCAGCTCCTGGAAATCTGGGAAATCCGGGAAATCCCTTCCTGGGCCGTTCATCCTGCCTGGGAACAGGAGCTGCTGCAATCTCTGCTGCTCCCCCAGGCCTGAGCTGCTCCATCCACACTGGGACCAGCCCCTCCACCAAACCGGGACCAGCCCCTCCACCAAACTGGGACCAGTCCCTTCATCCAAACTGGGACCAGCCCCTCCACCAAACCGGGACCAGCCCCTCCACCAAACTGGGACCAGTCCCTTCATCCAAACTGGGACCAGCCCCTCCACCAAACTGGGACCAGCCCCTCCATCAAACTGGGACCAGTCCCTTCATCCACACCAGGACCAGCCCCTCCATCAAACTGGGACCAGTCCCTTCATCCAAACCGGGACCAGCCCCTCCATCCACACTGGGACCAGCCCCTCCATCAAACTGGGACCAGTCCCTTCATCCACACCAGGACCAGCCCCTCCATCCAGCACCTTCCTGAGCACGAAGGTGCCACCAGGTCCCTGCAGAGGCAGTGTCCCGCTGCCAGCCCTGGCTCGGGGTTGGTTGGAGGTGTGAAACACAGATGTGTCCAGTGCAATCCTGAGCCGTTCCCATCAGTGCCAGTTCAGCTGGATAAAGGCCCCACTGATTGCTGCCAAGGCCACACCAATCTCAGCTGTCCTTTCAATGATTATTGTGGCATTCTCTGCGTTATTTCTGCTCAGGAGAATTAATTCCCCTTTGGCCACCCCTGTCCCTGTGGATGGGAGAGCGTTCCAGCCTCCGTTCCTGCCGAGTCCCCTGCAAGGACCGGACTTCATTCACTTCTAAACTGTTGTCAGACAATCTGGGATTTTGTTGTTGTTGTTTCTCTCTAACACTGCCGTTGGCATAAGGGAAAGAAAACAAAAGCTGCATCTGGTCACTTGAGGAGTCAGCCTCTCCTTCCACAGCTCTGCTGACATTTCTGTCTCCAGCCTGGACAGTAATGCATTCCATTTTAATTTTAGCAAATGCTTTCTTTATGATCAGAGACATTTTTCATTTGTATGTGTTTGCATCTCTCTTACAATTCAATATTTCATTTGGGGCTGCCAGGTTATTGCTGTTCCTCAAAATAAAACATTTGTGGCACGGGAATATTTCAAATTATTTTCTCTGGTTTCCTCCACTCAACAGCAGCAATTGCCTTTCCAGCCAGTCTGGGAGGAGCAGGGAGGAGTCAGTCCCAGTCCCTGCACGGTGAATCTGGGGGGAAATGGGGCTCCTTGGGGCTGCCCTGTACAGAATCACCCAAAAAATCAAAAGGAGACTGGAGGATTTGTTTGCCCTCCTTTGGCCATCACACACCAAAGCTCCTGGGAAAGATTTCCCAGCAAAGAACAATATAAATATATAATATATAAATAATAAATATAATCACATTTCCCGTGGGGTCCAGCACGAGGTTCCTCATGGCTCAGAACCCGTCCTGTGCCTGCCTGGAGCCAGCAAAGCAGAGGGGAGGGTTCTGCAGAGGGTTTGTGTGCAGGAGCCTGTGCATCCCCACCTCACACAGCCCAGAGCACTCGCAGGAGGAGCGGCCCCTGGGCTGGCAGGGATTCATTCCTGGGGCGGTTCTGGGAGCAGGAATTCATCTCTGATCTCCCCTAACAACGGCCCAGAGCTGCAGGCTTGTGCCAAACCCAGCTCTGCCATGCCAGGGCTCCGCTGGGAGCCCTGCCCGAGCTGTGTTTGCATGGCTCAAACACAGGAGAGGCCGTATTTTATATCAGCAATAAATGTCAGCAGCTAAAATCAGCCTTCAGTTCCTAACCGTGGGTTTTCCATAAAAATAAAGGCTGGATGCCCAGCTGGGTAACCCAGGCGAGCTGGCAGGTCCAGGCAGCTAACTGGGCTTGCTTTAAACACTGGAGTACCTGAGGGTGTGAGAAATGTCACCTAATTACACCCAATTACACCTAATTAGAGCAGCCCCTCTCCTGTCCCTGTGCCACCCCTTCCCCAGCCCTAACAGGACAGGCAGGGAGCAGCTCCCAGTGCAGGATCCTCTCATCCCCAGCTCCTCCTGTATCCACAGCACTGCCCCACTGTTCTCTCTCCCCTGGTTTCTGCCCTGCCCAGCTGCAAAGGGCTGGAGGAACAAAGCTCCCACCGTTTCCCCTGGAAGGTTATTCCATGCTCTAACAGATTTTGTCATTAGAATTCTTTTTTTTTCCCTTCCTGAGACCTAAAATCTGATGCAGTTTAGTTTCACCCCTTTACATCAATGTACAGAGAGAAAAGAGAAAACACCCAGGGGAGACAGAGAGGGCAGAGGGACCTGGAAGGGGTCTGGGCAGGATGGGGCTGAGGAGTGGGCAGTGCCAGGACAGCTGTGCCAGCCTGCTGTGGAATGTTGGATATTCCATCTCCATCTCCTCCCAGTCTCTGGAACCTCAGCCCCAAGCTGCTGAGGCTGAGATGCTCCCAGCGAGCACGGGCTGGGCAGGACAGACCAAAACAAAATTCAGAGTGAGAACTGAAACCGCAGGAGAAAAGTTCAGGGTGCTCCGACCCGGCAGAACACCTCCTTCCCCTGAGCAGGGTGTGCTACTGGGGAACAATTAAAGACAGGGGTAATTAAAGGTAATTAAAGTCTGTCAGTGGGGAGTGAGGTGCTCGGGGGATGCTGCAGAGCTGGCAGGCAGAGGAGCCCTCTGGGTTCTCTCCTGGGGAAGGTGAGGAGAGCTCCTGGGATGGGGCCACAGCTCCGAGCCGGGCTCGGGGCTCCCCCAGACCTCGCAGGAACCAGCCCTGGAGCCTCAAGCTTTCTGGTTTTCCCCTCTGGGCCATCTTTCCTGCTGTAAAGACGGAGTTTCTGGAGAAGCTGAGGAACAGGGGAGAGCTGCAGCCCAGGGAGGAGCTCCCAGCCCCACTGTCCCCAGCAGCTGTGACAGCTGAGCATCGGGAGGGGACTGCAGCTCCTGTTGGCACTGGAAAACCACGGACTGCACGTGGGAGCTGAGCCCGAGGAGCAGCAGCTTTCCCCAAAAGCCAGCAGTCCCTCTCCTGCAGCACTCACCTTCCCTGGAGTACTGGGGAAAGCAAACAGCTCCAGATTTACTCGGGGTTCCTGCTCAGGTGTGCGAGGAGCTCCATCAGCCTCACACGATTCCCATCCACGTCCCACGGAGCAGCAGGAGGAGCTCCAGGAGCTGCCCAGGGAGGGGAGCAGAGCCCTGGCCGGGGGTCCCTGGGTGTGACAGCCCCCAGGGCCATCCCCCAGCTCCCACGGACACGGCCTGGCTGCCAGAACAGTCTGTGAGGGACAGAGCTGAGCTGGGGGAGAACTCGTGTGTGGTGAACCAGGAGGGACCAGGAGCCGTGTGGATGTGGCACTGGGAGAGGGGCAGTGCTGGGGGCAGGACTGGCAGGGGACACAGTGACCCCTCCGACACTGGCAGGGGATGCTGGCCCCGCTGGCACTCGCCCGTGACTGGCAGGATGGAACTCTGCTAATTAGCACCAGGAAAAGCAGCAGCAGGAGCCCGGGCAGCCCCTGCCAAGCAAACATGTTCAAATCAAACTGCAGCTCCTTTGCTCCAAAGTTTACAAGATGTTCCTGTCAAGCCCTCATTAAGGCCTTCTGTTGTCCCCCGTGGCTGGGCGCCTGTGCCAGCCCTGCTGCTCTGCCAGGCACACGGCTCTGGGCACTGCTGGCACCCCTGGCAGGCTCCGGGGAGAGGGACTGCCTTCCCACTGCCCAGGGCATCCTCCAGCCACAGCCACCTCTGTAGGAGCCCCAGGACAGCGTTTGGGCCGTTTCCTGGCCCGAGCAGCCCCGAGGGCAGCGGGACAGAGCTGGCCAGGGCACACGGCCCTGCCAAGCTGCTCCTTGGCACGGGCAGAGCGCTCTCACGTGGGAACAGCCCAAGCCTCCAACACAATGTTTGGAAAGAATTTCATTCCTTGGACTCTAATTAAGTGCTGGACACCAAGTCCAAGCTCTGGGTGAGTGCCTGGGCTGTTCCCGTGCTGCTGGCACGGCCCAGAGCTGTCCCTTCAGCAGGTGGTGCCTCAGGAGCTGGGACACAGCCCCAAGGAAAGAGCCACACCAAAACCCCGAGCTCCAGACAGATTTTGGTCCTGAGCTGGCACCTGCACTTCATCCCGAGGGTCTGGGAACACCTGCCCAGGGTTTGGGGCCCCCAGACTTTGTGCCAGGGGGTGGCATCCCTTGGCACATCCAGCCTGGGAGCGCGAGCAGGGCTGTGCCACGGGGGAGCCCAGCCAGCCCCAGGCACTGGAGGAGCTGGAACACTCTGCCAGTGTTTACTCAGCACTTTGGGCAGTCTTTTCTTTATCTTCCCCTTTTGCTGCGCTCAGGACTGCGTTAAGTGCAGTTTGCAGGCAGCAAGGTGCCCCACAGAGAGCCTGAGAGGCGAGGAGGGAAACATCAGGAGGGGAAATCAGATGGAGCAGCTCAGCTCAGCCCCAAGCAGAGCATCCCTGCCGCTTCCCTGAGCTCAGCACTCGCTCCCTGCTCCTCTCCCAGCGCTGCCTGGCCCTGGCAGCACCACCCTAGCACCTTCCTGCCCTGTGAGCATCACCCCTGAAGGCTCTGCAGAGAGAAAAGGAGCTGCAGTTAGTCCAGGGCAGTTTGTGCCTCCCAGGCTCCCAGGGAGCTCAGCCAGAGCCAGAGCAGCTGGCACAGCCAGGGTGAAAAGCAGCAGAGCTGAGGCACAACCAGCACGGCTTGAGGGAGGAGCACTGAAGGATTTAGGCTGGAAAAGATCTTTAATGTCAGCAGGTCCAGCCTTTCACCCTGAGCTGCCAGCCCCAGCTCTCACCTTCCCCCGGGTTTCCACAGCCACAGCTGGGCTCCTCCTGGGGATGGAGACTCCAGCACAGAGCTGGGGCATGAGCCCAGCCCTGGCTGGGAAATGCTGGGCTCAGGAGGGATCCGTGCCCAGGGCTGGGGCAGCACACAAACCACAGAGCTCCCCTGGAAATGCGCTCCAGACTCTGCAAAACCTCTCTGCGTTTATGAGCCGGGGGAAAGCACCGGGAAACATCAGCATTCAGCACTCACAGGGTCGTGTTATTCCCCTTTTGATGCTTTTTATTTTGATTAAAAAATGCTTTGTGGTCAGACACAAACCTCCCTGTTGCCCAAAGAGCCAATGTCAACACAGAGTTCTGTGAGCGCCTCAGAGGGAAACGTTTAGAATTACAGAATGAAAAAATAAAAATTAAAAGCATCAGCCTGATCTTTTCTGAGCTTTGCTCCTTCCTTCCTTCCTTCCTAGGCACATTCAGCATCTTTTCTCTTTTCCCTATGAAACTCTGGCATTTTGGGGTCCTACAGCGCTCAGAGCTGAAGCAAAGCCCAGCTCCCAGGTGGGCAGTGTCCAAACCCCTCTGCTTCCACCCTGGACACCATCCCAGGGAAACGACCCTGGCTGCCTTTTCCATGCCAAATCTCTCCTCCTGGAGCCCAGTCAAACCCCTTCCCCTCTTGGCACGGTGTGCAGAGCCCAGCCAGGCTATCAACAGCTATTTAGTTAATGCTGGAAAAACCTTGGATCAAAAGAAGAACAACATTTTCCCACAGAAAAACGCAATCTCCAACCCCTTCCTGTGCTCAATTAAAGCAATGCCACTAATTAGGCTTCCATCTACCCATCCCACACTCTCTCCTGGGCCAGCAGTTTCCTGCCCACCCTTGTGCAGCCTTTAGCCAGCCTTTCTCCAGAGTGAAAGGCATGAAATGGGGCGAGGACAGGTTTGCAAACAGCCTCAGCTTCTGGAGCTCGGCAGGATTTGATTGCAGCCAGAGGAACTCAAACCAAGAGGGACCTTTGCCAAGTGCTCTGGCACCAGGGCAGCCAGTGCAGGGAATCCAAGGTATTTGTGCCCCAGCCTTGCATTTCCTCTCGCTGTGGGAGCAGGGAAGGGGCAATTCTGTACTTCCACCTGCATTTCTGTGGCTCAGAGTGGCTCCAGCCAGGCCCACTAAAGCATCTGCCCATGTGGAAGCGTTTCAGGTGCGCTGCGGGGTGTGAGCCCGTTTATTTGTGTGTGTTTGTGTCTCTGCACTCCGGCTGTTTGCTGGAACAGGCTGCACTTCCCCCTGCATATGTCGCTGTGGCTACGTGCCTGACTGCGTGGGAGAGCTTCCCGTGGCTTTTTGGTGCCATTCCCAGGCAGCAAAAGGCACACTCTGCAGCAGGAAATTATTAGAGAGTGAGGGAAAAAGTGGGGAAGAGCTGAGAAAGGGTTAATTTGTAGGAAATAATCCAAATGGGCAAAGAAGTGCCACAGAGGGGGTTTTTGGTGGCTCCTCCCAGACACGTGGAAGAGACGGGGCCAGGGTTTGGGAAGGGTGAAAGGGGGAGCCACAGGGTGGGAATCGTGGTGCAGCTGCCCCACAAACTTCCAGCCTGCATTTTATTCCCTGGGGTTTCCAAGGGACTCTTCCCACTGACCCTCTTCTGGCAGCTGAACCAAGAGGCATCAGGAGAAGCAGCACCTGCGTGGCTCCAGGACACTGGAGGAAAGGTCCCCCAGTTCCTCCCACAGCAACTCCACACAGCTCTGACTGGGATAACCCACTGGGCTGGCCAGTCCTGGCTGGGATAACCCACTGGGCTGGCCAGTTCTGTAATCCTAACTGGGATAACCCACTGGGCTGGCCAGTCCTGGCTGGGATAACCCACTGGGCTGGCCAGTCCTGACTGGGATAACCCACTGGGCTGGCCAGTTCTATAATCCTAACTGGGATAACCCACTGGGCTGGCCAGTCCTGTAATTCTGACTGGGATAAGCCACTGGGCTGGCCAGTCCTGCAGTTCTGAGGGAACCTGGCGGTCCTGCCCATCCACAGCCCACCCAGACCATGGAGAAGCATGGCTGGAGTTGTCTCCAGGATGAGGGTGCCTGGGGGGTCCATCCATTACACTCCTATCAATGCCCTCCTCAGTTCATTTCTTTAACAAATCTTCCCTGTGCATCTTGGTGGAAACGGCCCAGAGATAATAACAGTAGATATGGGCTGACCTATGGGATTCCTGGAGTGATCAAAGTGTCAGATAACAGAATAAATCTTTCTCATGTGCTGGGATTAAATCAGAGACTGTTGGCTGCTGCAGCTCCTTGTTTATTTGTGTTCTCTTCAATTGCATTTCCCTTCCCCCCATGAAGAGCCTGCAGCTGTAAATTACTGCAAACCTTCGGGTGAGTTGAGACACCGAGTCTCTTAACCTTGCAAACATCTCCTGCTTCCCTTAATGGTCTCTGAGAGCTCTCAGGAAACACAAAGCAAAATGGGGAATGTGATTTGATGGGAAGTTCATACCTTGGCCTTGCCCAGCAGTTTGACCCGGTCTGGAGATCATCTGCAACCCTCGGTGTGGGACTCCTGGTGCTTCATGGCCTTGAATGCAACATTTCCCCTCCGCTTCCCCAGCCTCCTCCTGGCTCCCTGCAGCACCTTGGGGCTGGGCTGTGCCCACAAAACAGCTCTGGGGAGGTGGGGTCACAGCCAGGGAACCACAGAGTCATCCAGGCTGGAAAAGACCTGTAAGGAAAGGGGGAGCAGGGGGGGCTGCCCCTGCATCTCTGGCAGTGCCCAAGGCCAGGCTGGACAGGGCTTGGAGCAGCCTGGGACAGTGGGAGGTGTCCTGCCCATGGCAGGGGGTGCTGCTGGATGGGCTTTCAGGTCCTTCCAACCCAATTTAGGATTCTGAGATCATTGAGTCCAGCCATGAACCTGGCACTGCCAAATAAATCCACCACCAAATCCCATCCCTGGGAGGGGCCGTGGCCCTGCTCTCCTGCACATTCCCAGAGCCCCCATGGGAGCAGCCCAAGGGCTCCAGCTCGGATAAACCAGGCTGGGTTTAGGGAGGGAAGGGTGAAGCACTGAGAGATCTCCTGAACACCGAGCACAATGAGCCACTGGCAAGCTCCACTCTTGCCTTACCTGAAGGAGCATCCTCAGCCCAGCAGAAAATGGGCATTTCTCAATCCACTGGCTCCACCAACGCGGCTTCTTTGGGACTGAAGGGCCTCCCATCACTTTCTTCACCTCCTGGGACTGGAAAGGAATTGTCACTGGGCCACTGACCCTGAAATGCTGCACATGGAGACGGGGTCCAGCCATGCAGACCTGGATGCAGAGCCATCAATGAGGAGGGGCTGAGCCCCACCATCTGTCACAGACCCCTGTGGACTCCCCAGGGCTGCTCAGGAGGGGGAGATCAGTTCCCTGCTGCTGTTAATCTGCAGAGACACTGAGACCACAGAGAAATCACAGGTTAAAGCTGTTCCACCTCTTCCAGCAGAAACACCTTCCCTGTCCTGTGAGCCTCGAAGACATGACACTAAGAGGAAAGTTAAATGATTCATTTGTTTTTCAAAACCATGTCCTGAAACAAATATCAAATTTTTTAGCCAGAGGAAAATTGTTTTGGCAGCCCAGGCCTCCAGAAGCTGTTTGGGAGTTCATTTTAGTTGACTGAGTGTTCTCACACATCTGTGATTAGACACTCACTCTACAGATATTTTTGTTAACCTCCTTATTTGAAATTCTCCCCAAACTTCCCAAGCAGGATTTTCTTGTCCAAGCATTTGTGTTTTGTATCCATGCTGAAACACTGCTTTATAAATAGCAAGAGCTTTATCTTGACTCTAACCAATAACCTCAACTTAAAGCTAAATGCATAATTTACTGCAAATTAAACTTAATGGGACTGGAATAATTATGTTGACTTTTGGAAGCACTTAAGGATAAATACATGATTAGATATTTTGCACACCGTGAAGAAATATTTATTTCAAAATACAAATTCTTCCCATTGAGCCTTTGGATGGAACATTTAGAGGTGACATGAGCAGCATAGAGATTACAGCCCAGTTAAGGCTGCTCAAATAAATAATTCTCCAGCGCTTGGTATGCTGGAGAGGAGGGAAGTGACACTGGAGGTGTCAGTGCCAGCGGATCAGGGCTTGGGGACACGGGCACACCCCTGGCTGGGGCTCTGCAGCCTCTGCTCCCTGTGCCCACCACGGATGAAGAGCCCTGGGCATCCCCGGGCTGTCCATGGGAGCCAGGCCAGCCCAGCCAGCCCTCCCCACACTTGTGCCAAAAAACCAAGCAAGGATGGAGGGGTGGTCTGGGCACGTGGCCCTGGCCCAGGGACAGGAGTGGGACAGGGTTGTCCCCATTCCAGTCTCCTCAGGTCTCTGCAGGACAGGGATCAGAGAGGGGATGGAGAGGATGAGCCCAGCCTGAGCCAGGACAGTTCTTGGCCTCGCAGGGACACGCCAGGTGATAAATGGGCCACTGGAAATAATTGAATTTGGTTTCATTGTCATGAATTAATCTGCCAAGGTTAATCAGGAGGGTAGAGCACAGCCTGCCCCAGCCCTGCCTCTGCCCCTTGGCAGCTTCCAAAGTGCCACAGCAAGAGGAACAAACCCAAACTTCAGAGGGCTGAAGCGCCACGAGCTGCTGGGAGGGACGGGGCTGGGGCTCCAGGTGGGACCCACTTCTCCTGAAGCACTGAAGGAGAGGAGGAGGAGAAGGAGGAGGAATCCCTGCCCACCATTCCTTTGACAGCCTGGCTCATGGCCCTCGAGAGTTGGCTGGGTGAGATCATGTCCTGCAGAGGTTTTGGGGCTGTGGCTCTCCAGGGGCAGCGTGGCCAGGACAAAGCTGAGCATCCAGCAGGAACAGCAGCCCCCGTGGGCAGGCAGAGAGGGCTGGGACAGGGGTCCCCAGCTGCCACCTCTGTACCAACTGCTGGGCACCCCCTGGGCTGGGGCTGAACTCCCCAGCACTTCCAGGGCTGTCTGTCAGCCAGGATTAGGGAATGAGCCTGTGGATGGAATGAGAATATCCAGGTCACCTCCAACAATACCATGACATTGGCTTAGGGAAATTACCACCAGCTCTGGCGGGCATGTGTGCTGCAGATAACAGCACAAAGGAGGCGTGGAGCTGGCAGGCAATTCCCAAGAGTAGGGCACTGGACATGGATTTGGATTAGTTACTGACATGCAAAACGCCCCTGGAGAGGCTCTAATCCACCCAGGCCTGGCAGAGCAGCAGCAGAACCCGAGGGCCTCCAGTGGCCGTGCCAAGCTCTCCTGGCTCTGCAGGAGACAGAGGGGTCTCATCCCCCCCTCCCCAGCCACCCCCAGCAGGTCACTCACCAGGACACGCTGGGGACTCCAAGGTGGCACAGAGGGACATCTCCACAGGATGAGCACCTGGACACCTGCTCCTGTCCCGGCTCTCTGGGATGGCCGTGCCCCTTCGGGAGTCACAGGAATGAAGTGAGGAAGAACACTGATGCCACCCAAGCTCCTGAGAACCACCAAAGCCAGGGGCCACCACTCTCATCCCCAGAACTGCTCCCTTTTTCACCTTAATGAGCCACCATTCTCAGCTCTGGTGGGAGCAGCTGCTCTCTCTCTTCAGAGCAGCCTGAGCCCACCCTGCCCTCCAGGACAGCCCTGGGGACACGGAGCTCAGCCCCAGGGACAGCCCTGGGAACACGGAGCTCAGCCCCAGGGACAGCCCTGGGGCCACGGAGCTCAGCCCCAGGGACAGCCCTGGGGCCACGGAGCTCAGCCCCAGGGACAGCCCTGGGGACACGGAGCTCAGCCCCAGGGACAGCCCTGCCAGGCCTGACCCCACACACCCAGAGCCCTTCCCAAGGGCAGCACTCCGTTTCAATTTGCATGATCCCCTTTTTATTATTTATCAGTAAAGTGTAATTACTGCTTCCTTCATGAGCCTTAATTAAAGATGAAAAACAATCCTGACAAGTCAATTAGATTTTTTTCCTGGGTCTCCATTAAATTAAGACTCGAGTGTTACTGGAAGTGCTTCATATCACAACACATTTAACTGAAGGCTGCTTCGTAGTAAAGAAATCACCAAAGACAATTCAGCAACTTTTCCTGAAGCTCTTACAACAGGATTTCATTCTCCAGCTGGGAAATGCCCTGGGGCTCTTTTTCCTCCACACCACCTCTTCCAGCAGCGGGGAAGCTCCATCAGGAGCTGTGGGCAGCCAGGGTGGGCAGTCTGAGATCAGGGACACAAGGCAACCCCATCTCCTCTGTGCCATGAACCTGGCCCTGCAACTCTCCCAAAAACACCCTTGAAAAGGCAGGGCTGAGAGAGGAGCTGTTTCTGCACCTCAGGATCCCCACATCACAGCTCCCAGCTCAGAGCCAGAAAGAACTCCAGAGGCCACCACAAATTTGGAACATTTATTTATGCAACTGATTTTCTTAAAAGGAAAGAAAGCCAAAAATAATATAATAACAAAATAATAAAAAACCAGTTAACAACAGCTGGATGTGTGTGGTACAATCCACATCAGACATGTCCCTCCCTCAGTCCCACTGCTCCATCTCCTCCACGCTGGAGCTGCCTCGTGCTCCCAAGTCCCATCCAAGGGATGCTGCCAGCTTTCAGGATCACTTTGACTGCATATAGACAAAATTGTTCCAATTTGGTGTTTTCCTTGGGTTTCAATTTTTTTTTCCTTTTTTTGTTGTTTTGTTTTTATTTAACAAAAAAAGCACCACTCCAATCTGTAATACCAATAAACATTATCCATCTTAAGAACAGTATTTATATTTTTATATATAGATTTCTATATTTATATTTCTATGTACAGGATGTCCTTGCCTCGTGTCAGAGGAGCATCTCAGCAGGAGCTGGAGATGGGTTGGGTTTTATAGCACTTGGATTTCAAAACCTGCCCTGCACCAGAGATGCCCTAAAAACCCAGAGACACCCAGCAAGGAGGTATCAAAATAAAATGGAAAAAAATCTTGATTTGAAAACATATATACAACTCCTCCAGTCTCTGTAGGACTAACAGGTTTCAACTCCTCCTTTTCCTCTTTCTGTACCTGGAGAGCCCTGTGGACGCTCCCTCCCTCTGGACCACAGGGACAATGTGGGTGCCACAGGCAGCAGCATCCCTCCAGCTCCAGGGGCTGGACAGCTCCCAAACCATCCCATTCCAGGGATTTCAGAGCCTCAGCCCAGCCCTTCTCACACAAAACCAAACAATTCCTGCATGCAGCACCTTCCCTGGGACAGCAGACAGCTCTGTAGAGAGATGGGGACTGGGAAAAGGACATTATCCCAGTGTGGGTACTGGTGCAGCCAGATCACTTGGGGGTAAAAAACACCTGGTGGTGACAAGACAGAATGGGCACACAGCAGGTGAGACAGCAGGGATGGAGAGAAGGAAGGAATGAGGTCGTATAGCCCTTGGAATAAGTTATTGTCAGGCTGTGAATTCCTCAGGGAGGAGGAGGGAGAGCCAAGGGTCTGGGCTGGTGCTGAAATCCCCATCACCACAGTGGGAGCACATTGTCCAAGGGGAGACACGGGAGGCTCCTCCTGCTCTCCTTCACCCTTGGAGAAGATGGATGGAAACATCTGGGTTTGCTCCTCCAGCACAGCCACTTCAGCTGTGCAGCCTTCACCATTCCCTGGGCAGAATTCCCTGGGCAAAGGGAGCTCCAGCCCCAGGCAGGCAGAGGGGAGTGGGGCTGGAGGATGGCTGAAGGACAGGGCTGCCCCCATGAAACCTCCAGCATCTGGAGTTTCTCATCTGCTCTGCTGCATCCCTCCCAGAGTGATGGTGAAGGGTTCTGCCTGGCCCCCAGGAGAGAGCCAGCCTCCCTCAGCTCCCTGGGCAGAGTCCAGACCTGGCTGCACCTTCCCAAGGCTGTTTACTTTATTACAACCAGGCTGAGAGCAGAGTCCCTGTAATTGCCCCAACATCAGATGGGAAAAGCGTCATCTCACACCCACCTGCAGCAGGATGGAGCTAAAAACCATCAGGCACCTCCAGCCACCAGCCCTGGTGGCACAGGGGCGTGGGCACCGTCCCCTGTGCAGCCCAGAGCACGGCCACACCTTGGGCACGGCTCAGCCCAAGCCAACACCACCCAAAATCCATCCTCCCACCTCACCAGGCCCAGCAAAAGCCAAGAACATCAACGGAAAACTGCCCAAGAAGTACTTGGGATGGACCCAGATTTTGAGGATTTTGCTTCAGATGCAATGACACACAAGGAAAGGGTTAAAAACAGAGCCATGGGCCTGTGGGACATCAGGAGGAGTTCAGTGCTACAGGTTGAGAGGAAGGTGTGGAGATGCTGGGGAACCACCCCCTCAGAAGCTTTGTGGAAGCACCAGGAGGGTCCAGGTCAGTGCCCCCAGCCCTCACCCCTGTCTGTCCAGGCCTGGATACACAGAGGCTCAGAACTCACAGAACTACAACAGGATCCATGGATCATGGGGCCAACAGGCAGAAACTCAACAGCTCCTGGGGGCCTTTGCTCCAGCTCAGAGCGAATCCCACCGAGGGAACACCTCTGGCAGCCTCCAGGCTCCTCAAGGAGCAGCTTCAATTCCACAGAAAAAGAGCAACATCTCCCAGTATCCATCGTTCCCTGCTGGGAAACAGCCCCAGCTCCTTCTGGCCCGCTGTTCCTTCCCTCCCTGGGCTCCTCTCCAGCAGCTGCAGAGCCCCTGCAGGGCCTCACCCCGCACACACCAACCCAGGCTGCCATTCCAGGGAACGGGATGGGCTCTGGGATCCTCCCAGGGCAGGGAGGAAAGGAGAGAGGAGGGTGACGATGGAGAGCGGCCAACACATCTCCACGTCCTTTCGCTGTCTGGATCCCAAGAGTTTCCTGCTGGCTCCTTGGCTGCTTCCCTCCCCACCCCAAGCAGGGACACGGTGTCCAGCCTGCCCGAGCCCTTGCTGCCCCTCTGGTGGCCAGGTGCTATCTGCTCTCCAGGGACTCCAGGTATTCCAGGGCTATGTCGTAGCAGAAGTGGTACTGCTCCTGTTCGGAGAGAGGAGAGGAGAGAGGGGGTTACAGCCCTGAGGGAGCCCTTTCCCAAAGTTATCCCCAGCTGAGGAAAAACACATCTCAACAGCCCTAAGGCCCCTGTCAGGCTGCTGGGGCCCCGTGACAGCTCTGGGAGTGACAGCAGCAGGGAGAACCTGGCCACAGGATGGGGATTGGAGCCTGAGCACCGGCACGAAATCCTGTTATCCCACATGGGATCCCAGGTGGGAGCAGGACTTCAAAGTGAGGAGGCTGCAGCAGCCCAGATTAAAAGCACATAATGCTTTTTGGATTAAGGAAAAGGATTGTTTCCATTTATCATCATATAAAAATAACCCCCGGGGCAAACAGAGGGGGAAGAGGCGCAGGCAGTGGGAAGTGCTCTCTGCTGGGCTGAGCTCCTTACACCAGGCGTGGATCTGGCCTCCCGGTGACTCTGGGAGATTGAGATTCCCAGAACAGCCAGTTCAGGTTCATTTGAGGCGGGAGGAGGCTCATGTCCTGATGGGAAATGTTGCCTTTTTATAATACCCTTGCAATTCAGACCAACGTGCCTGGTGGCTTCATGCTTGTCACATCATCTTCCCATTATCTGCATGCCTCCCCCTGCTCCCCTCCCTCACCTTCTCCTCCGCTTTTAATTCCTAATGCAAATCACATCCCCTCCTCAAAACCATTTCACTTTGCAACTCAGGGATTTATAATGCCAACAGGGTAAACATTTCCAGCTGACTTGCTTTTAAAACACCGTGAGGCACCTGGATGCCTCCAGCACAGGGAGGGACAGGCGCCCGCCCCCTCCCCTGTTCCATCATCGTGGCCTGAATTGGGGCAGGGGCTTTTTGCCCTGACCTGCTGCAGCTCCAGCCTCCTCGGGACACATCACTCCACTGCTGCTCCCACCCATTCATCTCGCTCCAAGCACTCGTTCCCTTTTATATCCCAACAGGAATAATTTATCTGACTCCACACCAGCACCCACAGCTCCCAGCGCCACAAACCTTCCAAAGAACCACAGTTGCACCCCAGGGTTAATGTGACTGTGCCTTACGGCTCCTGGGGAGGATTTCCAGCAATCCCAGCACTGACCCCGAGCCCGTGCAGGCACGGCTGGGTGGAGACAAAGCTCAGGCTGCTTTGAGGAGCTCCCTCACTGCCCAGCCCAGCCCATGATGCTGACCAGGATTTGGGGTGGGAAAGGCAGAGTTTTGGGAGGTGAGCATCCCCAGCACCTGCCAGGACCTGCAGCCAGGGGGGACAGGGAGGGTCTGGCGCTTACCAAGGTCTCCACCATGTTTGGTTTGTAGTTGCGGAGGGTCTTGGCAGCGAAGAAAACATCTGCCATGTTGTGACACTTGATCATCTCCAGGATCATGGTGGAGGCACAGAAGGTGCCACTCCGGCCACCTCCGTTCCTGGTGGGACAAACACAGCAGGGCTGAGCAGGTGGCACCAGAGCACCTTCCTGCAACCTCCAAGTCTCTCTATCCAACCCTGCATCCCAGGGGATGTCCCAGAGCAAGGGCCTGTACCTGAACCTGCCCCATGGGGTGGCAGGACAATGCTCCTGCCCTCCAACCCTCACAAGAGCATAAAAACACCTTTCTGGATCACCAAGGCTGGATCTTGATCTCATTTGGGCTCAGTTCCCAGCCCTGCCATGGATCAACTCCTTGTGACCTCGGGGGAGCTGCTGTGTCCCTCCTGCCCCGTGCAGGGTGACCCTGGGCTGGTGACCTGGTGCTGCTGCCTGGAGGAGCCGCCCCACATTCCACACGGTCCCACTGGGAACCTCCCCAAACCCCGGGCTGAGCCCCTGTTCCCACACCACCACACCTGAAGCCTGACAGCAATGGGAACAGGGCAGAGGAAGAGAGAGCACGATGCCAGAGCTTTGAAAAGCATCTTCTCAAATTATCCTTCAGCTGACAAAGATGGACAAGGGTGTAATTAGTTTTTGATTAAAGGCTTGCCTGCTGTCTGTCCCCATCTGTGAACGTGCTGGGTCCCATCTGAGGGGAGCACACACGGTGCTTGTGAGCCAGTCCCACTGGGAGGACAGGGCTGGAAACCATCTCTGGGCTGGACAGGGCTCAGAGCACCCTGGGCTGTCCCTCCCAGTGGAACAAGATAAGCTTCAAGGTCCCTTCCCAGCCAAATCACTCTGATTCTCTGTTCCCCTCCAAAATGGGCAGCAAGCAGTGGGGGTGGCACAGCTCCTGCCTGTTGCACACCCGGGGTGTGGGGACAGGGCTGGGACCTCTGCCAAGGCTGGGGACCAGCACGAAGGGCAGGCTGGTGTCCCCCTGCTGAGCATCCATCTCAGGAGGTGACCAGAGTGCCCAGCCAAAACTCATCTTGTGGCAGAGGCAGCCCCATCTGGGGACACGGTGAGGGCTTTGTGGAGGATCTCCAGGCACAGCTGTGGGCTCTGGAGGCTTCTCTCCCCCAGCACAGCCTGCTCCTTCCCAGCTGACACTCACAAGCAATGCACCACAGTCCTGCCATCACCACTTTCCTTCTGCCACCTCTCCACCTGGGCCAGGAGGTGCAGGAAGGACTTCTTGGAGTCCGGGGTGTCTCGATAGGCTGACCAGCGCAGGTACTGGAAGTGCCGGACCATCAGGTGCCCCTCCTGCAACTGGAAAAGCAAAACTCCTCAGCTGGAACCCACGGCCTGCCCTCAGTTGCCTCCACTGGAGGTTTGACGGAGGCAAGGAGGGGTTTGTCATGCATGGACAGTAGAGGTGGAGAGGAAAATCCTTTCCTGCTGCTGTAACATGGATGGTCCAGCCCCGGCCTCCAGCTCACACTCGTTCCACCACCCCATCCCACCCAGGAGAACTCCACTGACTTGCTTTCTCCAACCTCACAGACTTTAGGCAGTCTGTGTATCCCCCAAAATCTGTTCCCAGGCCCCTGAGCCTCCCCAGGGCTCCTCTCTGCATGCCACAGATCCACGGGACGTGGTTCTGCCGTGCTCAGTGTGAGGCTGCTGAGAGGAGGAGGAGGCGAGACCTTAATACCTGGTAATCTGGTTAGTTTGGAAAGCTAATCTGGTTAGCTGGATCCAGGAGGAGGATTACATCCACACAGCTCAGCAAGCTTCAGCTGGGCAGATGTGGGGCTCCTGCTCAGGAGCACTCGGAGACCCCAGGGATGGGACCACGCTCACCCCTCCAGACACAGCCTGGGGCTCGCAGCTCCTGTGGGGAGCACGTGGAGAGAAAGGGGGGACACTCAGCTGTGGAGGGCTCTGCTCACCCAGCTCCAGGTGCCTGCTGAGTGGGATGAGACCAGACCTTCCCCACCCAGCAGGACCAGGTGATCCTGTGGGGGAACTGGGAGTTCCTGGGGACTGGGAGTTGGGGGCATTTGGTGCCCACTCCAAGCTGCACATTTTAAACAGGGGCTTTTCTGAACCTTTCTGGGAGCTTGGATGTGAGCTGGTGATGTGCCTGTGGTGGGCTGAGCACCCCAGGCTCCAGTTTCTGTTTCCAGCTAGAAGCCAGGACAGCAGAGGAGGAAGAGGAAACAAAAAAATGAAGTTAAACCAGAAGAAAACTCCTCTGCCAGCCTGGGAAGGAAAGTTTTGGGATCTGCTTTGAAGTAAGGTGAAAGCTCTGGAGCACTTGTGACAGTCCCAAAGCCCATCTCCATTCCAGCAAGGCTTGGCACAAAGTGGCTCCATGAATTTCCCAGCCCTACTCCAGCAATCTGCTCCCTGGAGGAATCTCCTCGTCAATCCACAGATTTCCATCACGCTGCATTTTAATTTAGCCCAGAGTATATTCTACCACCTGAGAGCTGAGCATATTTGGTGTAGGATTTTGTGCTGACACCCAGGAAATGCCAGATGCTCCCTCAGGGAGCGTGAACCAAAACCCTCTTTGTGTTAAGAGTTCAGATAATCAGGATTTATCTCCTCTGGCCCCGGGCACCCTGCTAAAGCACCTTCTCAACCAAGCCACACGTTCCCTTCCAAGCTCCCTAATTCCCATCTGCCCAGTGACCTTCACTGGGGCACTGGCCTCAGCCTCTTGGCAGCCATCAGGAGTTTAGAGACCTCAGGGATGTCACCTCCTCCCAGCTGCCATTTCTAGGTAAATCAGCTTCTTCTCTTCGTCCAGCTCTGCATCACCACATCCCTGCCCTGCTGCCCTGCATTTCTCTTCTTTCTAGATCAGTTTAACCAGCCACTAAACACTGACAAAGGGTAAAAATCCGTGTGGATCTTCTCATCCTGCAGGGAAAGGGCTCTGCTGGTGCCGGGGGAGCTGCCGTGCCCCCATGGGGAGTGTCCATCCTGTGCCGTGTGTGAGGCAGGGCAGAGATGGATCTTCAGGCAGAGGAAAAATCTTCCTGCAGGTTTCTAACACCTCTCAAGGAGCTGGCAGCTCCAGAAAGGTTGGAGGGAGCAATGGCAATTCTACAAGTTCCTCTCTGGCAGGAGGAGAGCTGGGGCTGCTCTGCAGACCCCAGCAGACAGGAAGGACCTTACTGCTCTCAACAGCTCACTGAAATGTTGAAGTGGGTCTGTCGCTTCTCCCAGGTAACAAGTGAGTAAAAAAGAGAAAACAGCTGCATCATGGCAAGTTCAGAAAGGGTATTAGGGGGAAATTCCTCCACCACAAGAGCTGTCAAGTCCTGGCACAGGGTGCCCAGAGCAGCTGTGGCTGCCCCTGGATCCCTGGAACTGTCCAAGGCCTGGACTGGGCTTGGAGCAAGCTGGGATATGAAGGGTGTCCCTGTCCAGGGTAGGAACAATGTGGTTTTGAAGTTCCCCTCCAAGCCAAACCATGCTGGGATTCTGTGGTGTGCACAAGCAGCTCACCCGTGTGATGTTCTGGACTCGGAAGAGCCGGGAAATGACGTCCTCATCCGCCACTCCAGAGATGTATTCCACCTCCATGGGGCCGTAGTGCTGCAGCCCCGGCTCGGGCCAGTACTGCAGGCAGGGCTGTGGGGAGAAGCTCACCGTGACTGGGAATGTGGGCTGGGACACGGGGAAGGGCATCGGGAAACGCCTGTGCAAGGAGCAGCTGGGGCTGGAGCACGGGGGCTGCTGGGGTGGGCCCGGGGAGGGATGGGGGCACCGGGGAGGGATGGGGCTGGACCACAATGCCATTTCTCATTCAGCACACCAGTGGCTGGAGGATGTCCCAGTTTATTGAGGGATCAGGGGTGAAAGGTCAGGCCCACCCCCAGCAGCCACACAGCCCCCTGGCACTGCACGGACACAACAGCTGGGAACAGACACTGCAGTCCCAGGGGATGTGGGATGGGCTGTGCCACAGTTCCTGCACTGACCTGATCCTGCACAGTGATGCAGCAGGGCTGGCCTGCTCCCAGCTGGCTCTCAAGCCCTGTTGGCTTTAGGAGCCACTCTGCCACCAGCAGTGACAGCACCATGGGATGTCAGCGCTCCCCATCCCGGGACATCCCACCAAGCCAAAACAACCCCAGCCTGCATCTCTGGGGAGCAACTCCCCCTCCTGTGTCTGTCATGGCACTGATGGATGGCTCGGTCCCTGGAGCACGGCTGAGATTGTTTTCACAGTGTGACAGCTGGGAAACCAGCACTGACACAAAATATATGATGTTTGTCACCGCACTTTCACAGGGCATTTAGCAACGCAGGTCAGCCACGGCCTGGGCCCAACTGCACGGCAAACGTGTCTCAGGAATAATTGGTTATTAATAGGGGCTATAAATCTCTGAGATCTCTGAGCCCTCCAGACTCAGAACTGTAATTTGGATACTAAAGCTTCCCTTGGCAAGGTGTAGTTCAAATGAGGGCTGTACCCTCAAAGTCACCTTTTGGAGCTGCCTGCTGGAAAGGTTGATTTATTACCTGTTGGTCTTACACCAGTAAACATTTAGGACCCAGCTGAATATTGTAAACCCAGACACCCCTGAAGAACAGGCAGCGAGAGAGGCAGGGCTGAGTGATGAGGAGAAATGGCAGAGGGAAGGGAAGGGATCCTGTCAGGGATCCTGCTCAGGTGAGACCCCACCAGCAGAGCTGCCTCCAGCTCAGGGAGCATGGACCTGTTGGAGCAATGGCAACACCAATGCCAACACCAATGCCAACACCAACAGCAATTTAATGCCAACACCAATTCAAAGCCAGCACCACACCAATGCCAGCACAATGTCAGTGCAACACCAGCACCACGCACCCACACTGGGCTGCTGCTCAACACCTCTGTGGCTCCACCTGGCCAGCCCTGTGCTTACAGGGGACAAACCCTGAGCGCTGCAGACAGTCCCATGTCCCCTTGCAGAGGGGAAATTGCTGAGTGAGCAAGGCAAGGGGCTGCAGGGCGATGGGGACAGAGCAGGACAGGAGGTGGGACAGAGCAGGACAGAGGCACTCACGGGGATGGAGCAGGACAGAGGCACCCGTGGGGCCAGCAGCACTCACCCAGGCAGAGTTGGACTGGTTGAGCTGGTTGAGCATGACGATGGAGGTGCAGCCGTAGTCGTACACCAGCCGCCAGAAGTCGGTGGTGGTGTTCTGCAGCGGGTGCAGGGTGACAATGAAGGCAGCACTCTTGGTGTAGCTCTGCAGAGAGGAGAGACGAGCACCAGTAAGGACACGGTGGTGACACTGCAGTCACTGCTGTCACACCCACCAGGCCATAAATCCGAACCCAGCAAAGTTTTGCTGTGCAAAGTTGGCTGAGGGCAGGGGAAGCAGCTCCTTCCCTCCCCAGGGAGCACTCACATCAGTTAAGGCCGCGTTGATGTAGTTGTTGCTGTCTCCATCCACAGAGATGAGGAAGGGAAGGCATCGGTCGGGCGGCAGGACGTCCATGCTGCGGTTGCGCTCCCGGTTGCGGGGCAGGAGCGCGATGCTGCACTCCTCCACGTCCAGGTGTGGGGTCACCGAGTTCAGGGTCTGCAGGCCCACGGGTCCCCCTCAAACCCTGCCCAGTCCCAGCAGGCACGGGCCCCGGGAGGGGGAGGACAAGGGGGAGCTGCAGAGGTTTTGGGGCGCTCACCTGGAACTCCTCCCGCAGCTGCGAGGAGTTGCTCTGTGGCTCTATCCTCACCATCTCCTTGTAGGTGGGCTTGAACTCACTGGCGGGGATGCTGGTCTCCCCACAAAGACAGGCCTCCAGGATGGCATCGTGGATGAAGATGTACTGCTCCTTTGGGGAGGAGAGGGGACACCCTGAGCCTCCAGAGCCGGCTGCTGACAGCAGCACCTCCGGCTGTCCCCAACAGCCGCTCACCTCCGTCTGTATCATGTTGATCCTCCGAGAGCAGAGGGTCTTCACGCAGTTGTAGATGTCCACGACCCCCTCGCACTCAGCCATGTCCAACATCACATCCAGGACGATGTAACAGCCAGTCCTCCCTGTGCCAGCACTGGGGATGGAGGGGGAGACAGCAAACACATTCCCAGTCTGTGCTGGCACCCACACACAGCTCAAAACGCTGCTGGGCACTGAGCAAGGTCTCTGTGGGTGCAGGCTCAACACACAGACCCTGTACCAGGCAACCCCACAGGGCTGCCAGGACCTCACACACCTCCAGAGCCTGGTTTAACCTTAAACCTGCCCAAACAGCCCTGCTGCAGCCCCAAGGGTTGTGATGGTCAGACTGTGGGTGGGCACCCATGCCTAAAGCTCATTTTTAATTTAAGGCAGCAGAACACGTGGTTTTTACAACAAAACTGACAACTAAACCATCTGAGTGCTAACAGTCCTCTGGGATCTCAGCCCAAAAGCACCAAGAAGGGCTCTGCTCCGAGCCCTGGCAGAGCAGGGAGGCTCCCCTGCCATGAGCAGGTCTGAATGCCCCAGGGGAGACCCTCAGGGTAAGGCTGAGCCCAGCAGGATGCCCAGAGCCAGCCCAGCAGTGGTGACATGGCTGGAGTCACAAAGATCTACTGTGCCCTGAACCCCCCCATGATGTGTCAGGAACAGAAGCACCCCCCCTGCTCCTTTCCTAGAGTCTTTTCCAGTGTAATACTAATTTCTGGGGCTGATGAATCACTCATCGTGATTATCAGTGATTACAGACTACGGGCACTAATCGCACTGCCTGGTGAATGAACACTGATGAGGCAGTTGACAGGGAGAAATCAAATAAAAAATAAAAAAATCTCTCCCACTCATCATCTCCTCCTGGTTTGTCCAGTGGAGGAAGAATCATTAGCCCATTGTGTGGGAATGCCTGCTCAGGTTTGGTGGCACAGAGAGCCACCAAAGCTGCTCAGATGTGTCACCTGTGTCCTCCCAGCTCCGGCGCCCTGCTGAGCCCTGCAGGGTTCCCTGTGGGAAACCTGGGAACGGGGCTGTCCTGCTGCCCCCTGCAGCCCCACGTCCTGACCATCAGCACTGGTCAAGCTGCCCATTGCTGCTTCACCCTTGCCCAGTGGGACAGAGCTGTCACCACTAACAGGCTGGGACAGCCCCAGCACAGAGCTGGGCCCCAGCCCCCCATCCCTGCTGCCACCAGCCAGCGGTGACATTTCCCAGATGCCATCGCAGAGGGACATCAGGGCCAGGATGGGCAGGGCTCAGAGGGATCTGGACTAGGGGAAGGTGTCAGTGCCCAGGGGTGGCAGGGGGATGAGTTTTAGGTGCCCTCCACCCCCACCCACCCACGAGCGCTGCCCGCACCTGCAGTGGATGATGATGGGGCCGGCGTCGGGCGGCGTGGACGCCTTCACCCTGCGGATGAAGGCCAGCAGCCCTGTGGCGTGGTAGGGGACACCGTGCTCGGGCCACGACATGAAGTGGAACTGCTTCACCTCGTGCCGGGCCGAGTAACCCCGCTGCAAGGGAAGGGTGAGAGGACACGGTCACTCAAACGCTTGATTTTCTCAGGAATCCATGATTTTGCCAGGCAGATCCAGGCAGATGGAGCACACAGCAGCCATGCTGGGGCAGCCCCACAGCTCTCTCCTCCTGGCTGCAGGAGGGTTAAAAGCCACCAAGGAGAAGAAGGAGGAGGTGGCAGCAGCCTCGGGTCTCCCTGCCCCATAACCTGACAGTAATTTGACATTCCTGTAGATTAAGGGGTAAATTGCACTGCCTCCTTCTCCAGTTACCACAGTGCAGAGTGATGGCTACATCACCTCCAGCCCAGAGGAGAGGAGCTCATCCTTCACCCCCCACCACACTCACACCAAAATTAAACACGCACTGTCCAAACGAAGGTGGGACTGAGCCGCCCGCCTGGCACAGGGTGCAGAGCCAGGGGAGAGGCAGAGGAAGGAGCGACTGGTGCCCCCATATTGGGTTAAATAAACAGGATTCTGAAAATGCCAAGCTGTGAGGGTGCCCAAGGAGGGGTCTGACCCCGAGGCAGGGCAGGGCCGTACCCTCTCGAGGGCGAAGGTGCGCACGGCGTACTCAGCCAACGTCTCTGACTCCACCAGCGTGATCTTGATGTCCCCGTACATCTCAGAGTCATCCGGCCAGTACTTGGAGCACTTCACCTACAGGGAGAGCACAGGATGGGGGTTTGGCCCTGCAGAGCTGGAGCCCAGAGGGATGGGATGGGATGGGAACCTTACCCGGCCCACCTCCACCAGCTTGGTGATCATCACGATGCTGGAACAGTGCTCCTGCCACACCATGCGCCAGAAGTCGTACACCATCTCCTGCTTGGGCCCTGAGGGACACGGTAAAAGCTCCCACAGATGGATGGCACCAGCAGCAGAACCCAGCCCTGGCAGTGGCCCAATGCCACCATGTCCCCCTCCTGCCTCTGAGAGCTCCACAGCACCTCAAAGCCCTTTTCCCCAGGGCTGTGCAGTGCCAGGGGAAGGCAGGAGGGGTGGGAGCTGCTCCACATTGGCCCCCTCCCTTCCTTTCCTAGTCCTACCAGGTTTAATCCCACCAGAACAAAACCTGGCTGCTGCATCAGGAGCTGAGGAACCACAGGCAGAGAGGGCAGGGAATGACTCACCTTGTGTGGCTATGAAGTGGTTGGACCTGTGGTAGCCCTGCAAGGGAAGCAGAGACATCAGTCCCAAGCTGGGGCACAGATCCTTAAGACACTTCCCGGTCACCCAGCTGGTAGAAATTCCCCACAGCCACTGGGCCAGGTGCTGCAAGTCCCCTGCAGGAGGTTCAGCAGCCATCCCACACTCAGTACACCCTGTGGGTCAAATTCCACCCTTCTCTGAGCACACAGGCCCTGCTTTCCATGCCCCAGTGGCACACAGACCTTGCTTTCCCATTCCCCAGGTTTATGGGCACCTCTCCCTGATGATATTGAGACCACACTGCCCAGGGCGAGACCTGGCAAGAGCTGGGAGCAGAGAAGGAAGGAGAGGAGGATGAGTCTACTTACTTCTCGGTTAATCCGGATCTTAAGGATCCCGTTGGGACACAGGTTTGAGAGAAAAAGAGCAGAGATATTAGTGAGGCACAGAGCAGAGAGGGGTTAGAGCACCTGCCCCAGAGCAGGCCATGGACAGACAGGGCAGAAAGGACCCAGGGGACAGGGCTGGCTGAGGGACACTGCTTGGGCACTGGGATCAGGCCCCCACTGACAAGACAACACCCTCTGGGCAGGAGGGATGAGTGGGATTTGCTGCTGCTGCTTCCAGGAGACACTGGAGCCTTCCTGCACCTGCTCTGCAGGTGACAGGGGACATCACTCCTGGGGACACTGCTCTCAGAGAACACCAGGACTGGGCTGTGCCCAGGGTCACACACACCAGCAGGATCGAGGGGTTCCCCACTGGTCTCTCGGTTCTCATCTGCAGCCCCACCCAGGGAGAGGGAGATCCACGGCCACATGAGCAGGTGAGGGGGGAAAGGACAGAAAAGCAGAGGAGGAATGAGAAAGGAGGGACAGAGCAGAGCAGGGAGAGATGCAACGAGCAGAAACTTCTGATGAACACAAATCAGGCATGTCCTTCCTGACGTGATTCCAGGGAATCCCTGGTTCCAGGGATGCACTGACCAGCCCACCCTGGCTCCAAATGCTGCTGGACAGACCCAGAGGGTCCACAGGGAGCTCCTGTTGCAGCCCAGAGCCCAAGGACACAGGCCCTGTCCCCACTTACATCGATGTAGTTGGCGTTGATGTAGTCGGAGTTGGGGTCACCCAGCAGCGGGTGCAGCTTCACACGGTGACGATCGTCTGGGGAAAGGGGACAAGGAATCAGCAGTGCCTGGACACCCTCCAGGGCATCCCAGGCACTCTCTCTGGCTGAGGAGTCTGCAGAATGCAGGATTCTCAAGTTGTGTGGGGTGTCTGAGGCTTTGCTAAAGGCACTCACATGTGGACACATGATCCTGTCTCCCTTTGGTCTTGTCTTTCTTCTTCGAAGCATCCCAGCCTTCAAAGAAACTCTGTAAGGAAAGGATGGACATCTCAAGCCAAGGGCTGGACTGTGGGGTCCCCCCAGCCCCAAAAGCTCCCTGGGGACACAGGGTGCTCCCTCCACCCCAACACCTGGCTCCTGCAGCCCCAGCTCCACCTTCACAGCACACTCTGCCAGCCACACTCCCCTGTTGCATGCACAAAATGGGCCCATTTTCCAGCAAATTGCAGACTGCCTGGTATTTTTTTTTTTCCAGGGCTGGTTGTAGGTTTTTTTTTTTGCTAAACCTCCCCAGCTCCTTTCCCTCCCTAGCACAGAACAGGTTTGTGTGTAATAACAGTGACATTCACAGATTGGCATAAGAGGGGGAAAGTGGAAGGAAATTACATGTTTTCTCCCCTCCCATAATATCTGAGTGCTTTCAAATGACTAGTTCCAAGAACATACAGCAGCTTTTCAAGGAGCACTAATGATTATCACAAGCCCTGGTTTGTCCAATGCACGAAAGTGGGGGAGAGCTCCTGCTCCTGAAACAGCTGAGCATTAAACAGTAATTTCACTGGGAAGTTTCAATCTCCAGACCTGTGGGACACCGAGAAGTCAGGAAGTGACCCTGCTGGCTGTGCTGAGGCAGAGGCTTGTGAAATAACCTGCTCTGTTACAAGTGCTCTGAGCTGACCAGCTGGGATGGACATGATGCTGCCAACAACTCTTGGGAAAGAAATCCCTCCCCAGCATCCTCTCCCCGGGATCTTCATGGCCTTGGAGCTGCCAGACTGCAGAGGATTTGCTTGTCCTTAGGCTATGGCCACGCTTCTCACAGCCAAGTGTGCTGGAGAGCAGAAGGTGACACGGTGATGTCCAGGGGAGGGGAAGGAAGGAGCAGCCCTGGCCCTTGCAGGAGAGCTGGGATGATGAACTGCAGACAGGCACCTGCTCAAGGTGACAAATAAACCAGAGCTCCAGCAGCAGCCCTTGAATCCAGACTCAGGGACACCCCCCATGCTGACAACGCCAGCCCAGAGCTGTGAGCTCCAGCTCCCATCCAGAGCTCCAGCCCTGGAGCATCCATCCTCTCCTCGCACACAGATCCTGGCCGAGTCCCCCCGTTGGCACACGCTGTCCCCACCTCATACTCCTGTTTGAAGCCGTAGCCCTCGGCTGTCTTCATCTGGTTGATGTGCTGCAGGAGGTCGGCCACGCGCACGGCCGGGTGCAGCTGCCCCGTGTGGTACGGGGAGCCCTTGCGGCCGCACTGGCGCCGTGGGGAGCCCCCCAGGAGGCTGCTGGACTCATTGACCACGCTGCTGCGCTGCTCACCTGCACGAGGGAGGCACAGCCAGGGCTAGCAGGGCAGCAAAGCCTTGGGCCACGTCCCCATCACCGCCTCGCACCCACAGAGCGGCGGGGAACGTTTTCTTTGGCAACCTCTGGCGTCACCACCCTCACAGGGAACAATTCCTTCCCAACATCCCATCCATTCCTGCCCCCTGGGAACCAACAGGACAACACAGGAGAGTGCCTCCACACCCCATGACCTGACCAATGGGCTCATCAGCTGCTGGGATTAACGAGAAATTAATTAATTGCTGGCATTAGCAAGGTGCTGCCACAGCCACACACTGAGGATCCACTTGGGTTTCCATGAGGATTAGTGACTTTCTTTTAAATGCACAGAAACTGAAGCACGGGGTGGGGAACAGCCACCAAGCAGTCACCAAGTCATTCATTTCCCTTCGTTAATTAAGGATGTTCACAGGCAATGGAAACTCCCCCAGCCACGGCAGGCAGCCCAAGCTCCCCAGCTCAGCCCCATCAGCCTTTGAGAGCTCCAAGCACAGCAACCAAAGCAAAAATACACCTAAGCCAGCTCTGTGTATGAAGAGGAGGAAAAGTTTGCCCTCTGGGCGTTAATGATCCATGAGACAATGGTGGGAAGCGCATTAATCCCGCAGCCGGTGCGGAAGAGCCGCGTGCAGGCGGCATCTTGCAGTTACTGTAACAGATGTTATTAGCATATGGCTGAAACTGGGGCATCCAAAGAGTTATTTTACAACTAAATCAGCATGGAGACACATCCTCCAGTGGGTGTGAAGTTATCAGTCTCAGTCTGATGTGAGCACAGGGGCTCTTTAACCCTTCGAAGCCCAGGCTGTGTGGGGAGGGCTGGGGAAAGCTTCCAACCTCAGCGTACGCCAGGAGGTGGAACTGACCCAGAACCAGAGGGGCTGCAGCCAGACCCTGAGCCCACACACATCAAACTAACATGGATGTAACACCAAGCCTTCAACAGAGTCACAGAATACCCTGAGTTGGAAGGGACCCCCAGGGACCACCGAGTCCAACACCTGGCCCTGCACAGACACCCCAACAATCCCACCCTGTGCCTGAGAGCTGTCCAAACACTCCTTGAGCTCAGGCAGGCTGCTCCTGGGATATTTTGGGGTTATTTGGCACCTTTGCTGTGGCTGGAAGGAAGCAGGGGAATGCCAGTGTCCCCATCCTTACCGTGGTTGCCACAGCTGTGGGATGGGAGCAGGGGGATGCCAGGCTCCCACCCTCACCTCTGCTCCCACAGTTGTGGAAGGAGAACAGGGCTGCCAGGCTCCCACCCTCACCTCTGTTTCCGTAGCCGTGGGTGTCCATGAAGGACAGCCCCAGGCGCTCGTCCTCCTGCAGGGTGCTCTGGTCAGTGAAGCTCCTGTCGATGGCGCTCATCATGTGCGTCTTCTCGTGCCGGTAGTTTATGGTGGCTTTGGTCATATTCACGGGCTTCCTGCAGCAGGGAGGAGCAGACGTGAGCAGGCTTTACCATCAGGTGATCCAAGGTCCCCTCAAAGCTCCTGGGCTTGGATTATTCGGGGAGCAGGATGGATTATTTCCAGCAGTGTGGTCATCACGCTTTGGTGCTCTGCTGTCCCAAGCTGGTCACAGCCGCACGTGCGGCATCTCTCGCTGGCTGCAGCAACTCCAGCTGCTCAACCTCAATGTCCTCTCCTGTCCCCTGCCCTTGGACAGCCAGGAGTGCTCCAAAAGTTCTCTCCAGCCATCTCCCACCACATGGATCTGCCCCAGCACAGCCCCATTTCTCCAGACATGACCTCCTGGTCTAGTGGAAGGTGTCCCTGCCCATGGCAAGGGTTGGAGTGAGATGAGCTTTAAGGTCCCTTCCAAGCCAAACCATTCTGTGATTTTAAAGCCATGCCAGGAGCCAAATCCATGCCAAGGGATGGGCTGGACCCCCCTGAGTAAACCCGTGCTCAGCACCCACTGTGGAGGCTTTTCCCCCCATGCAGGATCTCTTTAGACACCAAATGAAGATGCTGGGAAATCTCAGGAGTTCTCAATTGGACAGAACCTCACACCCCAATTTCAAGTCATTTAGGCAAAGAAACCTGAATGACTGTTTTTGAGAGGCAGCATCAGGCTCCAAAGGCAGACAGTGATTAAACCAGAAGGATGAACAGGAGATCTGAGCCCATGCTGGCATCGTGGTGGGGCTGGAACACTGCAAAGCGCTGCTAAAATCCAGAATTCAACTCAGAGTCGCTGACCCTTCCCCTTTATGCTGCCTTCTGTCTCTAACAAGCTCGGCAGCATTATTTTCCCTGATCCAAAGAGACCCTTAAAATGCACTTGGCAGAGATAAGGACTTGTTGGGGCAGCGGGGTGAGGGGGGCGGCCGGGAGGAGGGAAAGCAGGAGAATGACAATTACTTACGGGTAATAGGAGTACGAATAGTAGTTCCTCCTGGCAAGCGTGCAAAGAGAACAGCAGAAATTGCATAAGCACCTTTTCTGCAGCATTGGGAAGGGAGGTTACAGGGCAAGTCAGCTGCCAGAAAATTCAGTGCACCATAAAGGAGTCAGGCTCCCCTGTGGCACCCGCGGGTTATTTACCCTGGGCAGGAGCTGACATCCCAGCAGGACAGCACCAGCTCTCAGCATAACCACACTGTGGTGGGTGTCCTCAGCACCCTTGTCCAAGGGGATATTCCATCATTTTTAAGAGTGAACAACAAAGCAGTCCCAAATGTAGGGATTTTCCCCCAGGCTTCTGGTTAGGGACCCAGAGGGGGAGATGGGGTTGGGATGTCACATTCCCAGGGCACCATTTACTAGAGACAAACATATTCCAAGGCTGCATTTCCATTCCACCACATCAGTGTTTCTCCAATGGCAAAGCACTCTGGAGATTTATGAGCTCATCCCACCTTCCCAACAGCCCCAAATTCAAGGCTCTCAGCACCAGGTCTAATTCGTAGCTCTGGTTTATCCTTCAACAGGTTCATCCTGGGATGCTGAAGCAGAGCTGCTCCTCCTCCTGTCCCACAGCACTGGCAACAGGAATGCAGCAGCCACACTCACAGCATCACTCCCCAAAACACATCAGCACTGCTGGCACTTGCTCCACCAGGGAAGGACCCAATGGATCCATGAGCCAGCCCTGCACCTCAAAGTGTGCAGGGATGTGACAGTCCCACTCTTCCAGCAGCATAAATCCACAAGGATCCTTCCAGGGCACATGGAGCCATAAAGAGCTTTGCAGATTTACCGGGCCAAGGCTCTGCCCTGCTGTTTTTCTCTCCCTCTGGCTGTTCACGTACTTTGCTCCATCCTCCCAAGCCCTGTGTTTAATTGCTGTCCTTTATCCCAGCTCTGAGAGTCCCCCCAGCCCAGCACTGCCTCAAGCCCTGCACAGAAGAAGCCACTTTTCCAGGGCATTGCATCCACGTGAAAAGCAACGGCCGCATCCCCAGCGCTTCTGGGGATGAGTGTCCCGAGAAGCCCCTGCCCTCCTCCCTCCCACCCCGTGACCCCCCCAGTGCAAGCCCACCACCACGGCCACAGCCCCATCCATGCTGGACGTGCTCGTGCTAGCCTGGCCAAGGCAACAGGGAAGCCCAGAGGCAACATCTCAGAGTGGATGAAGCTGATTTTTGTGATCTTGGGTTGGGGGTACAGAGCTGCATGCACGGGGGTCCCGTGGGGCTGCTGCTGGCAGGGAAGAGCTGGTGGGATGGGGATGGCTGTGCTCAGCATCCCTGCAGGGCTCGGGCCAGAAGAGTTTCCATCCATGCAGGATCACCAGGGGAGGGAGGGAGGACCAGCAGCAGCCCAGGTGTCCTTACCCTTTCCGAATGGCGACAATGATGGCTCCCAGCAGGATAATCAGGACGATGAGCCCCCCGGCACAGATCCCCAGGATCAGGCCCATCTCCTCCGAGTGCTGTGACACCTCCAGGGGACGCTTGCTCTCTTTGCAGGCAGCTGCCAGGGGACAAGGACGGGCAGGAAGGGTGGGTGGACAAGGGTGCTGTGAGCACCCACCACACTCCCCACTCCAGGGAGACTGGCAGCATTAGACATGGAAACACCGGGATTCATTCCATGGGATGTTTGTTTCTCCATGAACACACATTATTCCACAGGGCTCTGCAGTGCCACACCACGACCGTGGACAAGTCCCTCTCTCAGTTCCAGTGGGGAGACACAGTCCCTTTGGTCACCTTTCACCCCACAGAGGATCATCCACCCATCCCTGCACCACCACTCCAGCCTGCCACCTCCACCGTGGTAACAGCATTAACAAGGAAAATTCAACCGAGGGAAAAACCCCAGACGCCAAAGAGAGTGGGAAACAAAAGAGTGCGGGGTGGGGCTGGAATAACCCATCACATGCAGCCCAAGCACTGCCAGGGCTGGTCCCCACCCACCGGAGCCACAGCCGGGCTGGGATCGGGGCAGGAGGAGCTCACCTTTGCGAGCGATCCGGACACAGTTCAGCCGAGTTTCCTATGGAGGTAAAAGGTGGGTCAGTGCTGGATGAGCATCCCAGCAGCTCTGCCCCACACTCCTGCCCGAGCAAGGCTGGGTGGGAACAGGGCTGGTCCCTTGGTGCTTTGGGTGATTTGTGCTGCAGCACAGAAAGAGCTCCTGGGGCCCCACGTCCCAAGAGATGCTGCTGAATGATCTGTCCCCAGCATTGCCAGGTTTAGCTGGAGCCACTGCTCCTGGCACAGAGGGGATAGCAAAGCTCAAGAGCGTGGGAGGACCCAGCAGACGCAGCCAAGCCACATGTCACCAATGTGCCACCAGCTACAGCTAAAACATTCCCAGGTTGTCATCCCGAGCTTCATGGGTTTGTCTTCCATCAGTCAAAGTTTCAAGCCTCAGTCCTGGTGCTCTGCACCTGCTGCCAACATCACCACGAGGTTCCAGCTCAAGTCTCCAACAGTTTTAACATTTGCAATTTAGGGATGGGTTCAGCTAAAATATTCCACTTTTCCATGCATCCAACTTCTGTTGCAAAATAAAAAGCACCATTTTGGCAGTGTGATTCTTCTTCCCCAAGCATCCTCCAGTCTCTCAGGACACCAGGCACCAATGCTGCTGCATCCACCCTCAGCCCAAGACTTGCCCATGTCACATATCCAGGGCAGGGCTGGCTGCAGCACTGAACTCCCTGGGATCTCCAGCGTTTCCTTCTCCTGCTTCTTGCTTCATCTGGCACAAAAACCATGAAAAAACCCAGCTACAATCCAGAGTTTTTCCAGCATCTGAGGGCAGCTGGGATAAATCCATTGGCTCCCAGCAGGACAGATGTAACACAGCATCAGGCAGCAGTTGTTATCCAGCGGTGCTGAGCGACCCAGAGCAGTGATCCTCCCTGTCCCTCCAGTTACAAGGCAGCGAGGTGTGAACAGGAGCAAAGAGGGCTCAGTGGGCAGCACTTTCCAGCAGGATGGAGATGTGCAGGACAGTGATGCTCCCCAGGGTGGGACAGGAGCTGCCAGAGCAGTGATGCTGAGAAGGATCCCCACAGGTGCCGGTGCTCCTGTCGGAGGAATCCCGAGGGGGATGCAGGGGGAGCAGAGGGAACTGGCAGCAGCAGCAGGGAGGGCAGGGCAGCCTCAGGAGTTCTCTGGAGCTGGGACTGGCCATCCTGGCAGCACTGGGTCCCAGCAGTGACACAGCTCTGGCTGCCCAAACAGTCCTGCTTCAGGCCAGGAGCAGCCCCAGGAATGGGGTCTCCCCTGCACTGGTGCTTGTCAGTGTCCTGGCTGGGGGAAACACGGCTACTCCACCCCCAGCATCTACACGGGGATGAGGACAGGCACCACACAGGCGTGCTGGAGCAGGACACCAACATCTCAACATGCCTGGAGCACCAACTGCCCCCTGGCACGACACCAGGGGTGAAGCCAGAGGGTGACCCAGGGAGGGGGATCTAAAAGCAGACCCATTTTACCAACCCTCAGACCCCAGCCTGCCTGTCCCTGATCCAACCCCTGGCTGGAACAGGGTGCCAGGGCTACTCACCCCTTTGAGGTTGCTCATGGCCTGGAAGTAGATGAGATAGGCCTTCTTGGGCTCCAGGGGCGGGTTCCAGTAGCCGTTGTAGGTCTGGTTGTCCCCCACGGTGAAGGGCTTGGCCTCGGTGAGGCTGCTGGCAGGCAGCTCTGCCCCGAAGTAGTGCACGGAGCCGCGGGACACGGCGTCGTCGAAGGTGAGCGGCACCGGGAAGCACTCCTGTCCCCCCAGCTCCCGCCTCAGCCTCCTGGGCCGCTCCTCCTCCACGATCACCTGGTAGGTGCTAGGGAGGGCCAGGCACGGGTTAGCTTCGGGAAGAACGGTCCTACCCTTCCTTGGAGCCCCCTGTGCCACCTCATTTGGGGTCTCACCCTCCTGCAGCCCCGACCTACCTGATGGGAGCCCCTCTGCCCTGCGCCGGCCGCAGCAGCACCGTGATGGTGCTCTCTGACTCGCCCAGAGGCGATGGCATGTCCCCGTAGTCAAAGGTGGGAGCTGCAACAGGAGCTGGGGTGAGTCCTGGGGCTCCCCTGGCTTAGGGGGAAACTGAGGCATGAGCAGCTTTTCCCAGGGCAAGACCTCACCCAGTGGTATAATATGAATTATTGCAAATAAAGTAAAACACCTCTCCAGGTGTTGTACAAGAGTTGAGAGAGGACCCCTGGGTGTGCACAAGGGAGATTACCAACACCAGTCTGGCAGAGGGGAAGAAACCAAGAGCGGGAACCAACCTTGGCAGGACCCAAATGCCTGAGATGTGCTCAGGAACAGCACCACCAGGATCACCAGCACAGTGTGAGCTTCCCCCACCCCAGGGCAGGAGCACACCTGAGCCAGCCCAGCAGCACCCCCAGACCAAGGTGGGGGACCCTCCTCGTGCCTTGTGGTTCTCAAACCATCACTGGCAGCCACTGAGGTGCAGCTTGAGCTGCTTTGCCCCCATTGATGCTCAGCCCATTTGCTGCAATTAATGCGACACCATGGACACGAGCAAAGAGCCCCAAGTACTGCACAGCTCATTAATGAAGCCAAATTAATCCCTCATACCCTGAGAGCTCAGACAGCACCAGCCACCAGCACTGGGCTGGCCAGACTCCCCAGACAGGGACCCACCAGTCTGGGGACTGCCAGGGGCTCACAGCCCAGCTGCCACCACCAGGAGCATCTCTCTATGGCAGCATCCAGCCACCAAAACACTGCCAGCCACCACCACGGGAGCCAGCCAGAGGCTCCACACCAGGAGTGTGTGGAGGAGCAGGCCCAGCAGCAGGAAGGCAGTGGGGGAACCTACCGGAGATGTTGGTGGTGATCTCGGTGAGCGCTGTCTGGCCAAAGCCCTTGCCAGTGCGGGCCCGCACCGAGAACAGGTAGGTGGTGCCGGGGTGGAGGTTGGAGAACACGTGGTAGGTCTCATTGCGCAGCTTGGACACCGTGCGCCGCGGGCCCGGCACGTTCACCGCGGGGTCTGAGGACTCGATGCTCTGGTAGCTGATCTGCAGGGACAGCACACGGCATCAGCCGTGGCAGAGGGGACAGAGCCCGGATTTGGGTGGAGAAGGGATTAAAGCAATGATTCCAGAGGAGGGGATGGTCATGGGGCAGCCAGGGACTTTTTGAGGTGAAACAAAGAAGAGGTTCAGCAAAAAAGCCAAAGGGCTCAGGGGTAGCAGCAGCTGCCTCTAATCCCCATGGCCAACAGCAGAGGCTGTCCCAGACCCCCCCCAACGGGGACCCTCCCATGTCCCCCAGGTGCCACATCACCAGGACATGCCTCGTACTGCGTGATGAGGCCGTTGGGCTCCACCGGTTCCTCCCACTTCAGGAATATCATGTCCTCCAGCGGGGTGAAGGTGAGGGACTCGGAGGCGATGCCGCCAGGCACTGGGGAAGGAAAGGAGATGTGCTCAGATGCAGCTGGAAACCAGTCTGTAAGGAGAAATCCTGCAGAAAACCCCTGTGGGTGGCTGTGGTAGCTGTGCCCTGTGGCCCATCTCCAGCCCATGCCGCCAGACAGGGCTGGTGGGTCCCCAAGGCACTGATGCTCCTGGACCTGACGGTGACACTTTGCCACGGGAGGGGCAGGTTCCACTCCCAGCACCTCAGCCCAGGCACCAGCAGCTGCCCAGGGTGCCCAAGCTCTCCAGCATGAGGAAAAGAAATAAATTCCCTTTTCCCCCAGAACCTAATCCCCCCTGGAGCCATTAGCATCCTGTGGAGACACTGCCAGCGAGCAGCAACAGCCTCACGTGCAGACGGGCTTGACGTGGCCCAGCGTCCCCTCTAATTAACAGCAGCACAATAATGACTGTGATCACTGATGGCAATCAGCAGTGCCAGGATCAATATCCGCTCCTTTGTGACGGATTTCTCCATTGGCGAGGAAGGGATGGCACTGGCAGCATCCCCCACTCCCAAACCTTGCAGGGGACAGCAGCTCTTCTCCTTCACTGGCTTTTTTCACAGCTTTTGTTCAGGTGAAATGAGGGGGCCAGGAGAGAGGGATCACCTCCCACGCTTCCCACCGTGCAAACACACCGTTTCCACCTGATTTACAAGTTAATTTAATCAGAGGCACCGTGTCCTACACGTGTACAGGCACTTATTAAATTTGGGAAGAAATATGGAAACCTGTTGGGCAGGAAAGTGTGTACCCACAGAGACTGGTTTTTAATATACAGAACCTACACTATATATAATTATATGTTATTTCCTATTATTATGTATAGCCTGCATTATATAGACAATTACATCTTATTTTCTATTATTGTATGTTGTATCATTGTTATTGTCTATAGGATAATTTATATATTAATATTATAATACCTATGTATTTACATATATAAGTATAGGTATCGCGCTTCCATCCCAGGTTAAGAGAGGCAGAGGATGCACACAAAAGCTCCCAGGTGTGCACACACTCCTGTGCTATCCATATTTGCACAAATATATTTATTTATGGAATTATATAGGTCTAGCCTTGCTTGCATCGCGTGCACTCTGCCTGCACGGAGGAGAACCGGCTCCCTGCAGCACCATCACACTGCAGGGACATTTCCAGAGGTGCCTGGGGTTGAGTTTCATCATTTGGTGCACACACAGAATGAAGTCTCCAGCTGTGGGTTACCTGGCTCCATAGGGGGCACCCAAACACCAGCAGGACAGTCTGTGGGTGCAGCACAGGACAGCCTGTGGATGCAGCACAGGACAGCCCCTGTGGATGCAGCACAGGACAGCCCCTGTGGATGCAGCACAGGACAGCCCCTGTGGGTGCAGCACAGGACAGCCTGTGGATGCAGCACAGGACAGCCCCTGTGGATGCAGCACAGGACAGCCCCTGTGGATGCAGCACAGGACAGCCCCTGTGGATGCAGCACAGGACAGCCCCTGTGGATGCAGCACAGGACAGCCCCTGTGGATGCAGCACAGGACAGCCCCTGTGGGTGCAGCACAGGACAGCCCCTGTGGGTGCAGCACAGGACAGCCCCTGTGGGTGCAGCACAGTTCCCTCAGTGTCCTGCCCAGCACAGCTTTGCCCAGGGTCCAAGAGGGATGCTGGAAACAACAGCACTGGTTTGGCCCAGTAACTTGGATTTTCCAGCCCCAAACCAGGGTTTAGCATTCGGGATGGGGAGGTGCAGCCTCCAGCAGCAGCCCCAGGGGATGCTGCTGCCAAAACTGGCCTCGTGCCAAAATAAACCCCAATTAAGGGTCCCATTATTAATGAGCTTTCGGCACCTTGATTCACTTGCACGGGCACCCGCTCACCCCGCAGCACCAGGAGCTCAAACCCTCATCATCCTCCCAGGCAGGCTGGGCCAGGCAGGTGAGGAGGAGTATCTGCCTTATATCCATAGGATATCCATAGATCCATCTCCATGAGATCACATGTATACACAGCCCCAAGTTCAATCCAAGGGGGAAGCCACCAGCCCCAGATAATTGAGGCACAGGGAAAAGCAGCTGGAGTGATTATTGTATAGCAAAAAGACATCTGGAGCTCCTGTATTAATATTCCATAAGCAAACAGCTGGAGCAGTCACAGCCCAGTGAGAACAAGTGGAGCAATTAGAGCTGGAAAATAAAACCACTGGCAGGGTGGAGCTGGGTGCCCCTGCTGGGACAGGCTCAGGGGGATATGGAAAGTGCTGGAGTGCAGAGGAAGGTGCTGGATTTAGGCTCTGAACATGAAAAGGGACACAGAGACACTTTCAGCTGTGCTCCAGCGCTCCAGGTTTTGCTTTCCAGCCTTGGAGAAGGAGTGAGCATTGCACATGTAACAGCAAGTCCTGTGCAGGGGAATTCTGTGGCAGGCTTCTCCTCAGGGGTCCTGCAGGGCTCTGGAGCCAGCTCAGTCCTTTGCAATTACCAGTTCCTTCACTTTAATTGCTGATTCCTGATGCTAAAAAGTGCTTTGGAGATTAATTCCGTTCTTGCTTGACAGATGACTCTGTGAGAGCCAGGGACTCTCCAGCCACACTCAGCCCCCAGCAGTGGAAGAGGCCAGCCCTGGATGTGGCCTGTCTGATGGGTGGCACTGGCCACACAGAGCCAGCTCTGTCCTGGAGCTCCTGCCACATCTGCTGGATCTCCAGAGTGACTTGGGCACTGCTGATGGCGAGCTGCAGTCAGGGGGAGGCAGAGGTGAGCCTGGACCTAGGAGACTTCTCCAGCAGCCTCAGCTTGAGCAGATCCTCAGGGAAAGGCTTGCCAGAGCAAGAGATTCCAAAACCAAAAGTCCTGCAGCAATACTGGAGCTTCCATCGAGGTCCTGCTCAGGTGCAGGGAAGCCAGAACAGGGGAAAACGGCTGCCAAAAACCAGGGCTTTATCACTACAGAGCTCTCTGCACAAATCCAAACCCATCTGAGAGCAAACTTCACCAGGGAAGCCAAGAAAAGCTGCAGCTGGCCTGGTGAACAGCACTTTCCCAGAAATGCAGCAGGGCTGAATCCTTCGGCAAACAAGCAGATAAAAGATGTTACCTGAGTGCAAAGCATTAATTGTTTTAATTGCTGTTATTATGGCTGCCAGGCTTTGGTTCCCAGTAACACGTGAGTGAAGACGACTCGCTGAGAGAAGCTGGGTATGAGCCAACTCCCACACCCTCCCCTGGACCAGCCATGGGTAAAATGCCACCCCAAGGATGAGGGACAGTGACATCCCCATCCGGTCCCTGAGCCTCCCAGCCCCCCAGGCATCTCCCTTCCCCAAACACCATCACTGCCCCTTTTTCTCATCCCCTCTCACAGCTCTGAGGCTGCAAGATCCTTTTCACCTGCCCCTTAGCTCAGGAGATAACCCCATCATGCCCACGGGCCAGGATCCAGAGGTGCACACCATAGCACAGGAAACAGCCCAGCAGCTCACCAGCTACAGAGCTCCACTCCTGGGGATGATGCACCTCCCTGAGCAGACTCACCATCCTCATCCGTCTGGAATATCACCTCCTTGCCCTCCTTGCGCCCCTCGGGGTTGGAGAGGATGAGCTTGACGTGGATGTTCTTGTAGGGCAGCAGGTTTTTGATGGTGTAGCGGTTGGCGTTGCGCTCCATCTTCACACACTCCTGGAAGGTCTGGTTGTGGCCGCTGCCCACAAAGTAGCGGTAGCACAGGGACACGGTGTAGGTGTGGCAGCGGGTCAGGTTGTAGCCCAGCGGCTCCCACTGCAGCGTCAGCTGCCTGGACTGGATTTCAGAGAAAGCCAGGCCCTTGGGGGCTCGCATGGGCTCTGTGGGGGAACAGGGATGGGGAAAGGTCAGCAAGGAGGCAAACATCTCAGATTTGTGTGTCTTATCAGGAAAAACTCTTCTACAGCATAGGGACAAAAGGGACAAGTACAGAGAGCACTGACTGCAAAACTGGGAGCAGCCCCAGCACAGGATGCTGCTGCCCTGCAGACAGGGCTGGGGACACCACTGGGGACATCTCTCAGCCACCAGCCCTGCGGGGACAGCAGCCCCCGCAGGTTAATCCTTTCCTGTGGAGGTGAAGCAGGGTACCAGCCCCAGACAGCCAGAGAAAGGTGCCTCTGCCACGGGAGCCCTCGTGCTCAGTCAAGCCCCAGTCAGGCTCTCCAGACGAGAGGGACCAAGTGTCATCAGTGGGAGGGAGGTTAATCAGCTCTAATTGAACAGAGCAGTTAACGAGGGGACGCCTCTGCCAACAGCACAGACACACAGGTGCCTTGGGGTAGCTCCTGTCCCCAGCACAGGCAGGGAGGGCTCGGGGTGCCAGGAGAGCTGTCCCCAGGGACACCCCAGGACCCACCTGCACACTTGGTGCGGCTGATGAGGGGCGGCCCCGGTTTGCCGGTGCCCCCCTCCCCGGGCCGGGTGAGCAGGACGCTGATCTCGTACTCCGTGTCGGGGTCCAGGTGCCAGAGCTTGTAGGTCTGCATGTTGACAGCGTGCACCTCGGACCAGGGCCCCGAGGTCATGCGGTACTCGATCTCCTTGCGCACGATGGGGCCGTCGCCGATGATGGAGTTGGTGTTGAGCTGGATGATGAGGTAGGTGGAGCCGGCCCGCAGCAGCTGGGGGGGAGCAATGGGGGTGGGGGGCTCTGGAAGAGAGCATGGAAGGGGCAGCTGGAGCATCCCCAGAGCCAGGCCAGTGCTGGCACAAACACAGGGAGCACAGTTTCATTTTATTGTTTACAGGCTGCAGTCCACACTTTCCCAGTGTCTCCTCCCACAGCAACCCACCAGCTCGGGCTGGAGAAGAGAACCTTTGGGGTGACCTACCCGGGGCCTTCAGTATCTGAAGGGGCTACAAAGGAGATGGAGAAGGATTTTTTACAAGAGCATGTAAAGGGGGACAAGGGGGAATGGCTTCACACTGACAGAGAGTAGGTTTAGATTAGATATTGGGACAAGATTCTTCCCTGTGAGGGTGAGGAGAGCCTGGCACAGGGTGCCCAGAGAAGCTGGGGCTGCACCATTCCCATGAGTGTCCAAGGCCAGGCTGGAGAGAGCTCTGAGCAATCTGGTTGAGTGGAAGATGTCCCTGCCCATGGCAGGGGGTGGGACTGGATGAGCTCTAAGGTCCCTCTCAACCCAAACCATTCTGGGATTCGTGTGCAGAGCACAGAGCAAACTCAGATTCCCCAACCAGAGGGTGTGGGAGTCACTCAAGTACAGGAAGGCACCATCCAGCCTTCAAACTTCAGTCTGTGCCTGTGCCCTCCATCACTTTCAGAAGGCTTTAACAGCTGCAATAGGGTTTCATCTGATCAAACCTTAATTAGCTTTATAAGTCACACAGCCCAGCATGGTGCCTCACAGTTTCACCATAATTAATTAATTCCCACCTAGCGGAATCAAAAATAAATTATCTAAGGCCACCAGAAAAGGGAGTTTCTGGTTTTATGCTGCGCAGTCCACGTTTAACAACTCGCCCAGAGTGAGAAACTGCAATCCCAGTGGCCCGGACACCCACCCTGCCGTGCACACAGCAGAGCAGGAGTGGCCTGTGCACGGCCCAGGCAGACAAGAGCAGCTCACCCACCTTTGACGATGAGCTCGGCGAAGTTGGAGACGCCGGCGCCGCGGGCGGACTGGGTGACGCAGCGGTACAGGTCCTGCTCCGCCTTGGACACCGCGTCCAGCTGGAACGTGGCCAGGAAGCGCCGGTGGCTGATGTGCTTCACCGAGGCGGCAGGGACCACCTGGCCGCTCTGCCTCTGCCAGGGGACACACACGGGGTCACCTCTGGGCCACCAGGGCTGTCCCCAAAGCATGTCTGCTCCCAAGCAGGGGGATGGCCCTTCTCCCGCCGGGTTTTCCCCCACAGGGAAGCCGTGTGGGGCTGCCCGTGCCTCACCTGCATGAGGAAGCGCTCAGCCTCGGCGGCCTTGCCAGCGGCCACGCACTGGAAGGTGGCGTTTTGTCCTGCGTTCACCTCCACGTCACCAAGGCGGGAGAAATGAGGCGCTTTCGCTGCCAAGGGACAAAGCAAGAGGTGAGGAAGGACCCGAGCTCCAAGGACACCCACCACAGCACCGCTGCAAAAATCCCCCCACACCCAAAAACCCGCCCAGGACGTCAGGCTGAGCTGAGGCAGGACAGGCCCAGTGGCCACCCTTCCAGCCTGGCTCCAAGGAAGACATGTGCTCCTGTCCCCACAGGACCAGCCAGTGTCCCAGGGAGGGACCAGCCTCTCTCCAGCACACCACAGTGCTGCTGCCAGCTGCAGGGTACGGGACTGATGGAGGGGGCAGGTGTCCCCACCAGCCCTGGTGGCCCCTCCTGGGGCCTCACTCAGGCCTTGTGTCCAGTCTACGCTTTTCCAAGGTTTTATAAAAGCTAAAGCAATGGTGGAGCTGGTGTGGATAGAGATAGAGATGCAATAAAGGAGGCTCAGAGGTGCCCAGGGGATGGAGCTCCACCAGTGCAGTCACATCGGGACACCCAGGCCTCACCAGGCTGCAGACCCTCCACTCTCTCCAGGACCATCCCAACAGACACCAGCTCCAAGCCCTGCTGCCCAGCCCAGCCCCATCCCCGCTCAGGTCCCGTCCCACAGCACTCACAGCACGGATAATTGAGGAGCAGAATGTCATCCAGGCCCAGGTACCCCCTGCGCTCGCTGGAAACCACCGCCTCGAAGAGCACCTGCAGCACCAAACAGGGGTCACCCGTGGCGGGGGGTCCGGGCTGGGGCAGGGGGGACGCTGGGCCTCACCTGGTACTCGCTGGGCCAGAAGAGGCTGACTGCCAGCTCTGCCTGGTGCCACTGGCGGCCGTGCGAGCCAGACGCGTTCCACACGGCGCTGCCCACCCGGCCCCCCGTCACCCACACGTAGGCGCTGAGGGTGCCGGGGCTGTGCCCGTCCCGGCTGAACATGAAGTAGCTGAACTGGAGGCAGTGGGTGTCATTCTCACTCAGTGCCTGGAAGAGCAGGTGAGCTTTCTGGCCTGGGGTGTGCTGAGAGGAGTTCACCATCAGGTAGGAGCCTGCGGCAGTGGGGGAGAAGGGACAGAGTGGAGTAAGCTTGAGGATGGTGAAGGGTCAGGAGGGGCCGTGCAGGAGATGGCTGAGGGCACTCGGAGTGTCCAGCTGGAGCAAAGCACAGCGAGGGCAGAGCTCAGGGATCTGCAGCTCCCATCTCTGCTCTGGGACAGGGACAGCACCCAGGGAACGGCTGGAGCTGGGCAGGGCAGGCTCAGGCTGGATTTAGGGAAAGGTTCTTCCCCCAGAGGTGCTGGCACCGCCCAGGCTCCCCAGGGAATGGGCACGGCCCCGAGGCTGCCAGAGCTGCAGAGATGCCCAGGCTGGGGGTGCTGGGGGTCTGGGCAGGGCTGGGGTCTGGATCCATGACCCTGGGGGTCCCTCCCAAGGAGATTCTATGATTCCAATCCCCCTGTTCCACATCTCCTGAGCTTTGGCAGCAGGGACAGAGAGGGTGGAGGATGTGGAATTACAAAGATGCCCATTTACCCCGGGCACTGGTCCGTGACAGTGAGGATGGGCAGGGCAGGAGGGATCTGGGAAGGTGCCAGGGGCAGTTCCCTTTTGGGCAGCAGCAGGACCGCGGTGGGACCTCGCTGCTGGATGAGGGGAGGATCAGAGCTGCTGCCTCCCTGGGGCACAGGGGTCAGGAAAGGCTCCGATGTCACCCTCCTTTAACTCTCAGCGTCGGCAGCATCAATCCCCCTCCCAAGCGAGGCCCCAGCTGTTTAACTCCATTCCCAGCTCCTCATGTCATTTACCACGTTTAAACTGTGCTCAGCAGGCACTTGCAGGGGAAAATCCTCGTTGGCTCAGTGAGCAGCAGCATCCCAGCTCCCGGGGATGCCGAGGATCCCCAGACCTGCCCCACCACCCAACATCCCCAGCAGCAAAAGCGGGAGCCCCAGCACAGCCTCAAAGCTGTTCTTGCAGGGCAGGCAGGATGACAATCCCAAAGGGATCCCAAAGGAGCGTCATTCCCTGTCCTGTGAGCTCCAGCCCAGGCAGTCTGGAGGCAGGAGGGGATGCAGGAGCTCCCAGAGTTGTCCATCACAGCTGGCACTCGGGATCGATGGGACCCCACCGAATCCTCCCCCTCACCAACGGCAAGGGGATTATTAATCTCCATTTTAATACCAGCAGAGCTGTAAGTAACAAAGCTGGGCCGTTTATTCAAGCCTACCATTGTTTTCCTGACAGTGCTTCGTTATTAATTAATTCTAAACTCGGGTGCTTTCCTCCCATCGACTCCCACTGAGCAGCTTCAAGAAAAGCCTAAAGAAAGTGAAGGGGAATTGTAGGGGGCACCCATCCATCCCCCTACAACACTTGGGATCTCAGGGGGAACCCATCTACTGCTCCAGAGTTTGGGAGGACCCCAAAACCCCCAGGGGGTCACAGCACCAGCTGGGGTGACATGGTGCCAGTACCAGACATCTCCCAGTGCATCCTTCAGGGACAAGAACTGGGGCAAGGGAAAGAAATCCCTGAAAGGGGAATTTTCACCACTGACCTGCGTGGCTGCCTGGCCCTGCCAGCCCCTTGGGGTGGCTACTCAGGGTGAAATAAAACGATGACAATTTATTTCCTCGGAGTCCAGCACAGCTCATTTCACCCTCCTAGGGGAAGGCACTGTGTCCACGCTTCTCTTTTTTTTCCCTGTCATTTCCCCCAGCAAAACTACTTCTGCTCTAATGATATCAGCCCCATTTGGTGCAGGCAGCAGCAGTGGAGAGAGACCATTGAGCCACCCCATGCCAGGGGACATCTCCCAAAAGCCACCTCATTAACGAGTGGGCTCTCGTTAACAAACACAGGCCCTTCCTTTGCCCTCCCTTTACAAACAAAAAGCCACAGGACCAAAGTAAAGAGGCCAAGACTAAAATTAAACCACTGAGGAGTTATTTTAAATGACAGGGAATGCCCATAAGGTCACATGGGATCAGGGATGTACCTGAGCATCCCTCATCGTGCAGAGCTTCCCACACACACTGTTTTCCCCTCTTCATTTTCTTCCTGGTGTTGCAGCATTGGAAAAAGCAGGTTCCAACCCCTCGCTTTTGTGCTAATTTTATCCTCCTCTGCTGTAAATATCTGGCATTAGCCTGAAGCCCAGGGTGTGGGTTGGGTTTCTTTTATAAATATAAAAGAAAGCAGAGGTACTTCAAATTGCCAGAGGGCAGGGTTGGATGGGACAGGGGACGGGATATGGGACACGGGACATCGGATGGGACAGGACACCAGACAGGACACTGGACAGGATCTCTCCCTGTGAGGGTGTGAGGCCCTGGCACAGCCTTGGCTGCCCCATCCACAGAAGTGCCCAAGGCCAGTTGAAGCCCTGGTTGCCCACAGGGAAGGGGCAGCTCTTCCCGTGGTGCTGCCCATCCCAAGGGTCCTGCCTGCCCCTGCATCCCTCCAGGGAACACCCAAACAGCCCTGCCAGAGGAGGAGGGAAGAGCCTGCTCCCCCTGCTTCCCCGTCTCAATGAGTTTTTCCTCCTACAAAATCACCAAGAGATAAAAATAAATAAAAAACCCTTCCAAGAGCTATTAGAAGGCAGGGAAGGCAGGCAGGATGACAGGGAGAGGGCGGCACTGCCAGACAAGAGGCGCCAGGGGACCAGGTCTGAGCACTGCAGCATCTGTCTCCAGGAAATCCTGCTGGAAGACAAAGCTGACGTGTGCCAGATCCTTGCCCATGTCAGAGCCGGCACGGGAACCAGGGAACTTCCAATTCAGGATTCCAGTCAGGGATTGGAACTGGATGAGTTTTAAGGTCCCTTCCAACCCAAGCCATTCTGGGGTTGCAGCCTCACACCTGCCTTACCCCTGCAGCTGCTCCTTTAAAAAAGGAACAATAAAGAGATGGGAAAAAAACATAAAAATAATCACAACTGCAACGTAGGAGAGATCCATCTGTCTTCTTTAGGTGAAAGAGAGACAGGTCAAGAGAAGGGGGGAAAAACCCCAAACCAAACAAGAAAGCAAGAGGAGAGTGGGATGGAAAGGTAGCAGCAGGTGGCCAGCAGCCAGCACCTGCTCCAATAAATCCTACACTCCTTGAAACTGGCTGATCTCCAATAAAAACTCATTTTAATCTGAGACCACAAGACTCCTTTGGAAAGTGCTCCCTGGAGAGGCCCTGGCGCTGTGAAATCCCTTTGATCCCCTGAGCTGCTGCAAGGACTGAGGGGGTTCTGGGGCTGCAGGAGCCTCATGCACAGCTCCCCACCCAAAATGGGGTAAAACCACCCAAAAACACAGTCCCTGCACCCTTTGGTGCCCCAAAACCACGAGCAAACAGCACCTGGTCTCAGGGGAGCTACAGGAAAGAGAATCCTCTTTGCAGGGTGACACTGCAATGCTCACACCATCCAGCTTGAGATGTCACACCCACCTCCCCATCAATCCTGGAGTTTATTCCTTAAACTCCTTGTGTTCCTTTAAGCCCCCATTTCCTGCTGACCCACGGTTTTTTCTTCATTCCACCCAATCCTCCAGCCCCCTGCAAGCCCCCAGGCTTTAAACTCAGGCAGTTCACTGCAGATTTTAATTACAGCTGAATATTGAGCAGAAAACTCAACTAATTACATGTTTCAGACCCTCCATCACAAGCCACCTCAGCCCCCAGCTCTGCTTTCCCCAGGAAACCCCCCCGGACACACCAATTAGGATAGCTCAGTTTAAAGCAATTACTTGGAAAAACCATCAAGGGAGGAGCAGAGATCTGTCAGCAGATCCCTGAGGGCTGTTTGCCCTCACCCAGCACATGCCAGGAGGGCCAGGATGGAAGGAAAAGGTGATGGGGAAAGGTAATGGCAGAGGAGAGTTAGTGGAGGGGAAAAGCCAAATGAAGCCCTGGCATGAACAAGGCACAAGATAAACAGCTGGAAGCAGGTTGATGGAACAGTAAAGAGTTTCCTGTAATGCAGGTAGTATTTTAATAAACAGAAAAGGTTATTTTACCGTTGAGCTCTAACCCAGCTCTCCTGTCTGTCTGTGCATCCTCAGCACAGGACTTGGCCATCAGGATCAGGCAGGAGCCAGCAGAACCAAAAACAAGGAGCATCCCAAGTCCAGAGAACCTCACTGGGCAAATGGGTTCAGGGATGACTCAAGGGGGACACAGCAGGCCAGAGCTCAGAGCAGGGAGCAAGCAAAGCCCCCAAATGCATCCAGCTACGGTGCCCACATGGTGCTCATGGAGAGGGGAGCTCCTCACAGCTCTGCTCCCCCAGCCCAGCCACCACAGAGGACACAGACCCAGAAAAATAACAGCTCTTTAAAACTAATGAGATTTTTTTAAAAAGTCTATTTTCATTTTCTTCCTCACCACCCCAAGACTTTGGAGATGCCTCCAACTCACAAGCCCTTCCCCACACTTGAATAAGCCAGAAACATGGGGGTTTTTCCCCATTTCCCACATAACTGGGGAGAAGCCAAGCCTAAAACAGTGCAGGAATGAAAGCAGGAGGAGGCAGAGGGTCCAGCCCTGGGGTACAGGACACAGCAGAGGCTCCCAGGACTCACCGTGAGGCAGGTCAGGCATCAGGTGAGGCATCAGGTAACTGCGGATGAGCTCCCAGTCGAAGTCATCGTCCTCGCCCTGGCTGAACTCGCACTGGTTGGGGTCGCTGTCCTCCTCGAAGGTGCAGCCAGCTGTGGTGACAGACCTGTCAGCCCCTGAGCCCCCAGAGTAGCTGCTCCCTCCCCAGAGCCCAGCAGGGTGGTGAGATGCCCCTGGATGCCCCAGCAGGATGGTGCTGGGGCACTCCAGGCGTTCCCAGGGGCAGTGTGAGCAGGAGGCTGGTCCTGGCTGCTGCCACGGCTCCTGTGCAGCTCCACCAGTGACACAGACTCAAGCTGGGCCATGGAAATACAGGTTGGATATTAGGAAAAAGTTTTTCATAGAAAGGGTGACAAAGTATTGGGATGGTTTTCCTGGGGGGGTGGTGGAGTCACCATCCCTGGATGTATTTAAAAAAAGACTCAGTGCCATGATTTAGTTGAGGTGTCAGGGCTGGGTTGGGCTCAATGATCTTGAAGGTCTCTTCCAGCCTGGTGATTCTGTGATTCCAGCCCACCCCCATTTTCCAGCCCTCCCATCATCCCACATCCATCCAGCCCTGGGGCTCAGGTCGGTGTTACCGTGGGGCCCCCGGGGGCTGCTGCTCCACTCTGCCCCATTGTCCCATTAAAGCCACGATTACAAGGACCAGGGCACAGCACTAATTAACGGCCCGGGCTGACGAGGGGCCCTGGGAAGCCCTGAGCAAGCAGAACGAACAAAGGCAAATATCCCCTAATGGGCCGCCAGGAAAACAGAACTGGGCCAAGGGATTATTTCTGCTGTTTTCTTCCCATTTTATCCCAAATTACATCAGTAATTCCCCCCACCCCCCAGGGATTTGGCAGTTAATTGCTGCGGGTTGTGCTTCCCTGTGCTCAGGGATGTTCGGATGCAACACTCAGCCAAGCAAGTCCAAACACTGGGAAAAACATCCATGAGATGCCCAGGAAATTTCAATTCTCATCTCTTTCACATACAAGAAGACATTTGGGGCTTTTTTCGCCCCTTTGCACTCATTTTTTAAAGCACGAGGGTACATTCCAGCTTCGTCACCAACTGTTTTTTTCCTCTCAGAGCCATAAGAAACTTCTTTTTAAAAAACTGAAAGCAAATTCTCTCCTATTCATATGTCTGGAGGCACTGAGACATCACAGCTTTCTTAAAGCCCTTCCCGAAATGGAACGTCTGCCCAGCCCACGTGCGGATGTGCCCCCGCACCGCAGCCCCTGCTCCTCAGCTCTCACCACAAGACGTGCCGGATTTTAGAGTCTGGAACTTGGCTGCACTTGCTAACGGGAGGAAAAGCACAAATCTGTCAAAATTTTCCAGGAAGGAAGGAAAATAAAATAAATTTCAAAATAAAACAGTGTCAGAGACTAAGTGCCAAGTGATTTAAAAGAAAAAAAAAAAAAGAAGCCCAAGTGTTTCTTTCCAAGATCTGCTGAGCGGGATATTCTGGGAGGCTGAAATTTGTTCTTGGGGGACTTTTTTTTTTTTGGCCTGAGAAACCAGAGCAGAGACAAGCAATGTTTCAGGCTGGCAGAGCCCCATTTCCCAGGGAAAAGCGATTCCTTCACCCCAAATAAACCATTCCCAGCCACTGAAAACATCCCGAGGTTCCCTCCTGCTGCTCCTGGACTGCAGCCCCCCACCCAAACCCCAGTGCCACCCCCAGCATTGTCACTGCCACCACCCCACGGCTGCACCCTCGGCCACCCACGAGATGATTCCTGGCCCCAGAAGTTTAAAATGCAATTATAGAGCAGATTTTGTGCTGGCCGAGCTGATCCATCTCCCTCCTCGGACAGGTTTATTGCCGTGCCTTTTCCCAGCACAAGCCTTCCCTCCCATCCACGGCACAAAACGAGGCCAGTTCCACTGTCCACTCCATTTCCCTGACTAATTTGTCCATGATTTGTACACACAGGGAAAAAAGCCAAAGGGTTTTGCAGAGCCTTGGTTTCCATGAGTTATAGGATGCTTCTGGCACCATGGCTCCCCAGCCAAGGACAGGGCTGGGAGAAGCTCGACCTCCAGCAGGTTCTCCCTCCTCATCACAAGATTAAGGGCATAAAAATTAACACCTGAGCTATTAAATGCCAACAGCTCAGCTCCACAGAGGGTGGCTGGAGGGGCTCCAGCAGCTGTGGAAAGTCAGAGAGGGGAAACCCAGAGCGACCTGCAAAAAATTAACATTTCATCACAACATTTGCAAGGAGGGCAGGGAGGGTTATTCCCTCCCTGCAACCCAAAATATCTGCCTGCAGCAGTGGGAGGGTTATTCCACCCCAAGGGCAGCAGGACAGGGACTGTGGGAGCTGGGTGAGACTGTTCTGGGATGGATACACCCTAAAAATGAACCAAGGCGCCCTGAGCTGGCTCCAGGCCAGGGTGACAGCAGCTCTGGGCACGGAGGTGAAGGCAGCGAGGGCGGGAGGTGCAATCCCAACCCAGCAGCAGCTAAAAATACTGCAGGGAGCTGGGGGTCTGCCCCCGGGGTGGGATGTGTCCGAGACACCCCCCAAAGCTGCCTAAATCACCCCAACCACAGAGCCTGCCCCACGCACAGCCCCGTTAAACACCCCACACAAACCCCCGCAGCACCACAGCTCCTGGGCAGAGGGGAGCCAGGGCTGACACCAACACCAATCCTTCAACAGCACGTGGAACAGAATGATCTTAAAAAGAAGAAGAGAGGTGGTTTGAGAGATTTGCTTGGGAGATGGGGGCCAGAGCTGCTCAGCCTCCTCCAGGTACTGCTGCCACCTCCATGGATCACCGCGTGCCCAGGCAGAAGGAGCAGAGGAACAGGCACCAATGTAGAGGTTAAACACCAGATGAAACAAAACTGTTTGAAAGAAAGCAAAAATAGGTGGCTTGAGGCATTTGTCAGGGAGCCTGGGAGCAGGCTCAGCATGCCCCAGCTATCACTGCAGCACCAGGGCATGCTGAGAGAGCAGAGGGACAGGCACCAATACAAGGGTTAAACAGCAGGTAAGTTTATTTTTTAAAAGAAAAGGAGGTGGTTTAACAGATTCACCAGGGAGAAGGCACCACTGGCACCCAGCATAGCCCTCTACAGGGATGGAGAGGAGGAAATCTGGGGAGGGACCAGCGATTCACAAAGAAGAGGGAGGAAAAGAAAGACCGAACAGCCAAGTACAAAGGACAGCATCTAATTAATTCTCCGTGGCCACCGAGGAACGTGGCCGCCCGCCCGCAGCCCACCCCACGCTCTTTCATCCACAGAGTCCTCGCCACTTCAAAGTTAATTACACACTTAAACCTTTCCTGTTTAACCTCCTGCACCATGGGACATGATCCACAGCTTCTCCTGCCTCTTATCGAGCAGCCTTGAGAAGGCTCCTGTGCCAAAGAGCAGCCCAGAACTACCCGGGATTGGACTCACAGAACCACCCGGGATTGGACTCACAGCCCAGAACCACCCGGGATTGGACTCACAGCCCAGAACCACCCGGGATTGGACTCACAGCCCAGAACCACCCGGGATTGGACTCACAGCCCAGAACCACCCGGGATTGGACTCACAGAACCACCCGGGATTGGACTCACAGCCCAGAACCACCCAGGATTGGACTCACCCCCACCCAAGACGCTCTGGGGTAACATTTGGGAACAATACACCGATAATGTCCAAAAATGGGGACAGCCTTTATGAAAAATGGGCTCATACCAAAACTTTAGCAAGTGCTGCTTCCCCAGAGCTACAAAATACGATGCAGCCACCCAGGACTCCCAGTCCTGATGGGGAAAAGCCCATTTTGCTCCTGGCTCAGCCGGGACTGGATCAGCCCCATGGTCATCTCTGGGGTGCAGCATCTTGAGAGCACAAGCCACAGCACCCCACGGCACAGGCAGCAGCCAGGGGAGGTAACATCGGGCATCTTTCAGAGTCAAGAGAAATGTTTTATCCCTGGCCTTTTCCAGCAGCTCCAGTCCTCCACCCCACGTAATTCTCAGCAGGAAATGGGGAGGATTCAGGTACCCACAGGACACAACACCCTGCAGAGTGAAAGCATCATCTGACCATACTGAGATGTGTCAGGAAGTGAACAGAGCTCTCCTGCCATCAAATCCAGAGTTTTCACAGCTTCCCAGAAGAAGGGATAGAATCAGAGGCTTTGCAGTTTCACACCCCCAAACTATCACACCCAAGATCTCTCCTCATAAACACACATGAGGAAGATGCTCTTGACCTGCACCAAAGGATGCTCTTTACACAGGATAAATGGTCGATGAGCTGCTGCAAATGGGGAAGGCACAGAGGGGATGAAGTCCCAGGACACAGCAGTCCAGGATCACCCCCGGGATGGCAGAGAGCCCAGGGAGCTGGGTTTGCTGGGATACAGAACCACAGCTCCAGCATATCCCAGCAAGGTGCCATCCCCTCCCAGCACCCCCAGAGCAGGGCCAGGCTTCCAGCTCCCAGCTGCTATTTGAAGGTGCTTTCCTTCACACACTCCTACGGGAACGTGCCCCGGGAAGGAAACACCGGGAGCTGCTTCCCTCCAGGTGTCCACGGGGGACAGGGAGCACGTTCTGCAGCTCACCTAAAATCAGATGCGATTGTCAGCCAGCGAGATCCTGTACTCTGCACCCCACAGGAGTTAACCAGGAGGGGTTGTGGGATCATTCCCAGCTGCAGGGGGCTCAGATTCCCAGGGGTGGGATGTTACAGGGGCTGGGGCTGTTTGCCACTGAGGAATCCAGCTCAGCCAGAAAACCCAGGCAGGGAGAGGGTCCTGTGTGCCAGCACCCCAACATCTCACTCTGACAGGGACCCTCACCTCGCCAGGGACACCGACAGCCCAAACACCCCAGGATTTCAGTGGGAAAACCTCTTCCAGCCCAGGCAAAGGGGAGCTGAATCCCTCCACACCTGGCACACGCAGAGGGCACAACACCGAACGTGTTTCTGTGCATCACGCCCCGGAGATGACGACAAACCCCTTCCCTGCTCCTCTTCTGCCAAAGAGAAACTTCTGAGAGAAATATCGCCGACTCCTCAGCCCCAATAAAAGCTGATCGGAAGAATATGGAAAGCAGCACCATTAGAATTCTCACCAGTAGTTTGTTTTGGTTCTCTAAATCATTTTAAATATTGTATTTAATAGAAAAATAATTTGCTCAGCTGTAAGAAACATCAATTTGCAACTTGAAGCCTTGTATATTAGGCAGAGAAGCTAATGTGTAAACATTAGCAGCTCCAGCAACGAGCGGGGTTTAGCCAATGCAATTCCAGGGAGAGAGCAGCCAGATATTAAGACAGAGGATTTGCATAATAAGTCACTTATGCCTGATAACCTCAATGTTTGGAACACGCAGGACTAGAGAACAATATCCATCTGCCAGCAACTACAGAAGACATAAATCTCCTTTTTTCCTTGTTTTTTTTTGGACTAGTAAAGACTCTTTATGGCTTTTACCTGCAGGTCCCCAAGGAGTTGTCAAACCACATGCAGCGAGTTCAGTCCCAGCAGCCTCCGAGGAACCCCAGGGATGGGGGAGAGTTGGCAAATCTGCATTCTTTACAGGCATTTTGAAGCAAATACAAGTGGGAACACACAACTCCAAAGACTTTGCAATGCCACGGGGATGGCTCGTGCTTGGGCAAGGACCAAGTGTGCCATACATCACACCGTGGTGAAAATGCATTTAAAAGCAAAGGGAGAATAATCAGTCTTGCCAGAATCCCTCCTTGGGGCAAACCCAGCTGCAGCACCACAAGCCCCTGACCAGGGGCTCAGCACTCCTGTGCTGCAGGAGGCACCAGGAGCATCCCCCTGCACTGCACCTCCCTGCCTGCTCTGGACATGCTGCGGGACACGAGGCAGGAGGTTCCAGCTCCATGCCCAGGGGGGACGTGGGGGTTTAACATCCCATCCAAGGGCACCCAGATCCAGCCAGGGCTGTTCCCGAGGAAGGACCAGCAACGCTCTGTTACCTGAACCCTGCTCAAGGCAGGTCCTGCAGCACAAAAACACCCTCGAGCTGCACAGCCAGGAGGCCACTAACCCACAGCACAAGTGCTTTAATAATGAACCATCACTTAATTAACCTCGTCAGTGCTGCCTCTTGGACTCCATGGGAAGAAAAACAAGGCAGGGAACCTTTGGAAACCTCCGTCCTGCCATTATCGATTGCTCCCTGTGCAATTACAGCTCAAAGGCTGCACGACACTTTGGCCAGAAAAATGGCAACAAATTAAAATAAACTGGAAAAGGCAGGGGGAATAAAGCTCATTTCTCCCCGTGGCTCCTTTATTACTATCAGGTCCCTGCTGGGGACCAGGGACATTACTATCAGGTCCCCCACATGCCCAGGGACCCAGAGAGACCAGGACAGCGAGGACACGCTGCTTTCAGGGGATGCCTGAGGACAGATGTTCCCTTGGCACAAATTCAGGAAGGAAAAGCAGCTGCCCCAGGACACAGCAGCACCACCAAAGCCCTGGGGGACTCCAACACCAGCTGCAGAAATCATGGGAAAGACCAAGTCTTCCAAACCAACCCCATTTTGCAGGGGATGAAAAGGGGGGAACCCTCAGCCTCCCCTCCCACTGCAGGTCCCACACCTCCACAGTGATGGATGCAGGATGCAGGAGGCTCAGCCCCCCGGGATGGAGCACTGCCCAGCTGGGAGGGCCTTGGGGGCAGCTCTGAGCTCATTTATGGCCCCAGAGCCCCCATCCAGTGATGGGGCTGCAGCAGCCCCACCATACCCAGCACCCCAGGCAGGATAAAGCCTCAGGGCCATGCAAAATCCAGCTCCTCCCTCCATGGCACCAGCAGAGCCAGGAACAGCAGTGTGAGCTGACACTGGGCTGGGGGTGACAGTGTGTGACATCCAGTGCCAGGGCTCGGCTGAGCCCCTGCTGTGGAATGGGAGGTTAAAGGCAGGAGCCCTCATGGAGGGATGAGAAGGAGCCCTTTGCCCAGTGGGTCTGTCACAGCTCTGGGGAACACGCTGCACCCTTCAGCCACACAAAGGTAAGGAAATGGCAAATCACAAAAACAGGTTTGTTTTTCCCAGTCCATGAATTTGGCTCAGCCCCCGCAGTCTGCACTGGCTTGGGCACCCACCCACCCTGACCTGCAGCACCCTCGAGCCATTCCAGCAAGACCTGGCATTCCACTCAGTGGGCAGGAATAACTGAGGAGTCCCTGCAGTGCCAGCAGGGCACACAACACCCTGCAACCCCCTGGGAGAACCACGAAACCCCAGTGCCCAGCACCTTCTCCTCCTCCCTGCACACATCTTCCTCCAGACAGAACCCAGCTCCCATCCCCAGCCATTCCCATTCCACGGGAAGGAAGGCAGGAGACAGCCTCCTGCACACAGAAATGTCATTCAGAGCCAGCAGCTCCCCAGACAGGAGCCTGGGTGAGAGACTAAATAAAAAGTTCAGCTGATATAAAGAGAAATAGCCCAACGTGGAGATGCACTGCTTTGGTTTAATATTGTTATAATCCGGGAAAAGCGGGCTGGTTGCTGGCTGCAGAAAATCAATGGGATATTATCACTCAGCAGACAGATGAAAATACAGCAAAAATAAGTAGAAATAATAACAGAAATAAGAGAGTCCTTGGGAAGAGCCCCAGAAGGGCAGTGGCTGAGAAGCTGCACCATGTGGAGAGTTCAGAGCCTGCCCTGCTTGGGGAGCTTCCAAAGTCATTCCCAAATGCTCCTTCCCCAAAAACACACCGGAAAGCTCCAGCACAAACCTGCACAGGCTGCCCCACTAACACAGAACCACAGAACCAGATGTCCCAGTGAGGCCTTGGAGGTGCCAGGGGGTGCCCAGGATCACCCACCTGTGCTAATTCAATTAACCACATTGAAGCACCTGGTAATTAGGGAAAGAGCATTTATGCAGCTAATTAGGCAGGGTGTCAGCATACCCCTGCTAACAGCAAGGGATGAGGGCCTGGCAGCCGAGGGTCTGTGGGGCTGAGACCCCTCCCCAGCCCAAAGGGGGAGCTGCCAGCAGCAGGGAAGGACCTGGGAGGAGACACCAACCTTGTGTGGATCTGCCAGGACTTCCTGACCAGCCTTGAAAGTTGCTGCTGCTGAGCCCTCCCCATCACAGCTTTCTAGAGGAGCCCAAGGCTCCAGGGTCACTTTGCACAGGACAGAGAGGGGGCTGCACCCTGAGGAGCCCGACAGAGCACCCCTGAAACCACAGCAGCTCCACAGACACCTCCAAATCCATCCAGGCAAGGGAAAGCAGTTGGCTCTAGTCCATCCCTCCACCTGCTCTCACCTCTGTGAGTGGCAGCAATGTTCTGTCCCCTCTGCAGAAATGCCATTCCCACACCTCCTGTCAGGACACAGCAGGAAAACCCCTCGGGCAGCTCCCCACAGTCACTCTGGGGAGGCAGCTGGGCCACAGCAAGTGATTCATCTCCTCTTCTAGACTGGCCATCCCTCGCCTCTGGTGACACCCTGCCCCGGTGACACCCTGCCCCGGTGACACCCTGCCCTGCCCCAGTGACACCCTGCCCCGGTGCCCAGCAGCTCCAGACTGGAGCCACATGCGCTCCTTGGCTCAGCTGGCCGGGCTCATGAGGTTCAATGCCTCCAGCACCGGGCTCAGCCACCCAGGGCTCAGCAGGGCTTGTCCCCTGAGCAGGGCCATGGTGACAGCGACCTCTTTAAGACTCATCAGGTCATCCATGTCCCTGTCCCCATCCCTCCTGCCTCCCCATGCCAGCCACAATCCGATTAATGATGTCAGGAAAGGCTGGATCCACACGGGGAGTGCAGGGAGCCAAAGCAGTTGTTGGTTAATTAAGGGCTCCCCAGCAGCAGCACAGCCCTAGAATCAATGGGATTCCTGGAATGGGGAGGGATGGACCCTCTGGCAGGCCAGGAAGGCTGCAGGGAGCTGGGGGAGCTGTGCCAGCACAGCCACCCTGTCACCGCTGATTTGCCGGTATTTTTCATACCAAATTTAAAAAAAAGACATCAAAAAATTGTGTATGACAAAAATATTCAGGAAGTTGCTCCAGCTGCAACATATCCCACCCCCCCAGCTGCAGTGCAACGCTGCTCCCACTGCATCCCTGCTGGGGCTGGGGGCTTTCACCCTGGCTGGGGTCCCCAGGCAACTGGGGCATGGCAGGCACATCCCTGTCCCTGCTCTCACCAACAGAGCCATGGCAGGCACATCCCTGTCCCTGCTCTCACCAACAGAGCCATGGCAGGCACATCCCTGTCCCTGCTTTCAGCAACAGAGCTGCCCAGAGCCCCCCACCCCCCGAGCTGGGGCACATGGGGTCAGCACTGGGGTCACCGGTACCCCGTGGCGTAAGGGGAGCTCTGCTGTCCTGCTCCTGCAGCGAGCAGAGCACCAGAGCCAGATCTGGGCTCTGGCAGAGGCATCCAGGGACAGCCTGGCTCACCTCAATCCATGCTTGGATTCACTCTCCAGGTGGGAGAAATTGGGGTGCAAAGCCTGAGCCCCGTAAATGTGCAGTAAACACATTCCCCCAGCAGTGCCCAGGCAGGAGCTGCAGACCTGGACTCACCCAGGCAGCACCTGGAACACACAGGAGCCAGGAATGAGCTGCAGCCAACAACACCCAGCAAGCAGGAACACTCCTTTCTCAAATAATGCATAAAATAACAGCCACAAAGGGCAGCTGACATGTGAGCCCTCAGTGCTGGCAGCAGGGAGGGGGAAAGGGCTGCTCCACAGGCGAGGGCTCTTCTGCCTTTGCCTTTTGATCCAGAACCTGCCGCTCCCAGGGCCAGGAAAGCAACAGCTGAGGAACACCCAGCAAAGTCCCTCTGGCACCTGCAACCTCCACAGCAGGTCCCCAGAGACGAGGAGGAGCAGATCCCGTGTCCACAGGACCACTCCAGCCAGGCTGCCACCCCCTCCCCACCCACCTCCATCCCAGCACGAGCAAAAGCAGCAGCAGCTCCTGCCAGGCCACCCGCAGCGGAGAGGGAAAGCTCCATCTCCAGGACCTATTTATTTTGAGGCTGCCAACAAGGAGGCAATTAGCTCCACGGGATTAATTGTTGGGAATCCTTCGTGTCCAGAGGGAAAAGCCTCAGTTTCATCGGGGTCTCCAGGCTGGAACGGGAGAGCAGGATCCAAGGAAAGCTGCAAAGCAAATCCCGAGCTGCCATGGGGGAGAAGAGTTTTGGGAATCTTAACATTTAATCATGCAGTAATAAAGGCTCCCAGACATGTCTAATAAGACAATTATAGTGCATGTTAATAATAGATTATTAAAAAGCTTATTTATGGAGGTTTAAGCAGACAGATGGCAGGGCCACGTCGATAAGGCTCTCCAGAGTCTGTGCTACCTCCCAGGGATGCAGCAGGGACTTGCCTTCCTCTGCCTCCAGCCCCTCGTGCTTAACCCTCGCACGACTGCCCAAAGCAAAGCAGCAAATCCCTGCAGAGGGACTGCAGCCAGGAGATTGTTATGGGGGCTCAGAGCTCCCAGCCCCTCTGCAGAGCACGAATTCCGTGATGAAGTGAAGGAAAAGCTCCATCCCAGGTGCAGTCAAAGAAAATCCATCATCAACAGGCAGCAAGGAGGTTGTCACGGCCAGGAGAGGGGTTAAAGCCACCAACAAACACCTGCCTTGTCTTGCCAGGGGTGTCCCTCCCCCCCCAGGGCCCTGATCCTGATAAGCTCCATTCTGGGAAAGCTCCCAGGGAAGCTGGAATAGGGCTGGTTTGTCTTACTTTGGATAACAAAGGGAAAAATGTGCATTTCGGGCCAGGAGGTGACTCACCAGCATCCCTGTTCCTGGGGCCAGGGCAGGTCCAGGCACCCAGAGGAAAAACATGAAACAGGAGTTTTGGAACAAGAAGAAAAAGCTAAAAATGAAACAAATGCAACTGCAAGTCTTGATGGGGGAGAAAAGAAACAGGCATTGCCCAGCTCTGTCATGGAGCTGCAGAGCCAGAGGGACAAATCCACCCAGGAGAATCAGCATCACTCGAAGCCTCCCAAAATTCTGCTTCTCCCTCACGGATAGTGAAAATCCACCAGACTCCAGTGTCCCTCTGCACACACTGCAGAGCCACGGGCTCAGGAGACACAAACCTCTGCCCTGGGCGCACTCGGGCACGTCAACAGGATTTTCCGGAGCATCCCGACACAGGAGCCTCAAGGGCGTTTGCACTGTCTGGGTGCTACGGGAAAGGGCACGGCACTCCCAGGGCATTAAAAACACGCAGAGAAGCAAACAAGGGAAAGAGCTGCTTTCCTGGCACAGCAGAACAGGCGAGAGGAGGGGAAAAAAAAAAAAGAAAAAGAAAAAAAAACCAGCCTAAAACAAGCTGACAAGGAAAATGTAACGTTCTCGCACATTTTATGTGCTTGGTGAAGGCGGGGTGGGGAAAATAAAAATGCCTTGGCATGGAAGAGCCCACGGACGGCCAGGTGGAGGGAAATGAACACCGGGAAAAGCGCTGGAAGAGCAGCAGCGGGCACCTGAGCAGCCGGAGGGCATGAAACACTGAGCCTGTTCCCCAGCAGCGGCTGGGGACACCCCTGCTCCTGACCCCCGAGCGTCTCCTGACCCCCAGAGCATCTCCTGCCGATCCCTGCTCCTGACCCCCGAGCATCTCCTGCCGATCCCTGCTCCTGACCCCCGAGCATCTCCTGACCCCCCGAGCATCTCCTGCCGATCCCTGCTCCCAGCACCGGGGGGGCTCCCCGCTCCCCAGTCCCGGGAACGGTGCCTGCCCGGCTGTTCCCGGGCACCGACCGGGACAGCACCGCCGCCTCGGGGTCAGGGTCACCCGTGACCCGCGGGACAGCGACCCTTGGGGACGCGGTCCCCCCGCCTGAGCCCGGCTGGTCCCGCAGCCCCCGGGCAGGCTGAGCCCCCCGGGACTCCACCAGCCCCAGCCCAGCGCTCCCCGGAAATCCCAAGCTCCCAAGTGGAAGCTGCAAACCCAAATATTAGATTTGCTTAATTGCTGCTAACGAAGTCGGAGCCGAGCGCAAACAGCTTACGCATAATTCCGGCAGAAGTGCCAGGCAGCGGCACGGCCGTGTGTCTGTCCCCACGGCCGTGTGTCTGTCCCCACGGCTGTGTGTCTGTCCCCACGGCCGTGTGTCTGTGTGTCTGTCCCCACGGCCGGAAAGCAGCCCGGGGAGCACGGGGAGCAGGGACCCTGAGCCGCTCATTGCTGAAGTCTTGGGGTACAACACAGACAAGCTGAGGTTCACCTTACCATGGAATCGTTCGGGTTGGGAACATCGCTGAGCACAGCCATGCCCCCAACACACCCTCGAGTGCCACATCCACCTTTCCTGGCAGGGAACGCAGGGGAAACACCACAGCCCGCCCCGGGGCCCCGGCCCCACAGCCCGCCCCGGGGCCCCGGCCCCACAGCCCGCCCCGGGGGCCCGGCCCCACAGCCCGCCCCGGGGGCCCGGCCCCACAGCCCGCCCCGGGGGCCCGGCCCCACAGCCCGCCCCGGGGGCCCGGCCCCACAGCCCGCCCCGGGCCTGAGGCTGCTGGCCGTGCACGGGCTGCCAGCGGGGAAAGGCTCCTGCTGCAGAGCCCAGGGAGCAGAGATGGGGCTGGCAAAGGCCGCCGGTGCCAAGCCCAGGTCCCAGTCCCAGTCCCGGCCTGCTGACACCACACGAGCCCCGCACGGCTCCGTTTGGGGGTCAGCCAGTGCCCCCCTCCCCTCCACACAACGGGCCGGCAGTGGCAGCTCAGCCTCGGCGAGACCTTCGTGAACTACAGAAAGTTTGAAGGCTGAAGGAAGGAGCAAAGAACACTCTAAAGCCGTGGGGACCGGGGCACCCCATTCCTCCCTGTGCCTCACTTTCCCCGCCTGCAGAAGGGAGCACGCTGTGCCCTTTCTTCAGCAAGGCACAGCTGAGAAAACCCCATCTTCTGAAAACACCCACCGCGCCAAGCAGCCGGTGCTCCCCAGCGCCCAGAGCACGCACAAATGGCTTAAATATCCTTCCCCCAGCCCGCTGTGCAGCGCCAGGGATGAGCGGGGCAAGCTCCCCAGAGCCGGGCGAGCCGCACGGGCAGGAGCAAGCGGCGGGTCCGGGTTAACGGGAGCCCGCCGAGGGGCGGCGGGTCCGGGTTAACGGGAGCCCGCCGAGGGGCGGCGGGTCCGGGTTAACGGGAGCCCGCAGCTCCAGCGGGAGCCACCGCCGAGCGGAGCTTGGCCAGAGCCGTCCTGCAGGGAAGGGAACCCAGCGAGGGAAAAGGGTTTGCTTGGCAGGGGACCCTCCCCACAAAGCCCAGCCAGCCCCCAGCGCGGCCCCTCCAGCAGCGCACAGCAGGGCTGGGGAGCAGCGAACCCCAAACCCCTGCTCTCAAACCGGGGGGAGCAGAGGCCTCACTCCAGTGCAGCACTGAGCCCCGCACCAGCTGCGTGCCTCAGTTTCCCCATCGCCCCTGCTTAGCCCCGAAGCTCAGAGCAGCCGCTCCCCCAGCACACGATCTCTGCCCCAAAAACACAAATCCATTCCTCCGAATTTCCCCCACCCTGCACGAGCCGGGGGAGCCTCGACGGCTTCACATCCCCGCAGCCATCGTCTCTCCACGCCGCCATCCATCCCCCACCGCGCGGGTCAGCTGCCGCTTGTTTTCTGCTGATGGGTGTCACTATTTATAATCTTTGGAGAAATGCCACTACCCAAAAAACCAAAATCAATGCACAGCCACAGGGACTGCGTGCAGGTGAGCAGCTTGGATTTAAAGGTAAAAAACCAAAGAACTAGGCAAAAATACACTTTAATGAGTTCAGCATCACCCAGGAGCTGGGGGCAACAGCACCAGAGACCCCTTGGACCGAGGCACCAATTCCCCGTTCTCCCCGAAAAGCACTCGCAGCCCCCGGTAGCACCTCGGGAACCCCAAATCGCCGCTCCCCGCAGCATCCAAGCCCGCTCCAGCTTCCCGAAGGGATCGGGAGTGATCGCTCCCCCCCCTCCGCATCAGCTCCTCCCCAGCCCCTGCCTGGGGGTCCCGGCGGGCGCAGGGAAAAATTCAAAACATGTCAATTAATCAAATTAACGGATCTGTCGCGTTTCGGCCCAAGTCCCCCGGTACCCCCGCAGCACAACGAGAGCCGGGAGCGAGCGGAGCCGCCACCTGTTCCTAGCGGAGGGTCCCGAGCGCTCCGCCGCCGCCCCCCGGGCACGGGGGCTCCTCTCAGCCGCGCTCCCCCCGCCGCCACCGGGGGAAGTTTTCCCTCCCGGGGGGCGCCAGGAGGGGGGGGCGGGGGGTCGGACGGCGGCCCCGGTACCGGGAGCGAGCGGGAGCCGTGGGGCCGCGCTCGGCGAAGCATCCTCGGGGTGGGGGGCGCCGCCGAGAGCCCCCGGCCGGCGCCCCCCGACAGGGAAAACTTCCCCCGGTGGCGGCGAGGGGGGAGCAGGCGAGAGGAGCCCCCGTGCCGGTGCCCGGGGGCGGCGGGATCCCGGTGCTTTCACTGGGGACGGGTCCCGAGGCGGGTCGAAGACCCTCCGGTGGGAACAGGTGGCGGCGGGACGGGCGGGACCCGCCGGGCACCGGGGGCGGCGGAGCCCCAGAACCGCAGCGAGCGAGCGGGACCCCCTCTCCCCGGCGCACTCCCGAGCTCCGTTCCTACCGGCGGGCGTCTCGGTGTCCAGCGCGTAGACCCGCAGGGCCAGGGCGAGCAGCAGTGCCCGGGCGCTCCGCATGGTGCGGCCGGGGCCGGGCGGCGGGGCCGGGGCCGCCGCCGCCGCTGCGCGCCCGCGGTTCCGGCGCGGTGGGGGCGCACCGGGGGCGCAGCGGGGCCCGCGCCCGCCCCGCGCCTCAAATACCGGCGGCGGCGGCTCGCGCCCGCCGTGACGTCACCGCCGCCCGCGGGGGGCCGGGGGGGGGGGGCGCCGGTACCGGGAACGGCGGGCGGGGCGGCGGCGCCCCCTGGCGGACACGAGCGGCGGAGCCGCGGGGGAACTTTGGGGACGGGGGGGGACGGGGGGGGGCCTCGGGAGTTACGGGGAAATTGGGGGGGGTTCTCCGGTACCGGGGGACAGGAGAGGTGGGGAGGGGTCCCGGGAGCTGCGGGCGGCGTTCGGTTACGGGAGGAGGTTCTCCCGTGCTAGGGGCTTCGGGGAGAGGGGCGGTACCGGGAGTTACGGGAGGGGGGGCGGTGCGTGGGGAGGAGAGGAGGGATCTCCTGTACCGGGGGGCGCGAGGAGGGGGATATCCGGTACCGGGGGAGAGGGGGAGGAGGTCCCAGCGGAGGCGGGGGGCCCGGGAATGACGGGACTGAGCGCGGTGCCCGGTTACGGGAGGGGAGGTCTCCGGTGCCGGGGCAGAGGGGCCTGGATGCCCAGGAGCGCCTCTTGCTTGGGGGTGGTGCAGAGGAGAGCCCCGCAAGGCTGCGGGAGAAAGCACGGGGGTCCCGGTGCACGGGGGTCCCGGTGCACGGAGGGTCCCGGTGCACGGAGGGTCCCGGTGCACGGAGGGTCCCAGTGCACGGGGGTCCCGGTGCTCGGAGCTCCCGGTGCACGGGGGTCCCCGTTACCGCGGTGCCTCCGGTTGCAGCGGGGGTTCCCTGAGTGCAGGAGGCTGCCAGGCTTTGGGAGGGCTCTGGTTTTCCGGGTGTGCAGGATGTAGGGACAGTCCCCAGCTTGGGGACCCCAGCAGGGTCCCCACGACCCCCCAGATGCAGGTGCTGTCTCAGAGGTCCCAGCTGTAGGGTCCCCACCCAATTGGAGTGGATCCTGCAGGGGTTCCAGCCGCAGGACAGGTGCTGGGAGGTGCTGGCAGAGGGAGGTGATGCTAACACTCACTCCCGGGTGGGTGCCCCCCATCACCCCTGGGCTGTGCCCGAGGCCGTGGGGCAGAGACAAGAGCTGTCCAATGTCCAGATCTTCGGGCTGGACACTGGGGACAGACCCTCCTGCCCATCCCGGAGCCCTGAAACCCCCAGGCTGGGTGTCCTTCAGGGACAGGGACAGGATGCTTTTCCCTGCAGGATGGTGACAGGGAAAGCTGGGCAACGCTGTGTGGCAGTGGCCGTGGCACCTGAGACCCTGGTGACAGCAAAGCCACCATTCCCCGGGGAGGGAAGGGGTGACAGAGGGAGGTGCAGGATCTAACTCAGAGTGAGCAGAAAGGAGAAAAACCCAGAAGGATGTGAAAGGAGGAAGATCTCTGTCCCTTTCTGAGCTGAGTGCACAGGAGCAGGCACAGAGTGCTGGCAGCCCCGGTGTCCCTGACGGCAGTGCCAGCGGGGATGAAAGGCCCCTTGTTCATTGACATCCTCTCCAGCCCTATTTCTGGAGGAAAATGTTTTCCCAAGGGTTTGGGGTGAGGAGGAGGGGAACTTTGCAGCAGCTTGATCTGTGCTTGGATCACCCAGCCCCAGCAGTGACTCCAGGGTGGGAAACTGCCTGGGCACAGGAAAACTTGGAAAGCAGAGGGATCAGTGCTGGGAATATTGGGATTTTTTTACCCCAAATCAGACAGGGAGAGTCCCTGGCATTGGCATCACCCTGTGACGATTCAGCCTTGTCCTGAAAGACAGCACCCAGCAGGGTGACAGGGACAGGGGACGGTACCTGGGTGTTGCTGAACCCGCCGGGAAGCTCCCAGCTCTGGAAGTAGAACAGCACTGCCCACCAGCTTCACCCAAGTTCAGCTCATCCCCAGGGATGCTCATCCCCAGGGATGCTGCTGTGCTGCTTCTCCATGTCGGGCTGGCTTCGTTATCTGGGGACACTGCACAGCCCTGGGGACACTGCACAGCCCTGGGGACACTGCACAGCCCTGGGGACACAGCACAGGCCTGGGGACACTGCACAGCCCCTTCCTCCCTGGGATGGGTTCAGCACATCTGGGGTCACCTCAGAGCTGCCAGCTCCAAATACTTTTCCTGTCAGTGTCCCCGGTGTCACCCCTCCCCGTGCCATGGGGGTACAAGACCAGTTGTCCCCAGTTGCTCGCAGCAGCCCCCAAGCAGATCAGCACCATGGTGACATTTCTTGCAGGGGTGTGGCGGTGCCCGGGGATCTGGGGACAAACCCGTGCCGTGTCCCTCACATTGCGGCGGGGGCGGAGGGTGATGGGGGCTCCTCTGCACCACCTTGTCCCTCGCTGAGCATGGAGTGATCGTGACAAATCCTCTCCTCAGCAACACTAAAAGCCTGTTAAAATAATGCCCGGAAAGGGGATTTGGGATGTGTGGCAGCGAGGGCAGGACGGGACTGGCACCGCACTAACTCTGCAGGGCCCCCTGGAGCTTTTTGGAGAAAAGTTCCCCAAATCCCTCTGGGAAGAGGAGCTGGGAGACGCAGGGATGTCCAGCAGGGATGTCCAGCAGGGATGTCCAGCAGGGGTGTCCAGCAGGGGTGTCCAGCAGGGGTGTCCAGCAGGGATGTACAGCAGGGATGTCCAGCAGGGATGCCCAGCAGGGATGCCCAGCAGGGATGTCCAGCAGGGATGCCCAGCAGGGATGCCCAGCAGGGGTGTCCAGCAGGGATGCCCAGCAGGGATGTCCAGCAGGGATGTCCAGCAGGGATGTCCAGCAGGGGTGTCCAGCAGGGGTGTCCAGCAGGGATGTCCAGCAGGGATGCCCAGCAGGGGTGAGGGATGAGCTGGGCACTGTCTGCCCAGGCTGGGGCGGAATCTGGGGGATCTTGTCCCAGCAGCTGAACTGAAACAGTTCGGGGGGAAATGCAGCCCAGGGGAAGGGAAGCGGGATATTCCCAGGGCTCTGGGGGAATCAACCAGATCAAAAGATGGAGTTCTTAAGCTGCACAAGCCTGTTGGAGCACTGTGCTGTGCTCTCCACCGCCTTTTAACCCCCTGAACTGCATTTCCAAACCAATCGCTTCAACAAACGATAAGAAGGGGGTTTTGTTGCAGGCAGCGTGTCACAGCAGAACCGCTCCCCTTTCCTGTGTGTCACCGTCCTGCTCCAGCAGCCATAGCCCGCAGTGTCACCTCCCCGGGACAGCCCTGGCATTCACCCGGTGCCGGTCCCGGGACAGCCCTGGCATTCACCCGGTGTCAGTCCCGGGACAGCCCTGGCATTCACCCGGTGTCAGTCCCGGGACAGCCCTGGCATTCACCCGGTGCCGCTCAGGACTGGGCCGGGCCGGGCTGGGCAGGGCTGGGCAGGGCTGGGCTGGGCTGGGCTGGGCTGGGCTGGGCAGGGCTGGGCTGGGCAGGGCAGGGCCGGGCCGGGCCGGGCCGGGCCGGGCTGGGCTGGGCAGGGCTGGGCAGGGCTGGGCTGGGCAGGGCTGGGCAGGGCTGGGCAGGGCTGGGCAGGGCTGGGCTGGGCAGGGCTGGGCTGGGCAGGGCTGGGCAGGGCTGGGCAGGGCAGGGTGGCTCCTTCCGGGGGCTCCTCCCGTGGGGAAGGGGCTTGGAGGAGCCTCCCGGGATGATGGGGGGAGGGATGAGTGCAGGGATGTGGGGAGGGGGTCCGTTCATGCTGCCAGCGTGTTTGGGGACAGGCGGGAATTGTCCCCATGGCCCTGCATGAGGACAGTTACGGACAATGACCCTTCCAGCACATCCAGCTCAAATCCCACCTGTCCAACACGGCTGAAAGGGAGAAAAGTTTGGCCGAGGAGCCATCACGGCTTCCCCGAGCTGGGGGGACCTGGCTGGCACTGACGGGGCCAGGGCTGAGGACAGGGACACAGGGATGGGTTGGGAGGTGGCACAGCACCCATCGTGCATGGCCTGCGACGAATCCTGCAGCGAGGGAAGAAAGGAGGGACAAAGGGGAGAAGGGAGGGCAGCACTGCCCCGTGCAGCTGCAGGGATGGAGCCAGTGAGGACCGAGCTCCATCCCATTCCCGGGGTGCAGATCCTTTCCCCCAGCCCTTCCCCAGCATCTCCTCCCAGCCTGAGCAGCGGCAGGATGAGCCCACAGCCCCTTGCCCTGCATCCCCGTGCCATCAGTCTTGCAGGAGCAATCGAGTTAAAATGAAGTAATCACTCTTCAAGTACAGTCGTTTGCAGGAAAAATATAGGACTTGCTGTGATTGCAAATGGTTTCCACTGCAACCATCCCTCCCACTTGAGGGAGAAACATTTTCAGCTCCGGGGTGCTCAGTGACAGCAGCCTCAAGCACAGCCCGTGTGGCCATATCACATCTCATGGCTTCTCCCAGGCTGGGGATCAAGAGCTGGGATTTGGGGCTTTGAATCTCCTAGGAGCCAGCAGTACCTTCAGGAGGATTCTTTTGCCCTCAGATACCTCTGTAAAATGTCAGGTTGAGGGAGAGAGGCTGCCCTGAGCCCTTATCCTGGAGCCCAGGGGTGGAGCTGCAGCTCCCACTGGTTCCCCCCAAACCACTGGGCGAGCATTTCCACATTGACCACACAAAAACCCTTTAATTTTTGTCTTATTTCAGAATACTGCCTTTTGCTGTCAGCACAGTAATTCCTCATTTTCCCCATTAAACCCACAGGACACAGAACCCATCACGCCCTCCCCATCACTCCCAGCAGTGCCTTCCCTGCATCAAACGGCTCTTACGGAGCTGCCAGGGCACAACACCCCACACTGAATTTTAAGCAATTTCACCCCCCAAAAATTTTTGCCTTCTGGGTTTTTTTTTTCCTTGTTTTCCCTTTACTCCAGTCTCTCTCCCTTCCATATCCCCCATTTTCAATACCTACACCTATCACACCCCCATCCAGCTCTAACGACTCTCTGCTATTTTCTCAAATCACCTGCCTTTTGCTAATGCCAAAATCCTTTTTCTCTCTTAACAGACAAAATAGATTATCTCATCCTGCTGTTCTCCTCCCTGTCTGTCCGGCCCCAAGCGCTCAGACGCCCGCCACAGTGCCGTGGCCGGATGTAATAGGGCTATTAGATGAGTTATCACAGCCTGAAAGGATGAAATAACTTCTGTGCCTTCATCCAAATAAAACTCCCTATTCCTGCTCAGTGCAACGAAAGAACAAGAGATCTCAGGGGAAATAGCCAGGGAAAGGTTAGAAGATGTTAGAAGGTATTAGAAGATGTTATTTAAGACCCAACCCTTTGCCAAGCCACCTCTTGCTTTGGGCTCGAAGGGCACTGGGGTTTCTCCATGTGGAATTGGGAAGTCCACGGATCAGTGCCAACACCCGGAGCTAAATCCTCACCCGGGTGCTGCTCCAACATTTTTTGAGTGTTCGTTGGCACAACCTCACGAATGTCCCTCATGTGGCTGAATCCTTGGCCTGCTTGCATCAAGCAAACTGTTGTTTTCTCACCCCTGGTACTAATTCCAAGGAGAAACTTTGCTTTTCATCTCGGAAGGAGCTGTCTCAAGCTGTCCCTGCATTTCCCAAGAGCTCCATGCAATGTCCCCAGATGTGCAGGTGGAACATCCAGCCCACAGCAGCATCCCAGCCCATGTGGGAGATGCTCCGGAGCCAGCTGGGCTGGGAGCCCCTGGCCAGCCCTGAGTGACCTCCCGGTGCCACCAACTACCCCTGGGGGGTTTTACAGGGATTTCCTTACAGGGATGTAAACTCCCAGGCTCCCAGGCTGGCCAGGAATGGCCCAAGGCAGCAGCTCCACTGCAGAATTTAAAATCCCAACACTTATTAGGACTCTGCTTGTTCCCCCTTATCCTGCTGCCCCACTAAACCCTCCCATTTCTGTCCTCTCTGGGGTGTGACAGACGTGGGGACATGGGGACAGCCTTGGACACTTGCAGGGATGGGGAGTCTCAGAACAATGATCCTGGACGTATTTTCCAGTCTAAATGATTCCACGATCCAGTGACCGTGGACCAAGCTGCTCCTGTGCCCGTGCCCCTCACACAGAGAGCCTGGCTGTGCCCACACTGACACCGGTCATGATTTCAGAGCGTTTGGGGACAAACCAGCGGGAAAAGGGGAAGGGGAAGGGGAAGGGGAAGGGGAAGGGGAAGGGGAAGGGGAAGGGGAAGGGGAAGGGGAAGGGGAAGGGGAAGGGGAAGGGGAAGGGGAAGGGGAAGGGGAAGGGGAAGGGGAAGGAAAGGAAAGGAAAGGAAAGGAAAGGAAAGGAAAGGAAAGGAAAGGAAAGGAAAGGAAAGGAAAGGAAAGGAAAGGAAAGGAAAGGAAAGGAAAGGAAAGGAAAGGAAAGGAAAGGAAAGGAAAGGAAAGGAAAGGAAAGGAAAGGAGGGGCCGCCCCGCCGAGTCCCCGCCCACTCAGCGCAGAAGTGGCCGGGCCGCCTTAAGGCCGGGGGCGGGGCCGGGCGGGGGCGGGGCCAGTCTGAGCGTCAGCGGCGACAGCGCTGGGCTCAGCCGAGGAGCGCCGGGAAGTGCCGAGTTGAGCCGAGTGGGGCCGAGCGGAGCCGAATGCAGCGGGCGGCAGCGCGGGCGCTCCGCGGGGCGCGCACCCCCCAAGCGCGCACCCCCCAAGTGTGGACACCCCAAGTGTGGACACCCCAAGTGTGGACACCCCAAGTGTGGACACCCCAAGCGCGGATCCCCCCGGGCCCGAGCCCCCCGGTGCGGCTGCGATCCGCCGCGGCGGGGACCCCTGCGCTCGGGCTGATGTATGAGCGGCACGGGGAGCCCGCAGCCGTCGTGCAGTAAGGGGGGACACGGGGGTGCCTTGCCGGGGCTGCAGGAATGGGCTGCGGCTGAATTTGGGGGCGCAGGTGTAGGGCCAAGGCTGGGGGGCACGGTTGGGCAGGGATCTGGAGTGGGGCTGGCACAGGGCTGCGGAGAGGGCTGGGGCTGAGCTTTTGGGGTGCTGCAGGCTGGTTTGGGGGTGCCGTGCAGGGGGGTCAGGACTTGCTCGCCCCAGGTGTAGAGTGGGGATGGGCTGCAGCTCCCCGAGCTTGCAGGGGACCAGGAGGACCCTGGGATGCCCCAATGTTCTCCTGGTGCCACTGTCTCACAGGCAGGTGCTGGGGTTGATGCCTCCATATCCCCCACCCTCCTGCTGCTGCTCCTTCAATTTGCCTTAAACCCCACATTTTTATCAAAAAGCCCATTCTTGCTAATTTGGGGTACGACAGGGAGGTCTGAACCCCAGCATTGCTGCACCCCAACTTCATCCTGGGTTTCATCCCATTGATGGGTCTTCTCGAGATCCCAATTTAGGGACCAAAGCAGTGTCACAAGCATTTTTTGGGACAGCAAAAATTCTGGAAAAGAGAAAATTGTAGTTTAGTGGACTTTAGAGGTTTTTTTCAAGAGAGGAGACTTTGAGGTCTTGCTGCCCCTCTTGAACCAGCTCAGTACATGCTGATACATTATCAAGGTGCATCCAGACACCAACGCACTGGTTTTTTGGAGAAAGACTTTTGCTTCTCCAAATGATCATTTAGTTGTGCAATGGTGCTTGTCACCACTGCCTGAGATTTGCTGTTATCACCCCACTGCTTGTGCAAGACTGGTCTTGCTTTGTGCTTCGTGACTTCTCCTTTTTCACAGATTTCCAGAACTATCCCAGGTTCCCGTAATGCTCAAGCAGGGCAGGATGAGCCATAAAATCCCCAGCCAAAACCGCAGCTTTTTTGTGCAACCTGCTGAGTTTGTTAAGTTTAGTGAGCATCACTGGGCTTAGTGACACGGGATTGTTTTGAGTGGATGGCTTTTAGCAGCCTCCTCCAAAAATCTGTCCTTCTGTCTAACATAAACCTGATTTTTTACTGGGATGGTGCATATGGTACTGTTAATTTAGGTGGGGTATGTAGGTGATACCTCCAGCTTCAGCCACAGCACAGAACACGTCACCAAATCAATGTTAATGCCCTTTTCCTTTGTGTCTCCCTGTTCAGACTGAAGGATCTGGAAGTGCCCAAGCTGGGGGACTGCGATGTCAGTGTCAAGATGTTGGCAGCCCCCATCAACCCCGCTGACATCAACATGATCCAGGGTAAGGTGTTAAATTAATGCTTTGCACATTATTTCTTGCAGGATGCTCCGAGTTGGAAGGGACCCACGAGGATCATCAAAGCCAGCTGCTGTCTCAGAGGGTTCAGAGACGGCTCCTGGTGCAGGGGTGTTGGGTATGAAGGGCTCTCTGGCTCACCTCCAGCTTCCCTGCAGGGACCTATCCCCTCCTGTCGTCGCTGCCGGCCGTGGGAGGGAATGAAGGTGTCGGGGAGGTGCTGGAGGTCGGGCGCTGTGTGACGGCTCTGAAACCCGGGGACTGGGTCATCCCTGCCGACACCGGACTCGGTGAGCTCGTCTTTGGCACACCCCACACCTGCAAAGCATCTTCCCAGGGTTTTTTGGGGGTGCTGGAGCCCCTGGGGGGTGCCCAGGCTTGCCCAGAGAGCAGTTCCATGGTTGTGCTCCTTTGTGAGCTGCTGTGGGGATTTTGGGGGTTGGAGAGCAAAAGCACAGCTCTCCAGAGCACCATCTTTGCAGGGTGTGGGTAGAGCCATGGGCCCCTCCACTTACAGCAATTACAGCTGATGGGATGGGTCCCAAAATGGGGAACAAATTGGGAAAAAAGCTCCATTAGGGAATGTTGGGTAAGGGAAGCAGGAGTTGGAACCCATTTAGTGCCATGTGAGACCAATCACAATGAGACAGTTGGGATAATTAGTGGAGTTATTTCTTAGCTGTTTATGTCTTGTTTTATTTTCACCACCTGTTTTTATTTTTCATCAATTTAATTTTTTTTAAAGAAAACTCAGTTCCTACTCCCCAGCCCCAGCAAGTGAAGCTGCTCATCCACAGACACAAGAAGGCTCTCAGGAGGATGGGGGTCCCCAGGGAAGGGGCTCCTGTGCACAGGACTTACCACACACCCTAAAACACCTGGAACAGGAGCAGTGGCAACACCATTGCTCGTGCCAAACTTAAATTTAGCAATGATCTTCTTTCCTGGAGCATAGACCCTTTAAGGGATGTCTGTGCCACTATAAAGCATTGCAGAAATCTGTGTTTCTCTGGAAACAGCTGTGTTTTGTGCCATCAGCTTAGAGCTTCCCTAAAGACCTGGGATAAAACATTTCACGCGAGCAAGGTCGTGGTGGCCTCTCACTGTAGTTTTCTCTTTAATAATGGTCTGCTGGGAAAGTGTGGGAATTTATTTCCCAACAAATGTCTCCCATGCTCCTCCAAAATGCCAGTGGCCTGGTATTTGCTGGTTGTGGTTTTGTGTCACAGTTTGTTCTTTGCCTATTTCTTCTTAAAAGGCTTTTTGCTAAATGAGAGAAGGAAAATGATGGAGTTAAGAGCCAAATGGGGTATTTTTAAGCATAAAAATGCTGTAAATAGATGATAGAGGTTTAAATTGGATATGAGCGTAGAGGGAGTAAAGCTGAGTAAATTGGCTTGGAATATATGGGCTCATCCATAGGATGGAGAGTATTTCCATTATCTCTGCACACACTCCCAGAGAGCCCCAGCCCCATTATCCCTCTGGGAAATGATCAGGCTTTGCTGCTGGGTGATAAATCTTGGCAGGCAGTGAGGAATCCATTCCTTGCCTCTTGGAGCATTTTGGCTGTACCCAGATGGGAACCCAATCCGTCGTTCCCTCTCGGGGCTGTAGCTGGTTCCTGGCGTGTGAAGCTCCTGGTGCCATGGCTGCAGTGGGAGCTGATGGCTTTCCTTTGCTTTCCCCCCGTGCTGTGGCTGTTCCTGTGGCGCTGCCGTGCCCAGGGACGTGGAGGACATGGGGGGTGTTCCCTGAGGAGATGCTGCTGAAGGTGCCCAGTGACATCCCGGTGCTCTGTGCTGCCACTCTGAGCGTCAACCCCTGCACGGCGTTCCGTCTGCTGGCCGACTTCGAGAGCCTGGCGCCCGGTATGGCCCTGCCATGAGGAGCAGTTCCACAGGGATTTCCTGGCTGTCTCTGAGTGGGAATCTGCGTTTATTCACCTCCAGGTGACTCCATCATCCAGAACGCCGCCAACAGCGGCGTGGGCCAGGCCGTCATCCAGATCGCCAGGGCCTCCGGCATCAAGACCGTCAACGTGGTGAGGGACAGGTGGGTGCCCTGGGGAGAGGAAAGTTTGGGAGCTGGATCGGCTCATCCTGCCCATCCAGCCCAGGATGTTCTCCTGTTTGCTCCTCCAGGTTGTCCTCCAGCCTCTTCCTCGTTGTCCCCACACAGTGCCAGAGCAGAAAGAAGAAGATGGAACTCTGCTTCCTGGCTCATCTAGTCCTCTTTTTTTATCTCCTTTTTCCCTCCCCAGACCTGATCTCCCAAAGCTGGTGGAGAGGCTGATGGCCCTGGGCGCTGATCACATCATCGCAGAGGAGATGCTGAGAAAGCCAGAGATGAAAGATATATTTAAGGTATATATTTAAGATATATTTCCCTCAACGCTGATCCCACTGGAGAGTCCAGGGCTGTCACTGCTGCTCAGCACTGGGGAGAAATGCAGGGATGGTGGGAAGGATAAATTTCTCTCTAGATCAGAATTTAACCCCAGGAGTGGAGGGATTTTGCTGCTGACACAGATTTCGGTTGCAATCAGATTGGGCTTGAAGCAGCCTGGTCTAGCTGAAGGTGTCTTCCTGCATATGGCAGGGGGTCGGAATGAGTCCCTTCCAACCCCAGTTATTCCTTGATTCTGATGGATTTTAGCTCTGCTGCTTTCAACAGCCCTCAGGTAAATGTTGAGGTTAATGCAGATGCTTTGTCAAGAACCACAGTCCCATCCCCTAAAGGAGCCATAAAATTTGGGAACCTTTGCCATAAACCCTTGCAGAGCATCCCGAGGCCCCGGCTCGCCCTGAACTGTGTCGGAGGCAAAAGCACCACGGAGATGCTGCGGCACCTGCAGTGAGTTTGGCTGGGTGGTGGCTTGGGCACAAACCTGGGGACAGAAACTGGCAATAGAGGGTCCTGCTCTGGAGTCTGTTGAACTTTGGAGAGGGAATGGAAAATGGTTTGGATAACAACAGTAATTTAAAGTCTCACACTGCTGGTGGCTGGGGGCAGCTGGGGTCGAGTTGTGAAGGTCCCCCAGGTCCTGGCCAGATGTAACTGGTGTGCTGAGCTGCAAATTCAGCTAATGGTGCACAGAAGCAGGAGAGTTTGGAAAGTGGGATCTGAAGGGTAACTGGGGAGCCCTGAGTGCAAAGACAGCCCTGGGGGGGGTCGGGGATGGCAGAGGAGGAGGTGGCAAACCAGAGCTGCACTTTTGGGGCCACCTAACCAAATACCCCTTCCCTACTGCAGGCCCAAGGGGACCATGGTCACCTATGGGGGGATGGCAAAGCAGCCTGTGATGGTCCCTGTGGTGAGTACTTGGGATGCCTCTCCTTAGTCCCCTGTGTCCCCAGTGCATGTCCCCATCCCCTCGGTGCTGTGGGCACCTGGCTCTCCCCCTCTGCAGATTGAGACCCTCCAGCTGTTTTTATTTGCCTGATGGGGTCTGTCACAGGACAAGCTGCATCCCACTGCTGGGCTCTTGCCTTTTTTATGGAGGGTTTGGGTTGCCAAAAAATTCCAGTGGGGAAATGACCCTGCTGAGCATCAAACCTGCCCTGACTCCACACCTTGGAGTCGCCTCTCCGCATCCCTGGCTCACAAAAGGGAGCTCCAACAAGGGGCCACCATTGTCACACTGGGAGGGGACACGTGTGTTACCACGTGTGTGAGGGGACAGGGGAGTCACTGCATGTGCAAGGGGACACAGGAGTGTCCCTGGGTGCCAGGAGGACACACAGGTGTCACACATTCCACAGAGCGCCTTCATCTTCCGGGACGTGCGGCTCCGCGGGTTCTGGATGACACAGTGGAGGAAGGACCACGCACAGGGTGAGCCAGGGGGGCTGGGGAGCTGAGCTGGGGGGCTGGGGGAGCTGAGCTGGCAGGGCTGGGGGAGCTGAGCTGGGGGGCTGAGGGAGCTGGGCCAGGGGGGCTGGGGGAGCTGAGCTGGCAGGGCTGAGGGTCTGTCCCTGTGCCCTGTCCTGAGTGGGAGCAGGGCCAAACCCCACCCAGCTACATCCTCACTCCCACAGCCATCTCTGCTTGTCCCAGGGTGCTGAGACACTGGTGCTGGGCTCAGGCAGGGACCGTGCCGGGGGCTCTTCCCTCATCCCACGTACCTGAGCTGGGGGCACATCACACCCAGGGACCCCGTGTGGCCTCGGGCAGTGTCCCAGGGGTGGTGGGTGGCCCTGCAGGGCACAGTGAGGGCTCCCTCCTGCCTTTGCAGACCAGGAGAGCGTGGCTGCGATGATGGATGCCCTGTACCAGCTCATCCGCAGGGGCCAGCTCACAGCGCCGGCCTGCACCGAGGTCCCGCTTCAGGACTACAGGGCAGCGCTGGAGGCCTCCATGAAGCCCTTTGTGTCCTCCAAGCAGATCCTCCTCCTCTGACCTGCAGCTCCTGGAGCCCTGTCCTGTTCCACATGCTTGTCCACAGACTTGAGGGGGAAAAAGACCCTCGAGATGGAATTGAATTTATTTTTTCCTTTGTTTTTCACATTTTGGGTGCCCACTGAAAGATTTAAAAGCCTCTGCTGCTTTGTGTGGAAGTGCTGCAGGAGGGAGGCTGCATCTCATAGTGGCTGGGGGAAGTTTGGGAGCCCAAATGATGGCTTGCTTAGCTCAGGATGTGGAAAGAGCAGCAGTTCCCCCTCACGTGTGCTTTTGGGCTGGGCAGGGCTGTCGTTACCCCAGCTAGAATGTGGGATGGGCAGGGAAGCCCAAGTCATCTCCCTGCAGCCCCACTGCCTCCACACCTGCTCCAAGTAGGAGGAGGGGGCACAAATGCCCCAAATGGTGAGGGGTGCTATGACTGGAGTGGCCCTAGGTGCTGCTGCAGGTCCTGGAGGAGCCCTGGGTCACCCCAGCTGGGTTTTGCCAAGGGCACTTCAAGGGCCGGAGCCTTTGGCCATCCAGGGCTGGAGCCGGACCCTCAGTGTCCCTGAGGCCCTCCTGCCCAGGTGTGGGACAGTGGCTGTGACACTGCAGAGCAATGTGAAAAGATTTATTGAGAACAACCAACAACGTGTTCTTGCTTCCTGCTGTGCTGCTCTTGTACCTCTGTGACCCCACAAGCTCCCTGCGGTCCCTGCTCTCCCCAGTGCAGCTGTGGCCGAGGCCTGGCAGTGCTGGCTGTGCAGGTGGGGCAGTGGTCCCTGCTCCTGGGTGATGCTCTTGGATACCAGCAGGCTCTCCATGCTGCTCCATAGGATGAACTACAGGGGAAATGTCCCCCAAACACATCTTGCAGTGGAAATAACCTCCCTTGGGTTCTTTGAACTTTCTTTGCCTCAGAACCTTTGGAACCCAACCCAGGGACCTCACTGGGTTCTCCCACCTTGTGCCCAACATGATCCAAGTGGGAGGACCATGGCTGTGGAGTTTTGTGTGGACAGAGGAATTGTGAGGGACTGGTTGTGTCAGTTGAAAGCTCTTCTGGGATTCATCCTGGAGTCCTGGATGAGTTGGTGGGGCTATGGCAGAGCCCCTCTGGATCTACCAAAGGCCAGGGAAGGCTGCTCCTCACCGGGAGCTGCCAGTGTCATCCCCATGCACAGGGAGTGCATGGATGTGGGGCACAGCCCAGGAAGGTGTACCTGCATCTGGGGGTTTTCTGGGTCCTGTGGGATGAGGAGAAGAGCAGGGCAGGGCAGGAATGTCGCTCAGGGATGGAGGGAGCATTGTACAACTGCATATGCGCTTGGAAGAGCAAAACTGTGAAATTAAACTCCACTGCCATGCTGGGAACTAAATGTCATTTCATCCCCCCTAAAACGCTTCACACTGAGACCTCCCTCAGCAGAGAGCAGGTGTACCCCAGGATAGACTCTGCACCAGCATCTCCCTTCTGCTCCTCCATCCCTAATAAATCCCCCAATATTTTGTATTTTCCTTCCCCCTGTCAGCATTGGAGGCAGATCCCCATCCTGTGCCTCAGTGCTTCCTGATCGATGGATAAAGTGGGAAAGAAAAGCAAAAAAAGAACTTGGAGATCATTACAAGCACTATTAAGTATGACATAAACCAGAAAAATTAATGCAAAGCTTTTATCCCCCCCATGGGTTATTTGGCTCAGCAATAAAACCCAACATGCTTTAGAGAACTCTTTCACAAAATGTTCCAACCTCTCACTCCTACACCAGGGTACAAAGGAATAAATAAATAAATGTAATTCTCTTTGTCAAATGAGCAGGATCAGGGATAGAAATCCAGCTGCTGCTGTTGCACCTACACAATTGTAATCGTTTTGGAGGTGATTGTGGGGTTTTTTTAGGGGGGTGGCTGCTAATGCTGGAATATTCCAATCCTCTGCTGGGATCTGGTGTGATTTAGGCAACTGACATCTCAACCAAAAGGATAAAAATAATTCCCCAGAACTGATGTTTAGAGTTCAGCAAGAGGGATGTTCTGGCTCACCAGGGGAATGAGAACAGCTGAGTCTGGCCACGGCTGGGAAACGCCATGGGGAGACTTCGAGGGTGGGGATGGGGGACCCCCATCCCTGCCTGCCTTTGGGGTCCCATCAGCATCCAGCATTTTCAGAATGGGGCTCTCCACAGGCCCCTGCCAAAGAGAGGAGCCCACGAGCACCTCGGCACCCTCCCAAGTGCCCTGCACATGGGATATCCATCCATGCTCTCCTTGGGGAACGGGACCCCAGGGATGGCAGAGCCCCAAACACCCGCAGGATGGGGACAGGGGACCCCACCAGCCCCAGAGCCATGGGAAACGGGATCCCACACTGCCCTGAGCCATGGGAACAGGGATGCTACCAGCCCCTGGAGCCATGGGAACAGGGATCCCACACTGCCCCCTGAGCCATGGGAACAGGGATCCCACAGTGCCCTGAGCCTTGGGAACAGGGATCCCACAGTGTCCCCTCAGCCATGGGAACAGGGATCCCACAGTGTCCCCTCAGCCATGGGAACAGGGATCCCACAGTGTCCCCTCAGCCATGGGAACAGGGATCCCACACTGCCCTGAGCCATGGGAACAGGGATCCCACAGTGCCCCCCTCAGCCATGGGAACAGGGATCCCACACTGCCCTGAGCCATGGGAACAGGGATCCCACACTGCCCTGAGCCATGGGAACAGGGATCCCACAGTGTCCCCTCAGCCATGGGAACAGGGATCCCACAGTGTCCCCTCAGCCATGGGAACAGGGATCCCACAGTGTCCCCTCAGCCATGGGAACAGGGATCCCACAGTGCCCCCTCAGCCATGGGAACAGGGATCCCACACTGCTCCCGGAGCCATGGGAAGGGGATCCCACACTGCCCCACACATCAGCCGCGTGGGAAGGGGGATCAGGGCTCCCCACCTGGGAACGAGGGCTCGATCCACGCTCTCCGTGGGGAACGGGACCCGACGGCGCCGGTGGGGCCCACGCTGTGGCGTGGCCCCTTTAAGAGAGAGCTCGCGCGGGGGGCGTGGCTCGCGGTGACGTTACCCCGCGTCGCTACCCGCGCGCCGCCGTGACGTCAGGCGGCCGCGCGGCCCCCGGGCCCCTGACGCCCCCCGGGCCCAGCCCCGGCCCCGCGATGCCGCGGGTCTACATCGGCCGCCTCAGCTACCAGGCCCGGGAGCGCGACGTGGAGCGCTTCTTCAAGGGCTACGGCAAGATCCTCGAGGTGGATCTCAAGAACGGGTGAGCTCGGGCCCGGCCCGGCCACCGCGAGGGGAGGGCCCGGGCGCCTGAAGGCCTTGGAGGGGCCGGTGGGGAAGAGGCCGCCGGGGCGCTCTGGGTCGGGGCAGGACGGCTGGGTCCCCTCCTTTGGGTGGGGGTGAGAGGGGCAGGGAGATCGGGCTCCCCCGCGCTGGGGGGACGCGAAGCCTGGGCCTCTCCTGGGGCGGAGTGTTGGGGTCTCTCTTTCGGAGAGTGGGCGTGCTTGAACTGCCATTGCGGGAGGGACAGGGCGGCCGGGTCCCCCCTTTCTGCGGGGAGAGCACGGCTGGGCTTTTGTTGGGAAAGACAGGCTGCTTAGGTTCCTTAGCGGGGACAGAACATCTGGGTTTCTCCTCTCTTTTTGTAGGGGAGGGGGCAGGACGTCTGGGCCCCTGCTAGAGGGGGGACAGGATGAGTTAGTTCCCCCTTTTGTGGGGCGGGGGACAGGCTGCCCGGGATCCCCTCCTGGGGGAAGCAGGATGCTCGGGTTCCTTTTCGGGGTGGGGAGAAGGATGCTCGGGTTTCCCTTCTTGTCAAGGTGGGACACGATGTCTGGGCCTTTTCTGGGGGAGGCAGGATGGCTGGGGCTCTGCTGGGGGAGATGTGTGGGGGTGGCTGGAGGGTTTGGTTCCCCTTTTTCTGGAGTGGATGCAGGACACCTGGCTTTCTGTGACAACTGGGGGTTAGGACGGCTGGGTCCCACCTCAGTTTTTAGGGGCCAGCTGATCTGTGTCCTTGCCCTGCTTTCTGCAGGGAGGAGGGCAGACACTGAGGGGCTGCCCCCAGGGCGAGCACTCAGGGGTGAGTGTGGATAACTCCTCCCCAGAAAGAACCCCATTGTTTTGGGTATGGGGTGTAGAGCTGCTCCCAGAGCCCCCAGGCTGTCGTGGGGTGTGTTCTGCCCTCCCCAAACACCCCAAACCCACTGTACCTCTGTTCTCACCTGTTGTTCCAGCAGCTGAGCCCTCACTGCAGCTCCGAGGGCTGGATCCTGCTCCACCAGGGCTTGGCCAAGACAAGTTGGGGGTTTTAATTTCTACCTTTAAAAAGATCAATAACACCCTTTATTTCATCAAAGATTATGCCATAATAATCTCTTGCTAACATAAATGAATTCAGCCATTACACTCTCACGTGATTTATCATTTTGTTGATGAAGAATTGCTTCAGGTTCAATTCAGCAAATCAGAACGTGTGTCTTCATGTCTTCCTGTTTCTCTCCCTGGTTTTGGAGGGGTTTTAGTTTTTTTTTAGTTTTTTTCCAAGGCTCAAGGCCTTGAACCGTCAGGTATGCCCAGGAGGCTCATCTGCAGGACAGCACACACAGGGCTCTGCAGGAACCCACGAGCTGCTTTTGAGCACAGATAGCTCAGGTTCAGTTCCTTGCCAGTGATCCCTTCTGTCTCCCTGTCCCTAGGTACGGCTTTGTGGAGTTTGATGATCTGCGAGACGCCGACGATGCCGTTTACGAGCTGAACGGGAAGGATCTGTGTGGGGAGAGAGTGATCGTGGAGCATGCTCGCGGCCCACGCCGGGACAGCAGTTACGGTTCTGGACGAAGTAAGCACTTGTGCATTTGTATCCATGGCTTATTTTAAATAAAACATTGTTTTACTCTTCTATAAAAGTAATTTAAAAGGAAAGTGATACAAAGTTGTGACTAGTGTTCTGTAACTATAAATGTAATTGTTGATCCGAATATTTATTAATTTGTTTGTTGTATTAAACTCTTTTAATTGATACATTAATAAACACAGTTTCTTGTACCATTTTTATTATTATCATTTCGTTTAACTATTTGAATGATTTATTTGCTATGTGATGTTTAACATAGATTTAACAAAGACCTCAATGTTTTAATTGAAAGAGTCCTTTGAGGCTAAGATGACTGCCCGTTCCATTTGCTGACCTTGGGGTACCTTTCCATGAGTGGCTCTTTGACCTTTGTGGCCCTTGGCTGACCAAAAAAAAAAAGAAGCCATGTGACGACCGCAAGCTTTTCCCATTAGTCCTGGGTGGTGAGGATCCCAAGGGTTAGAGACAGATGAGATTAATCTGGAATAGGTGCCTGAAAATCTTTATTCATGTCAGATATTCAGAAGTTTTTAAACGACGTAAGTAACATTAGTCAACTGGCTTTATTCAGTTTCTTCTTTCAAACTTCTTTTCAAATTATTAAATATAATTGCATGTTAATTCTAGCATAATTATAGTTGTGTGCCTTGTTTAATTACGAGCTCGTAGTAAAACTGTTTTAATGCTTTGTGTCTTTGTGAGGTGTTCCATGAGGGGGGTGGGATTTAGCCCTGGGGGGGTCTGTGATGTCTTTGGGGGCACCCGGGGCAGAGCAGTTCCGTCGGGGCGGAGAGCAAGGCTCCATTTCCCTGGCTGAAGCTCTGCTGTCTGCTTGTCACCTCCTAAAGGTGGATATGGTTATAGAAGAAGCGGAAGAGATAAGTACGGTCCCCCGACCCGTACAGAATACAGATTGATTGTGGAAAATTTGTCAAGCCGCTGCAGTTGGCAGGATCTGAAGGTATGGGGCCCCTTTCCTTATCCTCTCTCTGTTAAGGAGTACAAAGGGTAAAAGGTCTCCAGCAAGGCAAAGTGGTGTGCAGCTCTGCTTTGCTCCAACTCCTGAGCAACTCCACGGGGAGTAGATTTTGGAAGTAACTCATGCCTTAATGCAGGAGTATATTTGCATATATGAAACCATTCATGAGAGGCTGGGAATTGCACCTCCAGAACTGGTAGCACTGGACAGTGGGAGAATAATTTCACCCTTAGCACTAGCTAACATTGTGTACAGGTGTGTTTTATCTTCTCTTAAGCCATGTTAGAACAGACTCAAATCACACCAGGGGTAGGATTCACTACAAATTGAGGAGTTTGCCCTTGTCAGTTTGGGTTTAACCCATCAACTCGTAAGGTGCTATAGCTGTTTGAAATAATAGCATTGTTCCTGCACAGTCTCAGGAATTTCCACGCCATCTAAAGCTGTTTTAACAAGAGTTTCAGGGAAGGGATGCTTCCAGAATGAGTAATCATGCAGAATCTCTGCCAAAAACTTACTTTTGAAGTCCAAAGGAGTGGCAGGTGATTCTCAGTAGTGGAGGTGTTGAGTGACACTGTGGAGCCCACAGTAACTCTGAGTACTCTGGAGGTGACGTGTTGGCTCGTGATTATCCACATTGTGGATTCAGGGAGCAGGATTTCAGTAGAAGATGCAAAAAGATTAGTGCTTATCAAACTGAGCAGCAATTGTTAAACCCACTTGTTCTTACTGGAACACTTTCTCTTATGGTTCTCTTTCAAGGGTCTGTAAAATTTGTTCTAAACAAACTGACATAGTAGAAACTGGTCTGTAATTGAATTTTGTACTAGCCCAGGTATGTATGGAGATGCTTCCAGTGTCTTTGTTGTTAATGCTTCATACCATCAGTAGCTTGTCTTTGCTTCTGGTATTGAAATTCTAAGTAGAGCATGGCATGATTAATCCTCCAATGGATGCATTACTGCATTTTTGGGAATAGCTTTCATTTAGTTTACTTAAAATGGGAGTAGCTGGTTGAAAACAAACCAAACCAGAGCTCTGTGCCCTGTTTCCACTGCAGCCAAATTGCACAGGGGCTGAACAATACCCTGGCCTGGCAGCTTGCTGAAAGCAGGGCAGAACAGACCCCTGATAAACAGAGGGGTTAAGGAATGGAAGTGGAGAAACCAGGAAGCATGAAAATGAATTGAGCTTGGAGTTCTGTTGGGGTTTTTCCAGCAGAACGAGCTGTGTTGATGAGGTGGAGGATGAAGGGAGCTCTGCTTCTTGGTGGGCTTCTTGCCTTTTCATAGCCAGCCTTTATCACCTTTCCTAATTATTTTTGAAAACATGATTTAGACAGAAAGCATTTTACTTCTTTAATCACTTCTGTAATTTGAAGCTTAGGAGCCCAAGGTATATTTGATCTAAGACTTGAAGTGGGAGACCTTAAGTTATGGTTTGGCTCAAAATGATCAACCTGATTCTAATCAGACTGACTCTGAAGTCATAGTGTGCTGTTTGGCACTACAAATACTGTTTGGGCCAAACCCTTGCTGACATCCCTGTGAACAGAAGAGGCTCAGGGAGCATCGTGTGAGTGAGCAGGGTCAGCTGGAAGCCTGGCTGGCTCTGGATTCAAGGCGATGGTGATTCTGTCCTCTTCCCCTAGGATTATATGCGTCAGGCAGGGGAAGTGACATATGCAGATGCACACAAAGGAAGGAAAAATGAAGGTGTGATTGAGTTCAAATCCTATTCTGACATGAAAAGAGCCCTTGAAAAGCTGGACGGGACAGAAGTAAATGGCAGAAAGATTAGATTAGTGGAAGACAGACCTGGATCGAGACGGCGCCGCTCTTACTCCAGAAGCCGAAGCCATTCAAGGTATGTCTGTAATGTCATTAATGTATGTTAATGAACATAGAGCAGATTGACACTTTTGGGTTCCAAAACACCTTGGGAATGTTTGGAGCTCTCAACAGGTCTAGTTTTTTGAGCATGTATTAGTATCCAGGGCAAATGAGGGATGTGTTCTGAGGCGTCTCCCTTGGTGGATGTGTGGACCTGCTCCCTGAACACCTGTCTGTTCTCCCCTGACACTCAGCCCTTGTTCCTTGTGGGTGGAGCCATGTGCATGGAATGAAACAGAAGGTGCTTCCAACACTTCAGCTCTGAACACTCTATTCTGCTCCAAGCACCAGGACTAACAGTTCTTTCTCAGCTTGGAAACCTCCACCTGTTCCCTGTTTCTCAGAGATTTGTTGCTTTCCTTGTCTGACCAAGAGCTGCTTCAGCAGCACCAAGTGTTCTCCCCTTTCCATTCTGGGGTAGAACTCATTGCAAGAAAACTCAGGGAAATCTTTACTGTTCCTAGAAGTTGCTTATGAAATCAAAATCTGAAGTCAAAGCTTTATGACAGTGTCTCACCATAGTCAAACTGTGATTTGATTGGGAAAGTGGTTATCCCTTAAATAAACTGGCATGTTTTCTTCCAGATTAGCACCCTTCTTGCAGCCAGACGTGGCAGGAGAGGTGGGGAGAGTTTGTAACTGTTGTGTAACTCTGAGCATTTGGCTGCTGAAAGGTGCTTTAGCCCCGTGGGGTTCTGCCCTGGGGGTCACAAGCTCCCCATGGACATGTGCTAAGGTGAAGCTGCTTCCCTGTGTTGCAGGTCTCGCTCTCGAAGCAGACACTCCCATAAGAGCAGGAGCCGCAGTGCCAGCAGCAGCCGCTCCAAGAGCAGATCCAGATCCAGGTATGTCTTTGTCCTGGGAGAACTGGGGGCTCCCTCTTCGGTGAGAAGCATCATGTTAAATTTGCAGCAGGAACACTGTTTTTCTTTTCCCTCCTGTTACCTGCACACTCTGCTCAAGCCCTTGCCATACTAAAGCAGAGCTGTCTGTTGCTTTTGCACTTCCAGGTCTGTGTCCCGTTCCAGAAGCAAGAGCCGTAGTCGAAGCAAGAGCCGTAGCAGAGGCCAGAAAGAGAAAAGCAGGACTCCAAGTAAAGAGGATAAAAGTAGGAGCCGCAGCAGGAGTGCAGAGAAATCCCAAAACAAAAGCAAGGATAAATCTGAGGGCATTCTCCATAACAGCGATGAGAAAGCCAAGAGCAGGAGCCGCAGCAAGGAAAAGAGCAGGAGCAGGAGTGAGAGTAAGGACAGGGGAGAGGCGAGGGAGAGCATGAGGAGCAGAAGCAAGGAGAAGAGTAGAAGCAAAGACAGGGAGAAGAGCATTAGCAAGGCTAGAAGCAGGAGCAAAAGCAGGGATGAGAGCAGGAGCAGGAGCCGCAGCAAGGATAAAAGAAAAAGTAGGAAGAGGAGCAGGGATGACAGCAGAAGCAGAAGCCGGAGCCACAGCAAGAGTGAGAAAAGCAAGAGGCGCAGCAAGCGAGACAGCAAAGGCAGCAGCAAGAAGAGAAGGAAGGACAGCCACGAGCGGTCCAGGTCAGGCTCCAAAGAAAAGGAGCAGCTCAAATCTGAGTCAGACAAGAAGGAGGTGAAAGGCGAGGGAGAGGATGCAGTGTCCCGCTCCAGGTCTAGGTCCATTTCCAAGTCCAAACAAAATGTCAAATCAGATTCTCGTTCCAGGTCCAAATCTGTTTCAAAGCCACGGTCCCAGTCCAAGTCCAGGTCTAGGTCTGCCTCTAGGTCACACTCCCGGTCGCGGTCAAGGTCCCGCTCCAGATCCTAACCTTGCTGCAACCCCACTTGGAATGGTTGGAAAAGTCTTTTGTACATGTTTAGTAGCTGTAACCAAGTGATTGAAGTAGAAACCCTGTTGATGCTATGTATTTTTAACAACCTGATGGTCTGTCTGTCATTAACTGCAGCGCTCTCTCCCTGCAGCGCTCTCTGCTGTGAGGCTGCTCCGCTCATTTTCTATCCAGTAGAAAGGTTCTCTTTACACATGGCTCTTCCTCGAGCCCCCACATTGCCCTGTTTCCCAGGGAGAGTCTTGAAGGGAGTGAGCACTGCCCTGGTGGGTTTATGGGATTGCAGTGATGACTGATAGGTAGCTATGATGGATTCAACAGTCTTTGCCCTCGATTGATGCCCTTTGATGTCTGCCATTTAGTGGAAGTGCTAAGTCTTAAGTTTCATACTACTTTTGTTCATATTTTTTGGACTTACAAAGTTGTGAATAGCACAGTCAAAAGAAAAAAAAAAAAATAGAGGTACTTGCAGTAATCTATAGGGAAAAGAACTATAGCTCCATATTCTGGTATTGTGACAATATCCTTGTTTTATATTAAATTTTTTAATTTTATTTTTCCCTGTCTTGCAAAGTACAGTGATCCCCATTTCCATGAAATTTGAATAAAGACTATTTTTGCTTGATGACATTTGGTTACATGGTGCTGTGTTGTGATTGTCAGCATTTTCTATTGATCAAAGTAAGCCTGAATTTGTAGAGAGTCAATCACAGAGAAAAGGTTCTTGAATCAGAAAGTCACTTCACATTCAGTGTAGGCACAACACTTGAATACAGTCCAGATAAAGAACTTATTTCTCCAGCATATTTTCCAGGAGTTTTTCCTTCTAATAAAACACCTTCTCCCAAGAGGAGGAGCCTTCTCCCAAAAGAAAGAAAAAAATCTCAGGATGTGCTTCTGGGCTTGGAAGGTGGTGGCTGTTCTGTGGCATGTCCCCAGCATCCCTGGGACCTGGGGAGAAGGGAGGGCAGCTTCTAGCAAGAGTTTTGTAGGTGTGTAGGTGTTCCTGAATAATATCCCAGATTTAGACTTGGGCCATTTGCAAATTGCTCAGACTGAACTTCCCACAAGCTCTTCTCCTGCACAATTGGCTTTGAATGAAGTGACATCCCCAGCACCTGTTCTGCCTGCAAGCAGCATTCTGAAAAATAGAAAGCAAAATGTATTTTGTGAGTTCTTGCTCTGGAATAAAAAGGTTGGTCACAGCTTCCCCTAAAACTGACCTTTAGCCAATTCCAACCTGTTCTCAACTGATGGCAGCGGCTCTCCAGTGAGACTCACTTCATAGGTGCAGTAATTCCATATAATTTGATCATTTGGGACTTGTCCTGCCATATTAAAAAGATGAAGGGGTAATAGATCATCAGAGTTGCTTTCAACACAAAATATTTTCCCACCCTTTGAGAGGGGTCAGGGCTTGGTGAGTGACTCAGACTTTATCAAATGTCATTACCACTGCAGCGTGAGAAATCTCTCTGGAAGTGATATTTTTTTTCTTCAGAAGGAAAAGCCTTTTCCAGCTATATATATTTAGTGCTTTAACATCTTATACTCTCAAAATGACATTTTTAATCCTTTTTGCTGCTTAATCTTAGTGCAGAAGCAAACCAGCCAAGGCAAGATGTTTGCTAATAAGGGAAAATTAACCAAAAAATACTTTTAAGAAAATCTGCAAATTTTACAGTCTAGGCAAAGACTAAAAAGTGACTCCAGTTTCTGCTGCCTGGCAGCTCTGTTCCTAATGACCAAGCCAGGTTTTAGTGAGCCCTTGGGGAGATGCACCCATTCCTTAAATACCTGAGGGAGGCAGCAGGTGTGAAGCCAGGGCAATGGTAATATTATAAAATATTAATGATAATAATTATATTACACGGTCAGGAAGATCAGAGAAATGTCTGCAATAATTCTGCAATATTCTGCAAACTTTTCTGTGTGAATAATTAAATACAAAGTGAGCTTTAGGCTAGAAGTGATGCACTGAAAAACAGCCCCAGATGTGATTTAGGGTTGGGGTACCTGGTGAGCTCTGAGGAGAGAGGCAGGAATGCATGTGGTGGGCACGGGGCAGGTTCTGGCAAAACAAACAGCAGAGCAGCATGATAAAAGGGCAAGAAGCCCCAAAGTAGGGATCTCTCAACAAAACTAACAACAATTAAAATCAGAGTCTAAATAAATATGGATGGTTCAATTACTTGTAAATTTTTTTGGCTCCAACACCCCTGTAAACCTGGACCCACTGAATGCTTCAACACTGGCTACAAGCACCTGCAGGATTTGTGTTTTAGCTGGAACTTGCTGGCACAGATGAGGTGAGAAATGTATTTGTTTTCTGACTGAATTTAAAGATTCTAAAGGTTATTTTATGTGCTTTGCTCGAGGGATGAAGAATATTGTGATGTGTATTTCAAATGAGCCATTGCAAATCTCATTTATTATTTTCCCAAAATCCCATTCCATTTAAGCTGTCACAGCTTGGGGCCTCCTTGTGCTCTTTCCTTGCTCACCGTGGTGGAAAACCCCCGACGTGTCATTAAAAAATCCTACACCCACCTCTCTTATTGTTCCAAAATTCAAATACAAAGGAAAGTGACAGTCCCAGATGAAACGACAAACAAGTTTAACAAGTGCAGAGAAGAGGGAGCGATATCCTCTGTTACTGCTGGGCGTGGGAGGCAGCAGGGCAGTGTGGTTTGCTGGATGCTGTCAGCAGTGGGTTTGCATTTACAGCTCCCCAAATCCCCATCTCAGCCGGGAGCGTGTCCCGGTGCCCCGGCCGTGCCCAGGCTTCACCCTGGAGCAGCAGCACAGTGGGGTGAGACTGTGACATCCTGACAGCCACGCTGCCCCTCCAGTGTCCCCAGTGCCCCCACGCTGCCCCTCCAGTGTCCCCAGTGCCCCTCCAGTGTCCCCAGTGCCCCTCCAGTGTCCCCAGTGCCCCCACGCTGCCCCTCCAGTGTCCCCAGTGTCCCCAGTGCCCCTCCAGTGCCAGCTGTGTCCTGGTTCATGCCTATCCCAGTTCCAGTCCCGTCCCAGTTCATTCCCATCCCACGTTTCCAATAGTCAGAAGTAGTTAAAGGGAATAGGAATTGTCCTTTATGAACATCTTTGTCACTAATAAAAACACGCACAAGCTGACACAGGATGCCGATGCTGTGTGGCCATTTCAAACAGCGGTACCCGGTACCCCACATCCCGGCACCGCTCCCGCTCCCGGTCCCGTCCCCAGTCCCGCTCCCGTTCCCGCTCCCGGTCCCGTCCCCGCTCCCCCACTCCTGTCCCCAGTCCCGCTCCCGTCCCCTCTCCTGTCCCCTCTCCGGTCCCCGCTCCCGCTCCCGTCCCCGCTCCGGTCCCCGGGCAGCGCCGCCTCCCCCGGGCCGGGGCCGCGCATGCGCTCGGGGCCCGGGGGGCTCGCGGCGCTGCCCGGGCTCCATCGCGAGGCCCCGGAGCGGCGGCGGCGGCCGGGCCGGCGGTGAGTGCGGGCGGGCCGGGCCGAACCGAACCGAACCGAACCGAACTGAGCCGAGCCGAGCCGAACCGGGCCGGGCCGGGCGGGGGCGCCGCCGCCATCCCGGGGCTGCCGGAGCGCGGGTGGCGCCGCCGGGCCGGGGCCGGGGCCGGGCGGGCCTCGCGGGGCCGAAAGTGCGTTCGGAGCCCTCAGAGGGAGGAGACGCCGCCAGGCCGGCCGCGGACCCCGGCAGAACGGCGCTGTGAGGTATTTGCACGGTCAGAAAGTGTGGAGAGTTTCTGAGCCGCTCTTTGCCCGATTTTGACGCAAGAAGCGGTGCAGAAAATCGGGGCTGTCCCGCCTGGGCGTCGCTGCGGTGAAACTCCTCGGAACTGTGACAACTCAAAAATACTAACAAACATATAACCCCAGTGAAACAGAAACTGTTCTTGGAGACCCCCAAAAGCAGAAAGACTTAAGTTTGAAAACAGATTTTACGGGACGGGAAAAGCGGCCATGAAACTTTCTGGCAGCAAATTCAAAGTGCAGAACTGATGGAACGGGGATTTTGGGAGGGGAAGTGGGTGGTGAATAAAGAGAGGGCTAAATAAAACCCTCCAAAAGTGCGGCTCGGGTACAGGTGGGGATCTCTGGGGCAGTCTGAGCGCTCTTTGGTGTGGGGATGGAGATGTGTTCCGTGTCCCAGATGTTGCACATCTGCATTCCAGATAAACCAGTGGAAACTGCCGAGCTCCTACAGAGAGTATCCTGTGCTACCCAGAGGGTTTTGCTACTGCTGTTTGCAAACATCTGTCCTGCTTTTGGCCCAGTTAAAATAATCATACAGAGCCGTGCTGGGGCTGGAGCTGGAGCTGCAGGAATGCTGAAGTGTCCCGTGTTAACCTGCAGCAGGTCCAGCCTTTGGCTGAATTGTGCCCACACTGAACCTGTCGGTAGAAAGTTGGAGGCTTCAGGTCAGGAGTGGAGTTCAGGGGCAAACAGGGCTCTGGTGGATCAGAACCAAGGTCTGATGGTGCCAGATCTGGGGTTCTGTGTTAGGAATGGGGAAGTGGCTCTTGACTTTTGCCAGTTTGCTTCAGCTGTTCTGTTTTCCTTTGTGCTGAAAACAAATACACAGAATTGCCTTCAAGACTGCAAGTTCTGAGTCTTGGGGAGGGAAAGATCAGTTTCCTGGAGCTGAATTGGAGCTGAAGCAGCTTGAGAGCTCTGAAAATCAGGTTGTTGTTACCACTTCAGGCATTCAGAATCAGGCCCCCAGCATTAGACCAGTGTCGATGATCTTCCCTTTCCTCCTGCTCCCTTTGAGTAGTGGGGAAGGGCTGGGAAGGACCTTAAGCTGTGAGGAAACAATTCTGCCAGCAGATAAACCTTCATGCTTGGAGTGTTCTGAGATGAGCAGCCTGCACTCTCATAAAACATGGAATTGGTCCACAGACTCCTCTGGGCTGTTTTGCAGTGGTGTAACTTTTGCCCTGTGTTCAGTCCCAGCCATTACACTTCTGCTCCTTTCCCAGCAGTAACATTCCCTCACAGAAACAGCTTCACTTCTATTGATTCCTCCTAATAGCAGAGAATCCACAAAGCGCCACGTTATTTATTAGACTGAAAAATACCAAATAGTAATGTGTTGTTTTATATTAGATGATCAAGTATAAGAGCCCTCAGTACTGTGGTTAGTGGGTCTGGCTGGAATGTTCAGCTGGAACATGATAACTGGCTGCCCAGAGAGCTGCTTTGTCCTGAAGATGCCAAATATGTGTATATATATGTATATATTTCTGTTTAATCCTTTTTCCCTCTCCCTCTTCCTGCTCTATTCCAATTCTTGCATGCACAAAATACATTTTTCCTTAATACCATTCAAGAACATCTCTGGAAGGACAGATTATTTCTGAAGGGTTTATGTGGATTTCATATTACCAAACCTGCTCTATTGAGCTCTGTTGTAAAGGAAGATGCAGTCCTGATAGTAAATTCTGCATTTCCTGAGCTTAGGAATGAGGAATAGAGCTGTGGGATGAAACTGGAGGTTGCCCCATGATCAGCCAGGCCTCACCCCCAGGTCAGGGACTGTTAGTAAAGATGCTTGTTGTTTTTCTAATACAAATTAATGTGTTCTGGGCTTGGGTTTGGGTTTGGGCATCGCCAGCTCACCTGGCCGCAGGTGCGTGGTGAGATTATGGCAGGAGGGAGCCAGAGCCTCTGTCTGCAGCGGTTTGGGCAGAACCAGAACTGTTTATTTGTGTGCAGGAGCATCACTGCCCCAGAGACCTCTGCTCCTGCAGTGCCAGGGGTCCCTTCCCAGCACAGGAACTGTCTGGAGCTTGCAGGTCTCCTTCCCCTGACCTTCTGCCCTGGCGCTGAGCTGTCCCACCAGCCTCAGCCCTGGGATTCTGCACTGGGATGCTGCTGCTCCTGCAGTGTTTGAGGGAAGTGAACTTCCTGCAGGAAGCTGAGTCCACTTAGAATTATCATTTCTTCAGAATGGGATATTTTCCTTTGTGTTGAAATGAAAACTGTGCTCTGTCTCCTTGGGGCTGCAGAAAAGGACATGAGCCTTTCAGAAGCAAGTCCAGCATCTTTGAAGCTTTAAGAAATACAAGCTTTAGATAAAGAGAGGGAAGAACATTTGGGATGAAGCTTTGATAGGGTGCTAGAGGCAGGATTCTGAGGCCAGGAAGCACACAGGAGGAGAAGCCAGAGAAACTCCATTCAGCAAGGAGCCCAGTTTCACAGCGAAGCAGGTGCTTTCAGACTCATGTTTCTGTGAAGTGCAGATGGCTTAGGAAAGATCTCAGACTAATGAAGTGCTTGGAATAAAGGCTTTAGAGCAGAGCTTGCAAATGCAACCACCTTTGACTTGCCTCTTTCATTCTGGAGTTCAGTGGCTCCATAATGCACACAGCAAAGAAGATCAAGGAGTGAGTAATCTTTGCAGCTATTTGCTCATCAGAAAAGTGGTTTTTTAGTTGGTTTGGTTTGGGGTTTTTTTGATGCTTGGTTGCATTTGCAGGTCAGGAGTAATAAAAGATGCACAGTGACACTATTTAACACACTTTAATAATTTTATCTGGACCAATAAAGTGTTCCTGTGTTGCCTGTGTTTCGAGCTTCAAGGATGAATCTCAGGAGTCTGCCACATATCATTCCTTTTCCAAAGCTGCCCTGTGTGTGTCTGGATGGGTTTTCTAGTTCTTCATCTGGATTTGCTGTGATGTCTTTAGCAGGACAGGCTGTGTGAGTGCAGGGCTGTGCTGGAGCAGGGGTGGGTGCCAAACCCCTCCCTGCTCCCCTTGGTGGCACAGGGAGATGGGAATGGGGGCTATGCTCAGCTCATCACAGGCTGTTCCTGTCACTGCTCAGGGTCACACAGAGTCACATTCCTTCCCTGCTCCAGCAGGGAATTCCTCTCCCAGGAGACAGTTTGTCATGAACTTCTCAAAGCTCTCTACAAACTGTTGCACCGTGGGTCATTCTTCCCTGGGCTCAGCCCTTCAGGCTGTTCAGCATCACTCACTCTGTAAATCACCAGTTTCCTTTCAATAAATTACTGTTTCAGCAGAGCTCCCTCTCAGATTGTATCATGGAGTCAGTGAGGTTGGAAAAGACCTTTAAGATCATCAAGTCAACCAAGATGTGCCTGAGAGTGCTACTGGAGACCAGTGCTCCAAAATGAAATCATTACAAATAAAGTGGGTTTTCTCTACTGAGGTGGTGTGGCAGCTCTCAGCTGATAGTTCCTTCCCTCACAATTGGATACTGAGTGTCAGTTAATGAAAGTTTGTAAAGGACTTTGACAGAACACATTGCCTGAAAGGTGTTTCAACATTTTGATTTAGAAGTTGTATTTTTCTTTACCTCTGCAGTGCCCAGACAAGCCGTGCCCTGCTCCGATTCCCAAACCTGTGAGCAAATGGATTACTTTGAGAATGGAAAGCTTTGTGCTCAGACAGGCTCCCAGCAGCACAGGGAGAGGTACAGATATCCCAGATTTTCCCCATTTTTTGTTTGAAAGCATTTAAAGGAACGTGGTGTTGCTGTGAGTAGAATGAACCTGTTAGACCAAGTGTTACAGTTCTGTATCCAGGAAATCCTGCAGACACATTTCATTTCTTCAGGTCCTCAGCCCAGGCCTCCTCATTCCAGGAGGTTCAGAGACACTTGGAACAGTGCAGGAATAATGTTGCACTTTTAATTTGATATTGTTTTTAATTTTGGATGTTTAATGATATCAGAGACATTCCAGGTGACTGCAGAAACAGGGAATAATGGCAATCTTGCTACCAGCAGTGGCTGTCAGGTGGCTGAGGCTGGCAGACCTGTCAGACGTCTCCGGAGGAAGAGAAGATTGCCTTTGGATTCGGAGGATGAGGAGGAAAACACGTGTGAGGATGAGGTAAATGAGGCTGCATGTACCTCCTTTAAAGAGAGCTGTGAAAAGCAGGGGCACTTGTCTCAGAGTTCCTTGTGCACTGCAAATTGGGCTGAGGAGGGTTGTTCTGTACCCAGGGAATGGTCTGGGTCTGATCCTGATTTACATCAGTGATGGGAATATCTGTCCTGAGGAGTCACAGGGGTGAGTGAATAGCTCAGTGAAGTGAAAGTCAGGAGTTTGCAGTAATAACATCACTTGTCTCCATAATAGCTACACTCAAATACTGTTGTGTGCTATTGAAGCTCAGTGTCAAACCAGGGGGTTTGTTTGGATTTTATTACATCCTTGCAGGTACTCTCAGTGCACCAGAAACCTGCATAAACAGCAGTGCCTCAATCCTGAGCTGTTCCTTCTTCAGTTTCCTGCAGCCCCTAACTCCCTCCTGGGGCCTTTTGTGCCCCCCTCTGCTCTGCTCCTGCCCATCAGGGCCTTTCTGAGCCATCTCATGTTTATTCACATTATAAAAGTGGCTCTGTGGGGCAGAACAGGGATAGGTGTTTGTGGGAAATAAAGCTGCAGCCTCTGCTGTCATGAGCAGTTTAACTCATCGTCTTGCTCAGTTTTTCTCTGGGGTATGGGGGAGATGTTTTAGGGGATGGATGTTTTCAGAAGCCCTTGCAGTCTCTCTCTCTCTCTTCCCCCTTCTCCTCATCGTCATTAGAAACTGCCCCCTGTCCCTTCTGGGGAATGTTTGGCAGCTTTGTATGGCACGGTTTGCTCTGAGAAATGACAGCCTGGGAGGAATCAAACCTGAGTTTGCAAACACACAGAAGAAACACAGATGATGGTCAGGCTTGGAGTGTGACACAGGGAGGCCACGTTGTCTGGGGTGCTCATCTCTGACAGGATTGACTTGAAGCTTCTGCTTCTTTCAGGGCTTCATAAATTCCTTTTGTTCCCCTGTATCCGTGTCCCGGCACAGATGGACTAAGAAAGGGAAAGGAAAAAGGAGTGTTCCAGTAAGGTTGCTGACATGAGCAGCAAATCCTGCATTGCGGAAAGTAAATCCTCCGTATTGTAATGCAGATTTTGGTCCTGTGCTGCTCTTTAGCAGCCACATTTAAATGAACTTCAGTTGCATACATTAAATGACTTGTAATGCACTTTGGGATACCAAGATCAGCCTTATCTGTGTAACATTCCCTCCTGATGTTTTTTCAGGGTTGTTCAAGAGACAACAATGCTGGCTAATAGTCCTTTTAGTTCCCTGTTACATCCGTGTTGTACCTGCATTGTGAGATGATCAGAGGGAGGGAAAAACAATTTTGCTAAACTTCTTTCTAACGTATCTGTGTCTAGGAGAAGAATAAATCAAATAATATGAAAAGCCGCAGAAACACTAAACCAATAAAACAAGGTGAGCTAAGCTCATAGTCTCTTTTCTTTAATGTTTATAGATTTTTTTTTAGTAGCTATTATAAAGTGAATAATAATAAATAGAAGAGGAAAGGACAGGAGAGCTGATTTGACATTCAGAACAGCTTATGAGATACATAACCCTCTTACCACAGCCAGCTTCAGAGGTGCATTAGCAGGAATATCCTGGATTTGCCTGCATGATGGGCACAGGATAAGGATCTGCCAGGAGTCAGAGTCATCCACAGCTCACTGAAGACAATAACAATCTTTTTTCCATTGACTTTGGAGAACTTCAGCCACAGCCTGCTGTGCTAAGTAAAAAATAAATGGTAAACAACGTGATTGATTGGAGACTATGAGTTAAATGTATTGCATACCTTAAATCAGTCAGTGTGTAACTGGGGGGGGAGTTTTAATATACGTTATTAAATAATGATGTATATCTAATGTGCATTATATATTTTATACAATTATTGTGATTATTATATATTACATAATTACCTATTAATATACATTAATATATGTTATATATAATAGATACAAAATATCTATACTATGCAAAATATATATATTATATATTAGTAATATATTATATATTAATATAATTATATATTATAATTATTTCTATTTTTTATATAATTTTCTGTGTATAAGACTGTGGTTCTACCAGAATGAATCCAAGTTGTTTTCATCATCTGGGAGCTGCCTCTCTAGTAGATGCATTGTGTTATTAGGAGGTTATAAATATATGTGTGTATATGTGTATATATATATGTGTATATATATATGTGTGTATATATATATATATATATAATTATGAACTGAGCAAAGAATCACTTGGTTTTTCATTTATTTTATTTTAGGCTTATTTTAGCTGCAATTATATGCCTCTCTGTGCTGCCTGTTAGTTTATATTTAACCCCTTACTCCTCTGTGAGATGTCAGGAGGAAGAATTAATTCCCCCAATTTTAAGTTATTCTGTCTTTTCCTGTGGCACCTTTCCGTGGGCAGCTTGGCAGCAGTCCAGGTGCCACAGTTCATTTGGGCTGTGATACAATAAATGTTCATTTCCTGAGGAATGAGCACGGTTTTCCTATATTGGAATTCCTACTTTTCCTCAAAAGTTGAGTAACGCTGCCTCTCCTGGGGTGCCACAGCACATGTGGGAGGAGGAGCAGAGCAGGAGTCAGAGACAAACGTTCATTTTCTCATTGTTTTTGATTAATTAGTGCTTCCTGGAAAGAAGAAGGTATGGAACTGGTCTTCCTACTTGGAAGAGGAACAGATGCCAGCTGCTCCCCAAAAGCTGTTCAGAGAGGTTGGCAGCTTTTTTCACTCTTTTGCTGTTTTTCTCGGGCAGCATCCCAGGATTACTGGCAGTCACAGGAGCACTGGCTCAGTGGAGGTGGGACTGGAGACCACCCTCAAGCCAGCACTTGTATTTCTGAGTTGTTTTGGTAAAAGCAGGCAGTAAATGTTTGTTTTCTGCCCAGGGAAACAGGCATTTGCTCTGTGGGTCTGATCCCAAACCAGGGTGTAAAAAACGCTGGTTGAATCTCAGAAATAAGCAGCAAGGGTTTGGATCTGCTGTTGGACGGCTGGAGAGGGACAGACAGACAGTCTGTCCCCTGTGCTGTGTGGCTGTCCAGAGCCCTCCCAGCCTGTGCCATCCCTGCCTGGTGCAGGAAATGCTGTGGGGTCGCTCAGGGAGTGCAGCTGAGCTCAGGGGGGAGGCTGGGGTTGTGTCACTCACCTGGAGGTGCCAGGGGCTCTGCACCCAGCTAAACGCAGCTCCCAGGGAGCTCTTCAAGCCCAGCGCTGTTGGTCCTTCCAGAGGCAGCTCAAAAGGAAGGTCTGGTCCTGCACTGGGTCATTTGCAGTCACACTTTTCACTTGGATTAAGATAAATGAAAACCACAAATTCTGGAGGAACAGTGGAACTGGGCTGCAGATCAAGCCTGCCTTGTCCCTTCCACTGTGGGAAGATGACAAAGTTACCTTTGGGGAGTCTGGACTGACACAAAGTGACTGTGGCTTCTCCAGCTCTTTGATTCTGCATTGAGCTGAGAAGGGGATGCTTTTGTGTTTGAGAAGACTCATTTCTGTGTCTGCTCAAAGATGTGTTTGTAGCTAATTGTAAGAGTTCAGTGTTTTGGAGAGATTAATTATAATAATGAGTAAATATGATGGTGCTGTTACTGACCCCTGAGCCTGCACCTGTCCATTGGAGCCACAATTACTTGGGGCGGGATTTTCTTCTCTGAATTGAACACTGGAAGCCTGAAATACAAAAATTTGTAGCCTTAAGTATGCTTAATGACTGCTCTGCAATAGATTTTGTCTTTAGGAGTTAAAACCAAATGTTTCTTCCCCCCTCACAGTATCAGTCATTCCCACAAGGCCGAAATGGATTTAAAGTTGGAATGAGATTGGAAGGGGTGGATCCTGAACACCCCTCTCGATTCTGTGTCCTCACAGTGGCCGAGGTAATTGCTTTCCTTGTCTTTGATTCCAAAAGTCCCATGTACATATATAATTCTTTTCAATAAAAAGTTGAAACAGAAGAGTAATAGTACTTTAGTTAATTGATGGTAGGAGTTCAAGGTGACACTGAAGGTATGGTGTTATGTGATTAAGGATCTTTGCTGAAATCCTACTGGCAGATTTTTGCACTTGTAACTAAGAATAGCAAGCCTATTAATTGCCTGTAGTGAACAAGTATGAAAAAGAGCAATGCCATGAGGCCCTAAGGCTTAGTAAATATAAACAAATCAGGATGCTTTATGCAGCTCCAGTTATGTGAAATCTGGGTTGATCTGGTGTGGGCATAAAAGTTCTGGGGCTGCTTTTGTACCCCAGGAATGTGTTCATGGCATGGAGCAGGAGCTCAGGGAGGTTCCACTCCCAGTTCTATTTTCAGCTGTTTGGAGTGGGGCAAGAGGAGCATGGAAAGTGGGAGAGCAAAGGAGTTAAAATACACCTGGAGTTTTTGAGGAATAAATGAGATCCTAAGTTACTTTCCCTGTAAGTACAAATACGAGGGAGTGTTTTATTAGTGATTTTCTTTCTCCTTTGTGACACTGGTGATAGTCAGAGCTTCTCTCTCTGTAGGTCCAGGGGTACAGGATGAGACTGCACTTCGATGGTTACCCAGAGTGCTACGACTTCTGGGCTAATGCTGATTCCTCAGACATCCATCCTGTGGGCTGGTGTGAAAAAACAAGCCATAAGCTGCTCCCTCCTAAAGGTATGACAGAAAATAGAGCTGTGTACAAGAAACCATAAATTCTACTAAGAACTGAATGTCCTGGCTCTGCATATTTCATTTTTAGTGTGGTTTCATCGTGCAGCTCGATCTGAGGGGCTGAAGGGAAGAGGTTTATCTAACACTGTGACACCTAAAAGAGCAGAATATCTTCTCTGTGATATTCCCAAAGACTGACATTGTTAGTTACGTTAGAATCTCTGGATTGGATGTCTCTCTGTGCTTCAGAACTTGCTTCTTTTCCTGGGTTCAGTTCTTTCCTGCATTAAATTTCCTAGAAACATTTGAAGGTTGAGATTAATGATTAGCCATTATGGTGAAAAAGAGAGAGCTGATTTAGCTGAAATGCACAGCCCCTGGAGATCATAGCAGGGCAGTTATCATACAAAGTTCATATTCTTTCCAGGCAATTTCCATTTCTGAAAAACCCAACAGAATGTACCCGGCAACAGACGTAAAACAATCTTTTTTTCTCTCTTCATAGGTTTCAAGGAGGGAGAATTTAATTGGACTTCCTATCTGAAGAACTGCAAAGCTCAAGCAGCTCCAAAAAGCCTTTTTAAGACCCTCAGCAGTGTAAGTGGTGATATGGAATAGAAGGGATTTCAATAGGTCTGGTGCTAAGTGAGTTTTGACCAGAGTATTTATGGGATTTTAATATGCTAATGTCAGAGGTACAGCCAGAGTACAATCAGATGCAAACTACTTCCTGCTACATTTTGTTTTTAAGAAGGAAAACTAGTACAATTTTTATTCCTTTCCCCAGTCACTGACTTTCCAGAGAAAGAATTTGTATTTCCCTTCCTTCTTAATGCTGGAGGAAAAGATTTACTGAACCATTTATTAAATATATTACAACTGTCTGTTTTACTGTGCCCCTGCAGTCGAGATATTTGTGTCACTTCCCTCTAATTTAATAATTTCCAAAATAACTTCTAGTTTCCAGCAGCATGCTCATGTGAGCCGTGGGATTCATTATGGGGCTGTGGATCTGGAGCATTTGTCATCCTTCCCCACTGGTGCTCTCTCAGTGGTTGTTAACCTCAGTTCCCGTGAAATCCTCCCATTTCATGTTACTGGGATGACACAAAGCCCAAGGGCTGATGGATTGGAAGCTGCACATGGACAGTCAGTGACTCCAGTGGCATCAGGGCCCAGCTCTGCCCTGATTCCCACTCACTCTCGGTTTCCTTGAAGACTCTCCAGTAAAACAGGATGTGCAAAGCCCATTATCCTCAGCAAGTCACTGCAGGGTGTCTCAGCCTGGGAGTCTGCAGTGGTGGGTGTACCTGGAAATGCTGTTTTTTGAGCCACACCAGCTCTTTTTTTAGTAATAGTAACAGTCATTGCCAGAACTTATTGAAATCCTGTCTGAAAACCTCTTGGCAGTCACTGTTTTGGTCCGTGGGTTTTGGGATCAAAGGAGTTTATAAGGGAGATTTCAGTGGCTTGACCAAGAATGTGGCTGATTTCCATTTCCTGGTCCTGTTCCTCAGCCTGTCACACCTTCTGGCTTTCGTCTGGGAATGAAACTGGAAGCAGTGGACAAGAAGAACCCCTCACTGGTTTGTGTTGCCACCGTCACGGACATGGTGGAAAACCGGCTGCTGATCCATTTCGATAACTGGGATGAGAGCTATGACTACTGGTAAAGGTTTTATTTCTGATACATGTCTGCAGGTAGACTGTTTTAAATGCAGGTCCTAAAACTGGGATCTTATATTAGGTGTCAGGCATGTGAATAATTACTTGGGCTTTTCACCAAGAGCACTAGTTCCCTTCCTGTTTGGGTGCTGGGCAGCTCAGTGCAGAGCTAGTGGAGGTGGCCTGAGCTGTCTGGGAAGCACTGGAGGTAGGAAAACTCCTTGTGGTGCCTGAAAGGGCTCCAAGAGAGTTGGAGATGGCTTTTGGACAAGGGACAGAGGGACAGGACAAGAGGAATGGCTTCCCACTGCCACGGGGCAGGGATGGATGGGGTCTTGGGAAGGAATTGATCCCTGGGAGGGTGGGCAGGCCCTGGCACAGGGTGCCCAGAGCAGCTGGGGCTGTCCCTGCCATGGCAGGGGTGGAACTGGATGGGCTTTAACATCCCTTCCAACCAAAACATTGCAAGATTCACTTTGTATTTCCCTTTCTTTTGGGACAGCTTGAATGCCTTGAAAACCCAGTGTTACACATTCCAATGAGACAGTGCCTGTCTTCTACACCATGATCACACCCACTGAAAGCATCTGCTCACCCAGCAGAGGCCTATCAGACAGCATTTGAAATCCTGCCTTTCTTTTTGCTTTCCATCTGACTGGTGCCAACTTTCCCTCTGATTCAGGTGTGAAACGAGCAGCCCATATATCCGTCCTGTCGGCTACTGCCAAGAAACTGGAACCCCACTGACAACACCACCTGGTAGGTTACAAGTGAGACTTGCTTCCTGCCTCAGCCAAAGAACCTGCAAACTGTATCTCCCACAAAATTACATATTCACAAGTTCCAGGTTCGCTTCAGAACTCTTCACTGCCTGAACAATATTATTGTTCCTACTTTTTGGCGCTGCAATTTATTTTGTTTCATAGTTCTTTGAAGAAATGGAATGGGGTTTGGTAATTTGTAATTGAATTTGATTTTAGAAGGGAAAAAGTGAGAAGGATTTCCAGCATTTCCTTCAAGGTGAGCTGGGAGAAAAAGGGATCTGTGTACCACGATTTCCTAGATGTAATTTCTGGAAATCACAGAATACTCTGGGTTGGAAAGACCCACAAGAATCATTAAGAGTCCAACCCTTAAGTGGATGGCCCATATGGGGATTGAACTACAGCCTTGGCATTGTTAGCACCACGCTCTAATGATTTCCTAGATGGAATTTCTGGAAATGAAGGAGAAACTGAATCCACATCTCTTTCTTCTGTACTGGAATTTGGTAAATGAAGAGAATGTTGGCAAATAAGAGAGGACAGAATGTACAGGGAAAACCATTGTTGTTTTCAGGCCTTGGAAGTGCTCGTTCACCTTAAAAATAGCAAACATAAAAAAATTAAGCCTGACATTTGTCAAACTGACAGCCCTGGAGCAAGAGTTCCTGTATTTGCTGTGTTCCAGGTTCAGTGGAGCGGGAAGCATTGCCTGATCCCTCTGCACAGGTGGAACTGGCCTCAGTGTCTTTGCTGTAGATAGAGAAGGGGTTGTGAACATTCCCTCTCAGCAGCACCACATCTGTCCCTGCTCCTGGAAGGTTCAGCAGGGCTGGCTCTACAGTTCTCTGCTCCTATCAGGATTTCTTGTTCCCCCAACAAAACCTGCAGCCAGTTCTGGTCTCCCTGCTGAGGGGCTTAAATGCAGCAGTTTGCAGACTGTGCTCTGCATTTAGTCATTGCACCCTCCTGCCAAAAGGAACCCGTCCTGAAGGTAAAAATTACTGAAACAGGAAAAAAGTAGAGCAGTTTCTTTAATGTAGTTGCCAGGGAGAGACATCCCACTGTTGTTGAGGAGCACACCCATGGAGCCTTTTCTTTTCTCTCCAGGCTACTGGGTTTACTCATCTGGCAGCAGGAGAGGAGAAGGTTCTACAGTCTTACAGGCACTCACACATAGAGCAGTTAATAAAACAGGAAATTAATGTAGTGATGCCACTGCACATCACAGAATCCTCTGACTATCTCATAACTGGAGTTTTCTTCAGAGAATAAGAATTGATGAAGCTGTGCAGAAATTAACTCTCCAGGGTTCAAGCCCAGTGTAAAACTGGGGAACTGGCAGAGCTGCTCTGGGTGCTGGAGGTGGCAGGTAGGAGCAAACAGGTCACTTTCCAGCACCATATATTGTAAGTGCTAATTACAGACCTGCCTTTTTGCTGTTTGTAACAGGAAATGTGGGGTTATTCTTACAGAAATGTTGATTCTCTGTTTTTCCAGGATACAGGGATTCCAAAGCCTTCTCATGGGAGAAATACCTGGAAGAAACTAATTCCCAAGCAGCCCCAGCAAGAGCATTTAAAGTGGTGGGTGAATCTCTGATTGTTCTTGCTCAGGTGCTGTTATCCTCCCTTTTTATGCTAGAGACTTTATTTGAGCATGGTTCACCTGTCTGTGCCAGGAGGGTGAAACTGTGGTTTACTTTAAGATCATCTCAGTACTGCTAAAACAAAAACACACTGCAAAATGCAAGATCTATTTTTTGAATACTATGGAAAGCTGGCTTGGAAAGGATTTTTGACTAAATATCTTGAGTGGCTCCATTAGCAGGTTTAAAGGCAGAGCCTTCAGTCCACACAGGTAACTGTGACTTCCAGAGTAGGTGGGAAGAGCCTCACAGAGGGCACAGAGAGGAGTGCAGTTACCTGGTGTCCCCTCTACATCAAGTTTTAAAAACCTTTCTAAAATTCACCTTGCAGTTGTGCAAATCCATACTTCCCTGGCTGGTGAGGCTGGAATTAAAGTAGGGAAGTTCATATCAAGGGTTTACATGTGTTGATAGAGATCTTAGTCCTCCTGGGGAGGGGTCAGCTGCGCCCTCCACGGAAATAAATGTATTAACAGATACATCTGCTGTATTAACAGCATCTCTGCCAAGCCCCTGTGTGCTCTCAGACCAGCTTTCAGGCTCAGTGTGAAGATGCTTCTCTCAGCCTTGTGATTGTGAGCTGTTGCTGTGAACAACAATTGTCCTGAAGGGTGGACTAAGCTTTTTTGAGCCACACTCCTAAAATCCCAATAGAGCTGGAAAATGTGAACTTAAAGCTCCCAGCCCAAGTACTCTGTAAGATCTGCCATTGTAGCTTCTTCCTGTAGATTTTCAGGGTCTAAAGTGTGGTGAGAAATACCACCTGAACATAAGAGGGCTTTGCTCAGGACAGGGAGCCTGTTCAGTACTGAGAGCTCCCTTCTTTGGATTCCTCCAAAGTGAAGTGTCTTCCCAAGGAGGATGCAGCTGCCTTGTCTGCCTCCTTTCCTGTTTTCCAGGCATTTCTGCAGCCATTGTTCTGCTCCTGCAGGTATCAGGCTTTGAGAGAAGAGTAGAAGGACCAATTCTGGCTCTCATGAAACTCCTGAGTGCAAATTAGCATCTAAAACTGTGTTTCAAAAATGAGACAGAAAAGAAAAGGTATTTGATATATCAGCAGTTAATAGAACTATTTCAAGATCAAACCTCTTTATTTTTCTGGCTTGGTTGGACTGAAGTGTAAATAAATGGCGAAGCTATTGATTTTTTAAAAATTATTATTATTATTCCAGCTAGCAATTACAGGAAATCAGTACATAAAAATGCGGGTTGAGAGCCAGAACAGGCATTTCTCACTGAATTAGCTTTTAACAATTTTAAAGAGCTGTCTTATGTAGTCTGGAGACACAGGTCATCAGTACAAATAGCAGATCTTGGGTCTGGATTTCTGCCCTCTCCACCCAAAAACTCAGGAGACAGCTCCAATGTAAGCATTGTTATTTCAGCCCATCCTCTTGGGCTTGCAATTCCAAAACATTCATAAACTACTGCCAGAAGGGCAGCAACCCTTCAGAAAGGCTTAAACAAAGAGCCTGGCTCCTCTTCTGGGCAGGATTTGGACCTTGAGCACTCAGCTCAAGCTTCAGGGAGCACAGACAAGGTTGGCTGGTTCAGTAAGATACTCTTGAAAATAAAAGCAGTTTAGATTCTCTGTTTTGTGCTGTGTCCAGTGTCTGACAGCCCACTGATAGATGTCTGTGTCCCTGTGAAATGATCAAAGAGGAACTTCAGGTGTGGAGTTAAACCCCTTAGCTCAGGAGTGCATCTCCTTCCTGCCCCAGCCATTGGCAGTAAAAAGGGTAAGGAAGACTGGGAGGGAAGAATGATTTTAATAATTTCATTAACCTGAATAGTCAGGTTGGAAGAGAGGCTCAGTCCTCTTGGGAACTGTGATTTTAACCTCTTGGGAACTGTGATTTTAGCCTCTGAACAGTCTGCCATGTGGGATAACTCAAAGCTCCAAAGGCAGCTAGGGGTGGATGGAAACTGGAGCACATTTCATTCAGAGGAGGTGCCAGCTCTGAACTCCAAGGCTTGTTGGCATTCTGTTTACAATCCTCTCTTCCAGCGTCCTCCTCATGGATTCCAGGTTAATATGAAGTTAGAGGCTGTGGACAGACGAAATCCCATCTTGATAAGAGTGGCAACAATCGTTGACAAAGACAACCACCGTGTTAAGGTATGACCTCGGTCCCAAGAGCAGAACCTGTGCTGAGGACCCCGGGATGGGCAGCACAGGGGGAGCATCCCTTCACAACGAGGAGCAGCAAACAGCAGCAGCTGCTGAGGCCTCTGGGCCTGCCCAGCTGGAAATGGTTCCTATTGCTTTGTTTTGCTGGAATCTGAAACTGGCCTGGTTGTTGTTAGTTGTTAGTGTTGTTAGTTACTGTTCCAATGTAACTGTTTTAAACCAACACTCCACAGTGTGATGTCCCATCTCTTGGCATTTTCTGTGTGATCTCCGTGACTGGTGGCAGCAGGAGTGTTCTGCTGGGGAAGCTGCCTGACTGGAAAGGAAAACCCAAAGCAATTTAAACCCTGGTACATGTGGGAAGCAGTGTCATTCTCCAGTACAAATTTGTCACATAAATGCATTTTAACCTAGTCTTTTCATGCAGATACATTGCCCAAATAATCTATTGTGTTTTGGCTTCTGAGGAACTAAGTGTGAGCCAGTTAAAGTGGAGGCTGCACTGATGGAGACTCCGTGGCCACAGGTCTCCCTCCCAAAGGATGATTACACTGGCAGGAGTGGAGTTCACTCCCCATTATCTGGCTGATTCTGAGTCTCATTGCTGTGAACAAAAGCCAAGCTTTGCCAGTCTGTAGTGGCATGATACTCAATTTGTACATTGAAACTTTGCTGCATGAACAACCCAGTAGCCTTTAAACCCCAGTGCTCCTCAGTCTCTGTTAACGTGACCTGATCTGAGCTAACACCAGTCTCTTCATCCAGCAGAAAACTGCAAAACTCACCAAACTTGTTGGCTTTTACAGTGTTTTGGGATCCACAGAAAACAAAACAAATAAGCATTTGTATTTGCATAACTTTGGACTTTGTGTGTTAGAGCACCCCACGGGCTGCAGGGTGACAGACTGCATCTTCAGAACCTGGTTATTCTGTGAAACACAGGTGCAGGAAAAGAAAGAGTTAAACTGAGCACAGAGATGATTGTGCCTGACTGAAAGATTGATCTGAAAGAGTGAATGAATCAGCCCCAAGCTGAGCAAGGTGAAACAAAGGGGGAAGTTAACGTAAAAGCTGAGTCATGCCCTGAATTGTGTCTTTCCCTGACACTTCTGCTTCTTTCAGATACATTTTGATGGCTGGGACCATCACTACGATTTCTGGGTGGATGCAGACAGCCCTGACATCCATCCTGTGGGCTGGTGTGACAAAACTGGACATGCTCTGCAGGTCCCTCTAGGTAAATACAGGACATTCTGTTGTTACATGGGTAATTTCCTAAGTGCAGGCTGCTCCTCACCTGCAAATCTCTTCATCTTCCATATTTTACTGCTCTCAGGTGCTGAAGATCCAGAGGGAGCAGTGGGACAGGCGTGTCCTACTCTGGGGTGCCAGGGGATCGGGCACGTCCGGGGCCCCCGCTACGGAACACATTACACGTATGTAATAACAATATCAACAGCAACAACAATAATAATAGCAACAATATCAACAGCAACAGCAACAGCAGCAACAACAACAACAACAACACTAATAATAATAATAATAATAATAATAGTAATAATGCACCAAGCAATTGCACTGCACTGAAATGATCTCAGGGTGGTTATTCTGGAGATAGCTATAACTGCAATCGCAGCTCCCTCTTGTGTCTAAGCAGGCTGTTTGATCATAAATTTTTTTTATACCACTATAATCATGATGGCTGCAATGCAAACAGATTCATTCACTCCAGTTTCTACATTCCAGCAGTACTGAAGGAGTTCTGTTTGTGAAATAATATACCAAAGAACAACATACAAGTAGACAGTTAAAGAGGAGAGGGCATGGATAGGATGTTAAAGTATCAGTGAGGAGAGGTTGCTCATGTTTTGTGCTCTGCCTTTTGATTTCCTGCTCTTGGAAGAGGAAGCTTTTTCTCAAGTAAATTATTTTAAGAGCGAGAAAACAATCTCAGGTGGGAGGTCAGAAGACCTGGTAGTTTATAATGTAGTAAAGTGCTTTGAATTTTTCAGACTGAAAGTTGCAGAACTCTGTTGATTCATGAAATGCTGTTCTAATAAGCAGGTTACAGAGGATGAACCCTTTTTGTCCTCTGTGGTGGCTCTTTAACAACATGACTTTGGTTTTTAATCCTGCCATATAGTCCTCTGCTTTCTCACACTTAGAGCTGGGTAACAGCACCACCTGAGAGTGTGTGGCCCCTTTTTTTCTGGGTTTGTGATGGATTTCTCTGCCCGAGGTAGGGAAGACTGTATGACTGTAAAGCTTTCATTGCCCTCTCTCTCTTCCTGTCACAGCTTAGTTGGCTGCCCATACTCTGATGTGAACCTCAGCAGAGAAAACCTGTTACAGGACCGGCTGAGTGGGGAGAGACCTTCCCCTGGGAACAGCATGCAGAAAGCCAGGAGGCTGGACACCCCTGGCCCATTGCTGGGAGCAGTGGAATCTTCTCAGAGTGGCTCTTCACAATCCAGGTGAGCTGGATTTTACTCTTGGCCAGGTACTGGGGAGGAAAAGCATTTCCAAGGGTGAAAACCACCAGAAGTGGCAGTGACGCAGCAGAGCATTGAGTTCATCTGTCTGTAATATTGGCCTGTGCCCCAGACACTCTTTACACAGAGCAGTCTACTTTTATACCCTCACATGCCTTAATAGGTTTCTTGATTCCTTAATCCTGGTGCTCTGGTCACATTCCAACAAAGGAAATTGCATTCTGTCTCCATAAATTTTTCCTTGCTGTTTCAATTTAAAATATATTCTTTTCTTTCGTTTCCTGTGCTAAAACTGTCAAGCCAAGGTTATTTTGCACCATTAAACTGTAACTGTGATCCACCCCAGTCGGCTGAGCACTGTGTGTATCACTTAGCAGCAAGCAGACTGAGCACTCTTAGATACTTCATTTTCTTACCAGAAAATCTTGCAGCTGAGCAGCATTGAAGGAAACTGTGCCTTAGTTCTTGGAGTGCAGGAGTTGGTTAAGCCTGTCATGGGACAGACCAGGATATGAAGGATTTTTTTAAGATGGTTTTTAGTCTTCACAAATCCAGACTCACTAGGGCAAACTCCAGCAATACTTCAGTTTTTTGTTATATGTGAAGGCTTATCTATATTTAAAAGTCCATCTGTTTGTTCAGATTTATAACATTTTCAAGATCTATTTGTCCAGGAAAAATGAATGAACACTTCTTTCTCCTCCCTGGCCTTCATGGCCAAACTGCTTCCTCCCATGCCACAACAATGCAGTCATCTTCATTCCCTAATTTCCACACCAAAACTGATTGCATTTCAGTGGCACTGCTGCCATAAAGCTCCCTTGGGAGATTTTGAATTCTCACAGAATATATGACATTTTAGAATTGTAATATATTTCTTTTCTTCCAAGTATTTAATTTCCTGATAGTGGGAGGTCTGAATTCAGCCTGTAAATCTGGTGCTGTTTGTCCTCCCTTGGACAACTCTGTAGCTCAGTTGATGCATCAAACTTAGTCAGGAAACTCTTAAATGTTATCCTGAGGTATCAAGATTCAGAAATCTTAAATCTCTTGCTTCCAGCATTACACAGTGGTTTCTTGTATCTGCTGGCATCAGAGGCTGAGTCCACAGAGGCAAATTTATTTCACATGAACTCTCTCAATCCTTGCTCAAGAGGAACAAAGCACTTTCTTCTCGTGGAAGGGAGAGGAAAGTTCTGCCACAAGGTGGTGGTTGTTGCTCTCACTTGCCAGGAGCAGTCAGCTTTGCTCTCCTGTGGGAAAAGGGAACAGAGGATGTCAGCTCAGCTACTGTCATTTATCTGTCTTTTCAGAAAATCTGCACCAGACAGTGAAAAGTGGTGTCAAAGTAGCATCCACACTCCATCAGAGCAATCAGAAAACAGTCAGGAGAGAGGCTGGGGAGAGGAGGATTCCTCTGCAGACATCAAAGCCACACCAAAAATGTAAACAAAAGTTTTGTGATGTATTTTCATGCATTAACAGTTGTGTTTCTTGCTGCTGCTGCTGTATCTGAAATAAAGGTGTAAATAAAAAACAGCCCAGTTTGATCAGGGTTTCGCAGCAGAGTGTTTTAGCATGGCATGGTAAGTCTCCTCCCTTCCTCCTGTTGTTTTGGGCTCTCTCTTTCCTTTAGCAAACTCAGATCTGAGTTCTGGCCATTAATTTAATAGAACAGCCCTTAACTCAGAGAGAGGTCAGGGATGCATCTATTGCTTATTTTAAGAGGAAAAAAATGTTTAATTTCTATAAATCCCATTAATCTTTGTATAGAGAAGAAATTAAATCCATTTTTGTATCTTCTGAAATGTTTTGTAATTGTTGCTTTCAGGCTTGGGTGCTCACATGCCTATATCAAGTTTCAGTTGGTGAAACAGGAGAACAATGGGAAAGGTTGGTTAAATTTTATTCTTTCTTTCTCTGTGTGTGCCTACCTCTGCAGTATCCCCACAGTCACGAGGAGCATTCCAAACTTCACAGCTTTTTTTGTCTTTGATTCCACTGTCAAGAGAAAGCACATCCTGGAGATGATGGCAGTGGTAGTTTTTCTTCCTTTAAAATGAGAAGAAAGGGTGAAAGTTTTAATAATCTGTAGAGTGGTGTCTTGTATTTATTAAGTGAGAAGGCAAGTTTGCACTTGTTTTTGTGCCACTGCAAACTCCTGTCTGGTGGCAGGGGGTTCCCAAACAGTCTGTGACCAGTGTCAGGCTCTGACAGAGCCAGCACTGGGCTCAAGGGACACTTGCTCAAAACTTAGCAGATAGTTTAGGTTCCATCAACCCCTTTTTTTAGACTCTCATGGGTATTCAGAAACATATTCTGAATCATTGGAGGACTTTTTAAAGGCTCTCTTAAGGATGAAAAAGAAAATGAAAAGCTAAATGGAGGAACAGTGGGGATTTTTCTTGGTACATGACAGGTTAAGTTTTCAGAGCAGCTTTCTGCTATCACTTTAGCAAACCATATGCTTAACTTTCAGATTTACTATAAAAAGCCATTTCAGAGAACGGAGCTGACCAGGCTTTTAGGAGGATTTAACATGGTAATAAGTCTCCAATCAAAAATAGCTAAGCAGACACAAACTGGGACAGGTGCCTGGATTTTTATTTTATTTTTTTTTAATACTCATTTTTACCTAGTGCTGAGTTCTGCAGTCAGAGCTGAGGATCTGCCAGCTCCATGCTGCAGTTGCAGCTGGCAGGGAAAGCTGCCCACTCTCCCTTCACATTCACCTTCCATGGAGTGATGGAAATCAGGGGAGGGAAATGCAATTATCCACTGACCTGCAATTTCACAATTACCCAGAGCTTTCCTCCCAGCTGTGTTTAAACTATGAGATCACTGTTTCTTCGTCAGAGGGAAAGTCACTTGTCTAGGTCATGTTTTGGGTGCCTAGTCCAGCAGGGATTTGGGCTTAGTGGAGAAAAGGAATTGGTCAGAGATGGAAGCAGTGCCCAGCCAGCAGGGATGTGGCAGTGGGGGTGACCCTGGGCACGAGTGGGACCTCCTGGAGCAGGAGGTGGGGACAAGACCAGCTGCTGTCTGTCCTCACCCCTGCAGCAGTGCAGCAGGGAAGGAGGGGGTGATTGCCCTCTCAGGAGCAGGTCCTGTGCCCTCTCAGCACCAGGAACTCCTCAACTGAGCAGTTCTTACTCAGGCTTTATTTATCCTCCCCAGGCTTTATTTATCCTCCCTTGGTTTCATTATTAGAAATTTGATGTTATTTGATGCTATTTCATGAGCTTTAGGGATGTGGAGATGAGCTGAGCTGAGCTGAGGGGCTCTGGGGCCAGGGGAGTGGCTGTTCACTAGGACAGGGTTTACCCCCAGAGCTGCTTCCCCTTTGGCTGGGGGGAAGCTGGCAAACTCTGGGAATCTGTTTATTCTTTGTATTTCGGCTGTTTTCCTTTGTGCTTTCCACATGGTGACTGTTCACCCCTGCATCTTCCACCCCAGCCCACTGAGAGCTGCTGAGCAGGAGCAGCAGAGCAGCAGGAGCAGCAGAGGCAGCAGGAGCAGCAGAGCAGCAGAGGCAGCAGGAGCAGCAGAGCAGCGGCTGCTCCAGGCACACAGAGCTCTCCCAAGGGCTGGGATTAAGTGGGAATGCTGTGGGAATGGTGCTGGGCAGCCTGCAGGGCCGGGGCTCAGGGGCAGCCCCCCGTGGCACTGTAAAGCAGAGCAGTGCTCCCCAGCCTGCTCCCATGCTCTGCCTGGCCTCTTGTATGAGCAGCACGTCCCTGTAGGACCGTGACTCTGCACTGCTCCAGTGAGCTCATCAGGGAGGGGTGATTCCTTCCTCCCTTTTTTGCCTTGGTTTTCAAAGCTTCCGTCACTTGACACATGAGGAGGGAGTTGATGTCTGGAGGTACCTTGAGCTCTCCTGGCCTGGGAGTCTCCTGGGGAGCGAGCCCAGGCCGTGCTGGCAGCACAGAGCTCTGGCTACAGCTGGGGCTGGAACGGTGCCATCAGTTCCCAGCCGAGGATGCTGTTACCAGAACTCCTCCACCTTGTCAATAAAACGCTGCAAACATCTTCTCTGTTAGCAGCATGACATCATTTTCCAGGGAAGAAGCTAACGATAAAGCCTCCAGCCTGGCAATCTTATCTTTTTTTTCCCTTTCTCCTGCTCGGGAGGGTGGGGAGAATGCCCTGAGAGCTCCGTGTGCCACACAGTAGCTCTGCCTGGCTCTGCTTACCCTGTCTTGCTGAACTCCAGGCTGTGACCCTTCCTTCTGCTTTCTTGTAGTTGCTCCTACTTGAAGCCTGGCTCTGACTTGTCTTGTTTCCTTTTCCAGGCCCTGATTTGGATCTCCAGCAGGCCCTCCACCAGTCTATCTTCATGCCTTCCCTGGCCTCTAACCCGACCCACCGCCTGCATCTCTTCTGGGAGCAGCACTGCAGGCTCCTGCCGGAGGTCTCGGGCCTGACAGCCAAACAAGTTGCCAAATGGACTGTGGAGGAGGTGAGTTACCTGTTCCCTGCTCTGCTCTCCAGGGCTGCAGGGATGTCAGAGCACTCCTTCTCTGAGTGCTAACCGGGAGACATCTTTTCTTCCCTCCCTGTCCTAGGCAGTGCTCTTGTGTTTGCTGTGCGTGCACCACAGCTGACTCAGCTGGAAGTTAGACCCAAGACCTTTTATCAGGGAGGGGAAGGACCCCTGTTGACCCTCTGGTGTCCACAGCTTATTGCCCTCAACAGGATTCCCTCCCTCTCTCTGTTTATTTTCCCCTTGATCTCTCAGTCCACAGGCCTGAAACATCATTCTGACAGCAGATTCCCTTTCTCTGATCTCCCTCCCCCTCTCCTGTGACTTTGCTGCTGATTCACTTTTACAGTGCAGAGAATTCCAAACTGCACTGTGCATGCCCACTCCTGCTGCCTCTCCCTGCCTGATTCCTTGGGAACAGAACTGCCCACAGCCTGACCTGATTTCTGGCAGAGGTAGCTGTGCAGCTGGAGATGTGTCTCTGCAGCTTTTGAGATGTCTCCTGTAATTAGGTGGTGTGTGAAAAAGCCAGAGTGTTTTGTGTGCTGAGTAGTTGGTTTTTGCCTCAATGCCTTGGGCACAAATAATATTTCTCTCTGCACTTGGGAAGTGGTGACAATTTGGATCCTGGTGCTTAATTGCAGGGCATTTAATCCCAGAAAAATGTGCTGTAGTGTTGTGCTTGCAAGGATGCAGGGAATCTGCAAAGCAGGAAAAAAGTACTGCTGTTCATGATGCAGAGAGGATCTTCAGAGACTTTTAGAAAGTGCATTTTCCGTAAGTGCCTCTTAACATCAGATAAATCCAATCTTGACGTTCTCTTCATGCTGGAGGAGTGGGAGTGCTAGAGACTGGTGGGATTACAGTGATCTGGGAGATGGGAACCACAGCTGTTGGGAAAGGGATGGAACAATTAGTGGTGATGTTTTAAAACTGGGTCCTTTTTTTTGTTGAGTTGTTGTGGTTTGGTGGTAGTGTTGGGTTTTGGTTGTGGGGTTTGTTTTTTTTCCCTTTTCAGAAAAATGTGTTAGAATTAAATTTATACCTAGGAGGAAAAAAATATGTGAAAAATTTACTGTTCCTGTCCTTTTGAGAAAGCTTCCAATGATTTGTCCAAAAGGTCTTTTAGCAAATCAATAAAGTCAGATGCAGATAATCCTCTGACATGATAATCAAAATCTCTTTCTTTTGGATAAAACAGGAGGATGCATCATGGAAGTACAGTGTCAGGATCCAAGCCAAATAAAATTTGTCCTTTGCAGCTGACCTTTAAAGCAAGTGCTGGATAGATTTAACTGGGATATTAGTTTGATGACGGATGAGTGTGAGCAGGGACCACAGACATGGATGCAGGGCACTGGATATAGTGATTCAAACCCAGCATAAACTGAACTCTGCTGCAGCCTGAAACAACTGGGGAACTTCTGGCTGCTGGTGAATGGCACATTAAAAAGCTCAGTTGCAGCACAACAATGGACTGGCTGAAGTCATTACAGGTTTTATCTTGAATTTCAGCAAAGTGTGTCTGATTTTGCAAATTATGTTCATCACAAATTCCCAGAGGAATCAATTTATGGTCTCTCTGAGGATCAGCGTGTGCAGTGCAATGTAGCCACAGGTCTGGAGCTGAAAGCAGCAGGACTTGCTGTGTTTTAGGGAGCCCAAAGTGCATTTGGCCTGTCAGCATTTGGGCTCCCAACATCCTCCTGCAGGGCAAACATCTTCCCACTTGCCTTTGGGTTGTGCTTTGAACTCTGCTGCACAAAGGAGTCCATTCTGCTGATGTGAAACAGGAGTGATGGGGGTGTAAAATTCTCCTTTGGTTTCAGGCTGAAGAGCTGGTTTTTATTTTATAAAACCCACATTGAAGACTAAAACATTGCTGTAATTCTCTGCTGGATGAGAGCAGCTGAAGTGGCAGAGCAGCAGCAGTATTTAGGGGCCCTCAAGCTAAGAGAGTCTGGTAACACTGAGCAGTCACTAAGAGTAGTTACTTTAATGCAGCTTAGGTATTTATTGAAAGCTTCCTGTCATGTTTTCAGAGCATATTGACTCACAGAAGAACATTACAGATGTATTATTGTTCATTAGTTAATCCCGCTTCAAATGCTAATACCGGGGTGGGGGGAAGAGGACTGTCCTTGTGCCCAGTGTGAGTGGGTTTGTAAATCCCAGTTAACCCAGCTCCTCACTGTGGCCTCAGAGGGGTCAGTCCTGCAGCAGCTGTTGAAGGGTTGTGGTGTGGGGCTGCTTTGTCCTGTGCTGATCTCGGTGTGTCTGCCTCACAGCAGCACCTTCCAGAGGGGTTTCTGGAAGTTTCCAGGGTGTTCTCAGGAAAAGCCCCTTTTCAAGCCCTTTCCCTTCACTAGTGTCTGCTTTGGGAGTGTAAGCAGACAGGTCTGAGCCATGGATGGTTACAGCAGGAAGGGCCAGCAGACTTTTACCTCCTCAGCTCTGATCCCACTGAGATATTGCCAGCCTGTCCAACACCTGTCCCAGCCACACTGTGAGCCCCCCCAGTCTCAGCCTTTCCCAGGGCCCAAGGCTTCCCTGCCACCATTGTGGGGTTGTGTTGTTTTCCTGTGGTGTTTTGTTCTTGTGCTCCCAAGCCTTCCTCATCCCTCAGCTGCCCATCTTGGTTTGGGAACCCTCCTCCCCAGCAGGGACAGCCAGGCAGGTCCCTGTGGTCCGTGGTACCCAGGGTCTGTCTCGTATCCTGAGGACCTTCTCTCCCATTTCCTCCTCTTGCATCTCCCTTCCCTCTCTGTTCCCCGTTCCTGGAAAGCCCCAGGGCTGCTGTTTGTGTCCCTACAAAGGACCGTGGGGCAGATCAAAGCCTCTCACTCTGTGCTGGTGACAGTGGCCAGCAGCAGTTGTGCAGGGAAGGCTACAGGAGCAGGGCAAGCCCAGGTCATTCCCTGGAGGTGTCTGCCAGCCTCAGTGCCACAGACACTAAAGAGCACTCAGCTCTTGCCCCAGGGGTCCAACTGTCTTTTAAATTCTGGAAGGAGCCAGGCCTGGCAGAAGGATTTTCATTTGTGTTTTAATTATTAGCAGATGGGGGGGGCTCAAAAGGAAAGTAGTGTTTTGTTATTGGTTACTAATGGGAGTTTACACTTCTGCAGAAGAAAATTTGGAGTCACTGCCCAACAGAGATGGGGATTTCAGGAGTTCCCTTTAAGATGGAGCAGAAGAGGAGGATGAAGGAGAGGGAGACTGCTTTCAGGTTACATAACAGAAACCACAGGAGTCAGAGCTGCTCCTGCCAGGGCAGAGCAAACCTGGAGGGCACTCTGAGAGCCCCATTCCTGCCTGGCTAGAACTGGGGGGAGGGAATGACTCCAAGTCTAGTGGTGGGATAATCTGGAAGTACAGGGACGTGATTTAGGACAGAGTTTGACAATTCCAAGTTGAAGGGAGCCTGGATCTGACAGTGACCCCTCCCAGCTGCTTGTTTGTGTACAGGGAAGAAATGTCACATCTGCAACAACTCACATGGTTATGCCTCATGAAGCAGAGCTGCTCCTGCAAGGGAGCACCCAATTAACAGGAGATGTTTGATCTGATTATGCCTCAATATACAAATCTCCTGTGAACCAGTGAAGCTGCAGCTGGAGAAGACAATGCACATCAAGCCGTCCTCCACTGCACACAGGACTGCTCTTCACACTCCTTGCTGTTATGTAATGCAACCCAGGGCTGCTTGCATGCCTCCAGGGAGATTATTCCAAATGTTAACAGATTCCTTGCTTAGAAAGGTTTTCCCTAATGTGAAATGTAAAATTAACTTTTCCTTGTTTAATCCTCTTGATTCCGTGGATCCTGTGCACCCAGTGCAGATTAAATGAAGCCAAAACTCCTTTCCTTCCCAGCTCTTCTGCCTTTGCATGTTGGTAAAGCAGCAATGCTCATTCAGTTGGTTTATCTTGTCTCTTACAGGCATGTAATCTTGGGAAATTGTCTAAATACTTTCTTCTTGTTTTACTTTCCATCAGTACTGTAAAGAAAGTGAAGTTGTGAGTGAATTTAAAGTAGTCTAAGCCATATACAGCTTTTAATCTGGAAAAATAATGTTGATGCTGTGAGCAGCTTTTAGAGGAGTGGAGAAGCTGGATTCTTACAGGGAGAGGAATGGTCAAATGGCAATAAGGGCAGTTATTGGTGGTAACCAAAATAGGCAAAGGAGTTTCAGCAACAACCCAGCAATGTTTTCCATCTATATCCTTCATTAATGTGAGAGCTTTGAGTATTAAAGTTTTAAAAATTCTTGCATAGAGAAGTCTCATACAGAAGCAAGAGGATTTTTCTTGATGCTGTCTCATTTTAATTGTCTGTGTTTCTTTCTCTCACATGCAATCGAAGGTGGTGAGCTTTATCCAGCGTTTACCTGGCTGCAAAGAACAAGCCTCTGTGTTCAGGGAAGAGGTAAGGGGGGTGTGCCCAGACCCTGGAATTAGGGCAGAGAGCTCAGACCTCCTCAGCCATGTCCTCACAGCAGTGCCATTCAGGAGGCAGCCTCAGCATGGAGCTGAGTTCCACCATGGCTAATTGCATCCTGCTGCTTTAAATCTCCCCTGCAGCTCCAATCACGGAGCTTATGCTTAACATCCTGTCTTGGACCGTTGTGCCATGGGCTTGGCACTGCTCTGAAGTTGCCCTGTTGGAATGGTTAGTGAGGATCTCATCTGCTGCCTCTAACGAGGACATGCCTGCTCCTCTTGGGGAGCCTGGAAGGTGCAGGGCTCCCCAGGAATCAAGTGGGAATCGTCCCTTGGGCTGGGGTGAGAGCAGGAGGGGAACCTTGCTTTTCAAAAAGCAGAGGTTGGGAAGTCAGAGCGTGTCCTGTGTTAGGTGGAACAAGATGAGCTTTAAGATTCCTTCCAAATGAAACCATCCCATGGTTCTGTGATTCTGTCCCTGCAGCTCTCCTGTGTGGCTCTGAGAGCTCCAGGGGAGGGCTGGAGCCACTGCAGTCACTCGGTGGCAGTGAGTGGAAAGGGCAGGTCTGTAATCACTGGCTGCTACAGAGCTGGCTCCCTTTCAGGGGGAATCTGCAGAGCATTTCATGGGTTTATGTATCTGTGTTTTGTTTTCCCTTGTTTTAAAAACTCTGCAGACACACACAAAATAGGAAGCAAGAGAAATAGAGGCTTGCAAAAAGCACTGTCCACAATGTGACAATACAGTAGAACACTCACAAACTGAATATAGTGGGAATAGTGAAATTTGTTCAAATGAACCCATCTTTCACTGTAGCTGAGTGTAAAAGGGAGTTCTAGGGAAGGTGTATTCAAAGGTGAGAGGTACCAGCAAATCTCCTAATAAATGCAACCATTCTCCATGTATTTTATTTCTTCTGGTCCTAACACAGTGACTGCTTTCTTATTCTGAGAGTGCCATAACCACAGTCTGTTCTAATCCTCATTTTCTGCAGCCTCAAAGTGTGATTTCCTGCACCACACTTCGAGGGACTTGTGTTGTTTTCCAGTTTATGCTCAATCCTCAGTGTCAGTTTGAAATTAAAACCCTTTTAGCAGTTTGGCTTTGGCCAGAATACAGGTGTGAGTGACAGGAGAGCTGAGCTCCCCCACACTGTCCAGGATCAGCCTCCAAGTGCTCCTGTCCAGGATAAATAAAACCTTGCAGACTTCCCTTGGTGGGGGGCTGGAGGGGGATAAGTTGCTGCTTACATTAGGAGCAAAGAGAACAAATTGTGCACAGGATTCTAAAACCCATCCAAATAAGATGGAACAAAGAAATTAATAATAAAGCACAGACTTGCTTCTAGGTCCAGTTCAGGGCAGGACGGTTTAAAATAAGCAAGTGTGAGGCAATGCAGTGAAAATGAAGCAGAGGGATAAATAATACTGGACACAAAACCGTTTTGAAATGTAGGACTGTTTTCCAGCAGTTTTCTGCTCCTCTTGACTCTGTTATTTAATTTAAACAGCACAGTCCCATTTGTTTCAAGCTATTTTTAATACATTCATTGCAGCAGTGTAGACTTGAGGCAGCTTGAAAATAAGATTCAGGGATATGGTGTGGCCATATGTGAACTGGGAGCACTGCTGTCATTCCCAGTGCAGGAATTAACTTCCCAGTTACTCCCAGTTACTGAAGTGGCAGGGTGAGTAACTTGCCAAGGGTCTCTTGTCTGGTGAGATGGGGGGAAACCAAATCTCCTGGCTCCCAGCTCTTTGCTTTAATTATGTGTTCTCTGAGTTTACTCAGTGTTTCCTCTTGCACCAGGCATTGCCATCCGAATATATTCTAGTTGGGAAGAGTACAAAAATAGCAGAATTGTTATTCTGGTTGGGCTGAGTGTCCAGTGCTGTGTGCTGCACTGGTGAGCATCAAATAAGAGGAGGAGACACTGTCAGTCTCTGTAAATGGACTTTAATGGAATAACTTAGGGAGACACATATTGTTTGTCTTTGTCCATTAATCTTTGGCTTCATCCCTGCAGCATTTGGGGTTTATAATAATTATATCTGTGTTGTCTCTGTGGATGTTCTTGCTGGAGTGAATTTTTAACCTCTTGCAGAAAGAGTGTGTCATGATTTCACTCACTGCTACCTACAGCATTCTGGATTTGCACACGGTAGTATGTTCGTCACTTGCTTAATTTGCATCTAATCAAATATATCTCCTTGTTGATGGATTAGGAGACTGTTTTTCCAGCCATATTGCATCTTCACTATGCCTTAGTCTATCTAACATCTGGAACCATGGAATGGTTTGAGTTGAAAGGCCCTTAAAGCTCATCTCATTCTACCTCTGCCATGGGCAGGACACCTGGAGCTTCTCTATTCCTAGGGAAAGCGCCGTGAGACGAGCTCTGTGTCCCTTGGGAAGGGGAGATCACGGAGTGTAGGGGCCAGAACTGGGCAGGAATCCCAGAATGACAGGAATGGGAATCCTGCCTGTCTCTTGGTGTTTAATCCCCGTCCTGTTGGTGTTCCAACCTCCAGCAGATTGACGGAGAGGCCTTCCTGCTCCTCAAGCAGAACGACATTGTTAAAATCCTCAGCATCAAGCTGGGCCCTGCCCTCAAGATCTACAATGCCATCCTCATGTTCAAGTCTGCAGAAGACAACTGAGAGGAGGCCTTTGACAGAGCCAGCAGGAATTAACCAGGAATGGATCTTCAGCTGTGAGCATTGCAACACACCTGACAGGTGGATGGGGACTCGGATGTATTTTAAGTAGAACTTAGTAAAAATGGTTTAAGGTTATAAAAATCCTGCCACAGTCTGGAATATGGGGCAGCTTCACTTCCAAGAAGACGATATTATTATATTTTGTAATTGAATTTGGTTTTGATATATCAATCTCTTTTTGAGATCGAGAAGAAACCTCCAGTTCTAAGGGGAATCCAGGGTAGCAGTGGTGGAGCTGCAGGAGCAAGAAGAAAGTTTTGAGTAAAACTGGCTTTGTGTCTAGTGATAGTGCCTGAAAGACTGACTGATCCCGAGCAAGACTAATGTGTTCTGTGTAATAAAAGAGAGAGGAAAAAGATGTTCTTCAAAACAACTCCCCCATATCCTTCACTGCTGTGACTCAGGAGCTGACCTTTTCAGGACTGATTGTTAAATTCCACTTTTTCCTGCTGATCCTGGTTGTTGTGGTACCCTTGGCTCCTGAGCTGCTTGCACAGGAAGGGAGCATGGGCAGAGGATTTCCATCAGGGATAGCTTGCACAATGTCCTCATTCCTGTCATTCCCTGTCAGGAGGCAGGGGCAATGCAGGTGGCTTTGGGCAGGCAAAGATCCCATAAGGGCATCTGCTGCTGAGACAAAGAGATGTATTTTAGCTGTAATTCTCCCATCAGTGCTTTTTGTGCAGCTGCTTCTGGGCCAGGAACATCTTCTGGCAAAATGGCACAACCAGGAGCACTTGGGGACTGGTGTGTGTTTGTTCTTGACTTCTCCTGTCAGCCAAGTCCTAGGAACAGGAGTTGGAAAGCCAGCAGTGTGTGTGTGTAAACAGATTGCCTAGAAACAAATGGCTTTTCTTTTGAACCATCCAAACTGATGGATGTGAAGTGCTTTGGCCTTCTCCCCCTGAGGTGTTCTGCCAGAGATGGAGGGCCAGGCAGCAGCTCCTCTGCCCCTGCGAGCGGGGCAGGCACAGCACACAGGGGGGTGAGATTGGAGAGGAGTCAGGATTTAAACAGCAAAATTGGGGAACAGTTATTTCCCAAAAGAGAGAGAGCTGCTGTGTGTGGAGAAGGGAGCCTGGGGCTGCGTTGCTGCACGTTCCTGTGCTGGGAGCACGGCTGGTTCCTGCTCCAGCAGCCCTGGGGAGCACTGGGTGTGTGAGCTGGAGCTGCCAGAGGCAGGTTCTGCCCGGCTGTGTGGGTGTCTCAGGGCACTGCATGGTGATGTGATCCATCCACAGGCACCCCAAACTGCCTTGGCATCTCTGCAGCCGCGTGGCTCCCCAGGAGCTGTCGGGAACAGAGCGAACACGCTGTCCATGCCTGCGTGCTGACACAAGGAACACACGTGTTCCCCCTTCCTGCATCACCCACGTCCTTTGTCCTGTCCTTCTGCTGCTGACAAGGTTCTGGTGACTGGTCTGAAGCAGAAGGTTCCTTCAAATTGTAAATAGAATCCACACCACTGAAGCCATTCAGTCCTGGAATAATATTTAGAGCAGTTTGTTTCTTTTTTTTTTTTTAATAAGAATTTCAGGATTTTAAGCCTTCACAGAGAAGACACAGGTTTGGTGGGATATTTACCATTAAATATCAGCCAGGCAGCAGCGGGGGAGAAATTTATTGCAGTGTTAGGGAGTAGGCAAGGGTGAATTTAGTTTATTAAAATACATTTCTAGTATGATAACCAGGATATTCACCAAAGAGTCACATTCCTTTATCCTGCTCTGCACATCCAGCATTAGGACTTGAATTGTAAGTGGCATGTCCTGTCCTCTGACAGAACTCGCCTCCTGGGCAAAGCAAAATTGTTTCTTGACAACTGGAGCAGAGGATCCAGGGCTGGGCTGTTTATTCCTGGCTCTCCACTGACTTGGGAAATAACCCTGAGCCCTTCCTTGCCCCAGTTTCCACCCAGCCAGGTGGGGCAAGTGCAATTTTGCCTTTTTCTTGTTTCAGGCAAGCAGGTCCTGCCAGATTTTCTGTTTTACCTCCTTCATTTGGGAGCCTGAGTTGGGGGACAGCAGATTGCCTCTAGCAATAAACCAAGATACAATATTAATTCCATTTCTTTTACTATATATAGATGGAGGATGAAGAGAATTGGTTAAACAAGCAATGAGATTCTAGTCAGTGAAATTATTCAAACAGAAGAGAAATCTTTAATCCTTGGGGCTTCCGAGCCAGCTGGATCAAAGAGGAAAATGTGTGCTTGGAGGTTGTTCAGTGACAGCCAGCACAGGCTTTCAGCAGGGGGGAAGGAGGAACCTTTTAGGGATGGAAGAAGGAGGAATGTGCTTCTTGTGCCTTTTTTGTAATCTGATAATTGTCTTTGCAGAGCAAGCAAGAATGTGCACACATCTATTACTCACTCCTTTCCCAAATATAGCTGTATTCCAATAAAATCCAGCAACTTCACAGGATAAAAAGAGTTCCAGTGTCTTCACTGGACACATTTAAAACTCCCTGATATTTACAAGATAGAAAAAACCTAAACCAGCCCATCCTTTAGCCCCATAACTCCAGAATCCATCAGCTGTGTCAGGGGGTGCTGCTTTCCAGAGCGTCCTGGTGAGTTGTTCCTGCTGCCTGTCCAAGCTCTGCTGCTGTGGCACAGCCAGACCTCTGCAGAGGCCTTTGGTTATCTGATGCCTTCTGTAATTTCAAATGTGCACTTTGAAGCAAAAATCCCAAAGTTGTGGCTCTGTGGGGAGCAAAACTGCAGCTGATTAATGCCAGCTGGGACTGGGAGGATTTGGAGTGTGCTGGATGTCAACAGGAACCAGTTGTTGGCCCAGCTGAACCCAGTCACCAGTTCTGATATGTTCCTTAGCAGCCATTCAGAGCTGTGACAAGTTCCCATGGGCCAGCAGTCCAACTGGGAATTTCCAGTTCTCAAAAATGTTACTCCTGGCTGTGTTTTTGTTCCTTTATTGCTGTTTTTGAAATTCAAAGTAATCCATTTTTTTTCTCCTTTTCTCTTTTTCTCCTTGGCTGGGAGTCCTGTTAAATTTTTTCTTTTTTCACCAACAATCATCCTCGTAATACAGCAGCAGCAAATTTCAGCTCTGGGTGATGAATCTCAGGAAAGTTGGACAGGAGCATTTGGTGTCACCAGAGCAAAACTCAGCAGCCAGAGGAAAAGCCAGCACTCAGCCCAGGGATAAGCCAGCTCAGCTGTGTAAGAGTTCCTGCCGCTGCCTTTCTGCCCTGCTTAGGGATTTGTACCACAGAGACCTTTAAAGTTTTTGACATTCCCCTCAATATGTGATGAGGCAGCTTTATTTTGGAGATTGCTGTTACTTGAACTGGAAGCAGATGCAGGGGAAGGGAGCAGGGGCTCGGCTCAGCCTCAGAAATTTCCGCCTTTTTAAACCAAAAACTTGAGCTTTTCGACACTAGCCATGACCTTGCACTCCACCAATGCTTTCCTCTGGAAATGTGAATAAAATTAATATACATTCACACCTGGTTTGTTTCTTCTGTGTGTGGGGCTGACCTCAGCAGTGTCAGGGACACAGAGCTGGGTTGGCACTGGGAGGATTTGGTCATCACTTGTTGTCCTTCCCCTAAACCTAAACCTGGCAGTCACAGCACAAGGCAGCATCTTCATTTTTGTCTTTTTTTGTCTGTGTCTTATCTCTGTACTCGAGCTCTCCCTGATGTGTTCACAGGACAGCACTGACTGCTGCAGCTGTGCCTGATCCCCAATTCCTCACTTTCCTCTGCTGCTGCCAGGTTTTAATCTTAAAATCCTGGGATGATTTGGGATGGAAGGGACCTTAAAGTAAAAAACTGTTATTCCTGCTTCCAGATCTCTGCCTGAGAGCCCCTTGATTTCAAAATTATAATAATTTGGAGGGAGGGAACCTACATTTTCATTCCAAGGTAGGCTCCTGCCCTCCCTAGCAGACACCTGTGTTCCAATCCGGGACAGAATCCACTCCCTGTGTCCTGTCCCTCCAGTCCCTTGTCTAAAGTCCCTCTCCAGCTTTCCCAGAGACCCTGAAGGCACTGGAAGGTTCATGGTTTGCTCTCTAATTCCTTAATCCCTCGTGGTTTCCTATCACAAACAATCCCAGAACTCTTCATCTCCTTAAAGCAGCTCCCAAAGTTGGGTTTTTAACTAAAATTAGCAAGACCTTGTTCTTAGTTTGAATCCGTGTTAAAACTGCATTTTGGGGTCCATTTTCCCTTTCCTTAATGCCCCCCTGAGCTTCTTCACTGTGTCCCTAACCATGATAATGACCTCACCTCTTTGTGCCCTAATTGTAATTAGCTGATAAATTGACCTGCACCTGCCGCAGGTCACCTGTCCAAGGACTGAGGGCACAGGGCCACATTGGCAGCTGAGGTTTGCAAACCTTCTGAAACTAAAAATATTGGAGAGTTGGCTCCCAGCCATAATTTCTAAACTCTCCCATCTTCGGGGTAAACATTGGCTCTCATTGGTTTTTCCCTTCCAACGTTTTTGCTTCTATTTAAACCGTGGCTTGTTTGCTTTTGTTGCTGTGATCGGATTCCCGGTCTGGGGAGCGGGGCTGCTTGGAACAGGCTCGGGAACATCAAATGCTGCTTTGTACTCTTGCTGGTTCCCTCGGGGCTGTGCTGGCTCGTGTGGCTCTGTCCTTGCACTCAGGGAGATCTGAGGAGAGCCACAGCAGCGATTTTTTTCCCCCCCCACAATTTTGATGGAGAAGTTTGAGCAGAGCAAGAAGCATCAATCATTCAAATGGTTGATTGCATTTGCAGATTATTCTGCTCAGGCAAACATGGAAATTTTTTTTGTCCCAGTCATATTTCTCCTAGGGCAGGGAAAACCTGTGGCTGATCTTTTTGCCTGCTCAAGTTATTCTTTCAGCTGTGATCATGCTCTGTGGGGCTGGTTTGTCCCTTGTGCCAAGACCCATCACACAATGTTCAGTGGGGTTTGCAAAGCCATTGGAGGGGCTGGAGGGGTCTCTCATTTTACCAGGTAAGCTGCAGGTGGCTGTGGGTGTACGAGGAACTGGGGTACACACCCCTGTTCTCACCTTCTCGTACTGCCTGGATCCTGCACCACCCTGGTCTCCACAACAAACCTCATCTGACAACCTAAAATTCCCAAATCCTACACCTTTCTCTGGAGCAGGAGCTGTAAAGACAAATCACTGCACTCTCCTGGCAGCCCAAGCCAGTGGAAAGGACGTGGGGATGGATGGAGGGGGAGCCTGCTGTCTCCATCCTGCACTCTGCAGCTGACAGGCAAATTCCAGCCTCAGGAGAAAGAGAGTGGTGGCATTAGAGGAAAAAGGAGTCTTGGAGGGGTTCAGGAGAGCTGCTGTGCTCTGTCCAGCCAGCTGCAGAAGTGCCCAACCTTTCCCAAATAACACTTATTATTTATGGACTTGGCCTGTGACCATCTATTTTCTTCTCCTTGCCACCACGTACAGCCTCAGCATATTAACTGCCCCACGACACTTTCTCCTCTCCACATTATTCACCATCCAGACACTTCTAATGTAAGCAAGATATTTGTTGGAGTCGGATACATTTGCTGCTGGAACATTTCCAGCTGTTTCTTCAAGAAATGTGCTGAAGGCCTTTGTAGAAGGGTATCAGTGCCAGAGCACCCCGAGGTTTTCTCCCTGGAAACCCCTTCCCACCCACTCCCATCCTGGACCAGGGCACTGGTGCCTTCAATCGGGTGCTTTGTCCTCGAGAAAAGGGTTGTGGCTTCAGCACCATTCAGCCTGGGGCCCTCACATGTGGTTCCTTTTGGGCCATAGAGTGGCGTTTTGCAGCAATGCTGGTTGAAGGAGCTTTTTAAAGCAGAGCTGTGTCCCCTTCAGCACTGGAGTGTTCAGAAACGCTTCCCAAAGGTTGTTCCAAAGGGAGGTGGTTTCCATGGTTGGGGTCGTGGCTGTGCTGGAATCCAGCAGTGCTGTGGGTCAGCCTTGCCAAAATGTGCTTTGTGCACCCTCGAGAGGGATTTTCCACTTCAGGCTCAGGTGCCCGGAGCCCGTGGCTCCAGGGTTTGTTATCCCTGGCAGGACTGGAGCAGGGGAGGCTGTGCTGTGTCTCTGCTGCTCAGAGTGGGACCACACAACTATTCAATGAGTCTCCAGATGGTTTTCACACCGTCTTGAACTCATCTCTCTCATGGGTGGAATTGAAAAAGGCCAGAGAAAAGGCTGGGATATAAATTTCCCTGTTCCCAAGCATGTCTGTGCTGCTGGTTGATGGCTGGGGAAGGCCTTGCTCTTCGTTTCAGAAGAAACACAACAGTCAAAATGTTGATTTTTGTTTTCTTTCCCACAAACAGGTAATTTCCTCCTCCTTGTGCTTTGCCAGCACACACCACATCAATCCCCTTCCTTTCCATGAATGCTGCACATACGTGTGAGCCCACAGGCATCCCCTTCTCTTCAGCACCGTCCCTCCTTCCCAGCACCATCCACTCCCTAAATGCCCCTGACCTGTCCCGGGGCTGTTGGGTGTCCCTTGGGCCTGGTGGGGTAAAGGCAGACCCCCAGATTTCCCTCCAGGTCCTCCAAATCCTGTCACAAAACAGCAGGAAGATGCTTTTGGGTGGCAGCAACGCAGCTCCAGCAGCATCTCAGCCTCCCCTGCTCCCACTGGGGCAGGTGCAGACCCTGGGCATGGCAGAGAGCCCAGGCTAAACCTGAGCAAACCGTGCTGGATCCACAGCTGGAGACAGGAGCTGTGCTGGGGTGACCCAAAGCGAGCAGGAACCCCAGGGTGCCCAGAGAGGAGAGGTTCCAGCAAACACTTGGGATTCTGTTGGATCCCTTTGCCCTCAGGGTGCTCCCAGCTGCAGTCCAGGCCGGGCTGGAAGCAGAACGAAGCCTCGAAGCTGTGGTTGGTGCTGTGCTGCTCATCTTGTTACAGCAGCGAGTCTCCAGCAAAGGCAGCTCTGGGAATTGCTTCCACAAGGGATGGGAGGCCCCTTTCCCACTCTCCAGAAATCAGCCAGTAGGGTTTCTGCGTCTTCCTTGCTGCTTTCTCTGTTTCCCAGGATTTTGCAAAACTCTGGGCTGAGCAACCTATTTGGAAGGAAACTGCCCTGAAATGGGCAGTTGATAAAGGAACCGTTTACATTTCAAATAAATAAAACATTTTTGGCTTTGGATCAAAACCAAGTTGTGTTCAGTGTTACCAATTTCAGTGAGTCATTTCTTTTTATACCCAGGCAGTTTCTCTTACAAAATGTGCATGAGGACTCACTGTAAGCAGGGCAGGAAGCAGACTGCGGGTTTTTTACTATTGCACAAGGTTTCCCCAGGACACAGCCACCAAAGCTTTTCTCTTGCCTTGAAGCTGGTGCTTGTTTATGTCTGTTTACAAGCTAATTCCATTTAGAGTGATTCTGTGGATGACTCTATTGTATGCTAGCGCTGTATTTCCAGATGGATGTTGCAAGTAACTCTGTATCCACTACAAATGGAAAAGCTTTATAAACTTGGAGTTCTGATCATGGAGCCAAGAAACTTTCTTGCAGGCAGGCTAAAAATCCAGGGTTTGCCCCTGTAACTGCTGAGGAAAGGACTGGACATGAGCACAGAGAAAATAGCTCCTGTCCACTTGGAACCACTAAGAGCTTGTGGTGATAACCAGGAGGAGAATAATATGTTAATGTCCCCCAAAAATCAATATCCAGCCCAGCTGGAGACTTGCCATGGCTCAACCATGAGCTTTGGCTCTCACCCACACTTGAGAGGTGCTGAAGTAGCACCAAAGACATCAGGGGTTCAGTCTTTTGTGGTGAGGTGATGGAGCTCCTTGCTGCAGTCCAGGTCCTCCCCAGGAGCATTCTGGCACCCATGTGAGATGGATGTGATCTTCCTGCATGAGCTTTGCCAGGGGGAAGAGCTGGGAATAGGTTTTTAAGTCCTTTGGGTTGTTAGAAAGCAGGCAATTCATCTTTGAAGAGGAGTATGATGTATTAAAGTGAATTCTCCAAGTGGTGCTTGATCTTAAATCCTAGAAAGCATCCAAAAGAGGCCACAAGGATGCTGAAGGCTCAGGAGGGGCCACACGAGGAGTGGCTGAGGGCACTTGGTGCATTCAGCTGGAGCAGAGGAGACTGAGCCCAGACCTCCCTGGGGGCTTCAGCTCCTCCCGAGGGGCAGCTCTGATCTCTGCTCTGGGACAGGGACAGACCCAGGGAACGGCTGGAGCCGGGCCAGGCCAGGCTCAGGCTGGATTTAGGGAAAGGTTCTTCCCCCAGAGGTGCTGGCACTGCCCAGGCTCCCCAGGGAATGGGCACGGCCCCGAGGATGCCAGAGCTGCAGGGATGCCCAGGCTGGGGGTGCTGGGGGTCAGGGTTGGATCCATGACCCTGTGGGTCCTTCCAGCTCAGGACATTCCAGGATTCCGTGACCTTCCAGGGTGCTCAGCCAGAGCAGTGGCATCTGCACCCCTTTAAGATGTGTCTGGTCAAGATCATCCACCACTTCCCCTGAAACAAGATTCTAAATAGGAGACCTCCCCTTCAAAGAGTCAGCTTTGTTTAGAGTCAGCTTTGTTTAGCAGGAGAATTGATTAATTGCTGGAAGAGATAAAAAAACAAAGTCTCTTGTTGATCCCATGGGGTCAGGTTTGCTCTGTCGGAGATGCCCTGTGAACACCAGGTGCTTTCACCTTCCCTTGCCCTGCTCCTGCTGTGCTGCTCTTTGTTTTGGACCCTGAGGGACCATCCCTTGCGAGGTTTGAGAGAGGAGCACGGCTCAGATGGGTCCAGGGACTGCAGTAGCTACCACAAGGAGTGTCAGCTGCTCAGCACGAGGGCAAACGAGGACAGGAGCTCCAGCCTGAGCGCGCTGCAGGCTCTCATCCCTTCTCCCTGGCACGCAAAGGAGAGCTGGGAATGAGATAGGACAGCTTTGATATGATCTGGTGTGTCCAGAGATGCTGGGCACTGTCAAAAGTCTGATTCATTTCCAGTGGTATCAGCCCTCACAAAGCTGAACATCTTGTCTGAGGTACCTCAGCTCTGGCGCTGGGCACAGGAGGAATCATCATCTGATGAAATGAAGGAATCCCCTTCTCTTTACACAGCTCTTTTGGGATTAGAAGTGTGGAAAAGCTGACTTTCTCCCTTAACCCTCAGAAGAGCCCAGGGGATTGCAGATTTTCAGCTGGCTGAGGCCAGTCATGGTGAATTCCCTCAGACAGGATGTATGGAATGCTTTCTGTAGTATTTATTGTGAGTTTTATTAGAATAACAGGCAGGATTTTTCTCCTCTCTCCTCATGCCTGCCTGCCCAGGCTCTGAGCATGATTAACCTAGAAAAGCTCCTTGCAGTGTTCAGCAAATGGTGGATGACTTTAGGAAAGCTGGGAAGCATCCCCAGCCAAAGGGGTGCAGAGGAGAGGTGTGGTGGGGCTCTGTCCTCACAGGGCAAGAGCCCCCCTTAATTCACTGCTGCTCAGGCAACTCAGTTAAATCCACAGATGGAAAAATTCAGTAGTTGTATGTGAGGTCATGAAATAGTCCCAAAAGAGTAAAATAACCCCACACACTGATATTCCTATGGGAGCTCAGCTTCATCAGGACTCATAAAATCATCACTTGAGCTGTGGCAGAGTATTAATTATTTTCATGACTGTTACAGCCATGTGTGTAATTGTTCCAGTCCCCATTAATGGGGTTAGCAAAGTGCTGTCCCAAATGGCACCTCCTTTTTTACCCTGGATTTCATCTAGACAGTCACTTGGAGACTGGATCCAGATCTTCTGCTTAGCACAGTGTGAGAAATCATTACTCATCAGATGATCCCTTTCCCCTGGGCCACCGATGCCAAAAGAGTTTGCACTGTTGCCTTGGGAGAACTCAGGATTTGTGAGCTGATTTGTTTCCCTTTTCTCCAGAAAACAACCCCAAATTTAATATCATCTCTAGGAAGACTGAGCAGCATTCTGACAGCTGAGCTCCCTCTCAGTTCAGGATTCTCAGGAATTGCTTCCGTCTGGGTGAGATCCAAGGTCAGGGCTGTTCTCCAGTTGCTGTTTAATTAGTTTCCAAGTTCTTCTAGTGCCAGTGTAGATCTACATAAATTAAGCACAATAATCTCTATAAGCACTTCAGTAAGGAATAGAGCTTTGGAAGGCCCCAAGGCACAGATTCCCCCCCTCTTAGAGGATGTCTCCTCCCCTCCCTGTTTCTTCCCCTTTTTTACACAGTTTTTAGCTCCAGCTCCTTTGTTCTTGCTCTTGTCAGGATCTCCAGCCAGACATCCCATGGCAAGAGGAATAGATGGGGTGGGTGGCTCAGACCCTCACGGGTGACTGGGACCTGGTGGGTGCCTCAGGACTCTCAGGGTGGCTCTGCCACGACCCATCTGTGCCAAATTCCACCAGGAGCCTCTGTGCAAAGGACAAACACTGTTTTTATTTCCTCTACAGCCCCCAGGGGAGGCTCTAACACCTGAGCTTGATTCCTTGACAGCTTTCAGCTGCTAATCTCACCCAAAAGTGCCTCCAAATATAAGCAGTGGTAAATGCACAGATCTAATCACGCCAGGGAAGGGAGAGGTGCCATTTAGCAGCTCTAGAAAAGAATGTGCTTTCTTCAGACTATCGGTCCTTGGGGAGCAATAGCACATGCAATATTCAGTGGGACACGGAGAGCAACACAGGAGGAGCCAGAAATACCTCCAGGAAAAATCTCACTGTTGGAGAGGATGAAGCTGAAGAGGATCAGAGGGCTGGAAAGCCTCAGCCAGAGCCACTGTGCCTTGAGACCTTCACTGACTCCCCCCAGCTCGTGCTTACAGTGGGAGAAATCCAGTGTTTCCCCACCACATGATGGTGCTTTGCACATCAGGAGGGTTCCCAAAGCCTGGAATCTGTGTGGGGGCCAGGAGAGGATGGAGGGGAGTGGGCACAGGGGGCAGGCTGTGCATGTTGCCCCTCTGCTTCCTGGAGGAGCCCAGCACAGCCCTGATCTCATTACAGCTTTTTCCATAATATTACAACATGGACATAATTATTACAGGATTTTCCATTACCCAGTCTGTAATTGAAAACTTACTGGGAAAAAGTGTCAGGTTCCCTAAATACTTTGCTCCCTTTTGCTCCCCAAAATCCCCGAGTTTCTTGTTATTTCCACTCATTCCTTCATGGGTCCCTTTGCTAGTGTCTCCTCCCTTGCTCAGTCCTTAGGTGGCCATAAAATATCTTCGTTTCTGCATCCAGCGTGGCTTAATCCTCTCCAGAGGGATCCTGAGGAGCGTTTCTCGTGGTTGCTGCTGCCTTTGCAGCCGGGGCTGTTCGGCTGTGACCGTCCCAGGCTGGAGCTGGAGAGCTGGGCTGCAGCGTGGCTTGGGATGGGCTGTAGGAGGCTCAGTGTTTCTGAGGTGAAACTTGTGAGCACAACATGGTAACGGGTGTGATTTCCCCTCCTGAATTCCATCCAGCCCCCAGCCTCCTCAGCTCTGCTCCGTGCCGCCAGCGAATCCTTTCCAGAGATCTCTTGGAGAGGCGGGTGAAGATTCACTCAGTGCCAACAGCTCCAGCTGAGGGCTTTGAAGCCTGCTGAGGTTCAGGGGTGAGAAGCAGTCTTGCTCTGGAAAGGGCTGGGCTGTTTAATTGCAAACAGCATTACTGGCTTCTCTCGTGAATGCCTGTGTGCTCAGCCACCCCCCCAAAGCTGTCCCGAGCGAGCAGGGGCCCGCTCCCGGGGCCCGCTCCCGGGGCCCGCTCCCGGGGCCCGCTCCCGGGGCCCGCTCCCGGGGCCCGCTCCCGGGGCCCGCTCCCGGGGCCCGCTCCCGGGGCCCGCTCCCGGGGCCCGCTCCCGGGGCCCGCTCCCTCGGCCCGCTCCCTCGGCCCGCTCCCGGGGCCCGCAGTGGCAGCTCCTGGATGGTTCCCCCAAGAGCCAAAGGATGGGGCAGGGAAAGGCTGAGCCATCCTGTGTCTGTTCCAGGCCCCTTTGGGCAGGTTGGGCACAAAGCCAACACGGGCAGCACGTTAAAATGTGGGGTTGATTAAACACCAGGAGGGGCTGGGCGCTCCGGGGGAGCTGTGTGTGTGTGAGTGTGACTATGTGTGTGTGTCTGAGTGTGTGTGTGTCTGTGTGTGTGTGTGTCTGTGTGTGTGTGTGTGTGTCTCTTTGTCTCTGAGTGTCTCTGTGTGAGTGTCTGTGTGTGTGTTCACGGTGCAAATGCCTCCGTGTGCCAGTGCTAATAGCTGACATATGGAGCGTGGCACAGAGGATGCTTGGCCGGCAGCGGGCACAGTGTGGTTCTCACAATCAGTTTAAGCTGCAGAATGTTCTTTGTGAGCCCCTTTTCCCTGCAGAGCAGCTGTCTGGGGGATGTTCACACACTGGGGATGTTGCCAGTGTCAGGAAATTTAACCTCCTGACACCACTGGTTTTGTGCCCTGTCCCCAGGGCCCCACACCAGGATGTCTCTTGTGCATCTTGTGGGGTATTTGTGCCACAAGTGTGAATGAGGCTGAGGGAGCTGGGAAGGGGCTGGAGAATTCCTGAGGGAGCTGGGAAGGGGCTCAGGCTGGAGCAAAGGAGGCTCAGGGGGAATTTCTGGCTCTGCACAAGTCCCTGGCAGGAGGGGACAGCCGGGGGGGTCGGGCTCTGCTGCCAGGAACAGGGACAGGAGGAGAGGGAACGGCCTCAGGCTGGGCCAGGGATGCTCAGGGGGGATATTAGGAAATATTTCTTCATGGAAAGGGTGACCCAGCCTGGCACAGGCTTCCCAGGCAGTGGTGGATTCCCCATCCTGGAAGGATTTAAGGGATGCACAGATGCGTCACTTGGGGACATGGTCAGAGGTGGCCTTGGCAGTGCTGGGGAATGGTTGGACTCGATGATCTCAGAGGAGTTTTCCAACCTGAACAATTTTGTGATTCCCCTAATTGAAGCCATCTCCCCAGATCACAGAATCCCAGAATGATTTCTCTTGGAAGAGACCATAAAGCCCATCCCATTCCATCCCTATGCTACTGGCAGGGTGCTTCTACTAGACCGAGTCTCATTCAGCCTGGCCTTGAACTCTTCCAGGGATGGTGCAGCCACAGCTCTGGGCAACCTGTGCCGGGGTCTCAGTACCCTCCCAGGGAAGGAATCCTCCCCAGTGTTCCACCTTCCACTCAATGTTCCTTCTCTCTGGCAGTGGGAAGTCATTCTCCCTTGTCTTGTGCCTCCAGGCCCTTGTCCAAAATCCTTCCTCAGCTCTCCTGGACCCCCTTTAGGCCCTGGAAGGGGCTCTCAAGTTTCCCTGGACTTCCCTTCTCCAGACTGGACACCCTCAATTATTCCAACGTGGCTGGGGATCCTGCCCAGCACCACGGCGAGGTCCCACCTCCCCATCTTGCCTTGTGTCCAAAGTCTCTGCACAGCCATGCAGGGAAAGACCTCATAGTGTCAGCTCCAGAAGTGTCCTGCCTTATCCCCAAGCTCATCCCTGTCCCCAGAGCCTCTGCCTCGGGCAGTTTCTCCTGGCTGAGTTCCAGCTGGCAGTTCCATTTATCTGGCTGCATTAAGTGCCTGGCAGGTTGCATTACTCTTTAAGGACGTGAGGCTTTTCCAAAACTCCTCTTCTCCCAGTAGTTCCCACAGGCTGGCAATGAGGAAATCCTGCAGCATCCCAGCCTGTGGCTCCCAGCGACCTTCCCCAGCCAACAGCCACTGCTGTGGGATGCTGGAGCTCCTACATCCTGCTTTTTCCAGGGAAGTAAGGAAAAGTGGGGCTACAGCTTAACCATTTAGGCTTTTTTCTCTTTTCCAGTCAGCTGTGGATCTGCTTATTTTCATGTAGAAAATAATGTATTGATATATATATAAAATATATCCATATATATGTATATAACATATACCTATAGTTATTTCAATTGAGATCAAAGTACAGTGCCTCATTTCATCTGAGGGATGAGGGTTGCAATTAAAAATTATCTTTTCTGCCAATAATAATTAAATAAGTGCTTTTATTAACCAGGACAACACCCTTTTTGATTAGCATCAGCAGGCTCCAGGATGACAAGCAAGATGTTGGCAGTATCCTGCTCTGGGACTTCTGGGATAAAAAACTGACACGTCCCAAAGATATATTACAGGCTGAGGGGAGGGGATGGAAAGTGGAATTTTTATAGCCCAGATTACATAGGGCATTAGCAAAAGGAGCTGTGACCTGCACTGTGTACCCTCTGGGGGCCACAGCCAGATCCAGTCTGCTGTCAGCTCCCAGTGCTTGGAAATGAGGATCCCCAGCCCCAGCTCATTGTTCCCCATCCCCTCTGTCCCCAGTCCATCCCACTCCTGCTTCCAGTGCTCAGCATCCAGCCCCTCTCACAGCCTGAGTGGGACCCTCCCCAGCACCAGCCCAGGGCAGAGGAGATGCCTCCAGCTTTTCTGCATGGCAGGAGAGGACAAAGGCACCAAACCGCTGCCTCATCCATGCTCTGGTGCCCTGCCTCGGCCTCTCTCCCCCTCTCCCAGTTTGCATCATGGAAAATGATGTCCACCGGGTGCAGCCGAGGCTGGCTCAGCTCCATGTGCCCGGGGCCAGCTGAGATGCAAACAGAGCTCCTCTTCTGTCCTGGGAGGGGGCATTTGTCCCCTCCCTCCCCTGTCCTGCATCTCTTCCCCTCTTCCAGAATAGTTACGGCTGCTCAGGAAACACCAGGGAAAGCCAGCAGAAGAGACTGGTGTGCTTCCCTCCTTCTTATCCACCAGCCAGAACCAATTAAACTCACGGGAGCTCAGCTCTTCCCTCCTTCCCTTTTAATTTCAGAACCTCTGGGAAGAGGAGACATGATAAAATGTAAGATTAAATGTCTAATGCCTGGGATTTGGGATTACCGGGGCCAGGCTGGATGGCTGGAGGTAGAAGGATGTGTCTGGTTACAGGGAGGCATTGGGCTGCTGGTGCTTCTCCACATCTTGTCTCTCATCTGTGGCATCGAAAGGACAGGGAAGTGTGAAACCCCCGCGCAGATCCAGCCCAGAGCTGCTCCAAAGGGAAAGGCTTCACTCCATGATGCTCAGGAGAGGCTTTGGGAGGGGATTTCTGTTCAGGGCTGGGGGGTGAGGTCCAAAATCTCCCACAGCAGCAGGGTGGGGATCTGCAGGGCCAGGTCTCGCGAGCTGAGAGGTAACAGCATCGGATAACCCCTGTGGTAAACCAAACACGCAGCACCCTGCGTCCCATCTGCTCTTTGCTCCAGATGGGAGAGTTTCAGGCTTTGATGGCTAGAAAGATGCTGCTGATTTATTCATGGCCACTTCCCACCCATTAGCATTAATAGCTCTTCTTTCTCTCTCTCTCTGGAGCCTCTCAGTGACCTGGGAAGGTCAAGCACAGTGAGGTGCTGGAGCCCAGATAAGTTCTTGGAAATAACTGGTGTGGCGAGTTTCAATCCTCAACATCTGACCTTTCCAGCAGGGAAGGAGAAGGATGCCTGCAAATGTCCCCTCTCTGTTTCTTCTTCCTCTTGATCTTCTCACTTTAGAGAAGAAATTGCAAAGATGAAATTGTGGAAGCTCTCCACAGCCTTCCTCCCAGCTACTCCTGGCTGCACCATACGGCAAACAGGCTCTGCTCCAGCTTGCTTGGGATAGGAAAGGTGTCCCTGGGGGGAAAGGTGTCCCTGGGGGGAAAGGTGTCCCTGGGGGGAAAGGTGTCCTTTGGATGAGTCCCAGCCCCATATAAGCCCCATGACTTTTGATGAGGTCACCACATCTCGATCCACTGAGCAGACAGGGGGTTTCCAGGATCTTCCCAGGGGACAGAAAATCATCTGTCCAAGATAAAACCCCGTGTCTCAGGTGACCAGAGGGAAATGAGTTCCCCAAAAACTGCTGTTTAATGACTGGGTGTTCCTGCCCTTTGGGTCCCACAGCCCATCACCACCCCCCAAAAGGTTAATTCTGCCATCACCACCTTAAACACAACTGGGGTGCAGCTCCAGCTCTGCCTCTGGGCTGGTGGCCCTGGGGAGCAGGGGAGAAAGGATCTGTGGGGGTCGTGCTGGGATTCTGGTATTGTAGGGCTAAGATCCCCTGGAAGCCTCAGGGGCTGCCCTGCTGTGAGGTGTGGGGGGTATTATCCATCCTCCCACGCTCCAGAAAGTGGGGGAAGCTCTTGTGTGCACTGGCTCCATGTCTGTGAGGTGATGTGGTGGGGGGAGACAAATCTGTCAAGGAAAGGGCTGCAGAGGATGAGTTTGTATCCTGGGATGAAACAGAATATTCCAAACAAGAAAGCTTTGTGGCTGAGATTGAGCTCATCTTCCTTTCTAGGGGATCTTGCTCAAGTCCTCCCCGCTCCTGAGGTCTCAGCTCCCTGGATGTTGTTTGAAACAGGGACATGGATAAATGCAATAATGTTTCAGAGATGCTGAGATGCAGCTGATGGGCTGAGGAGCAGATAAATGTGTTACAGCTGAGGCACTGCACAGGCTCCTCCTGCTCCTGCCTGCCCTCAGCAGCTAACTCTAAAGCAGGAGAAAAGGCTGTGGATGTTGCACTGGGTGGTCAAACCACACAGGGATCCACACAGCTGCTGCCAGCCAGAGACCAGCCGGGCTCAGATCTTTCCCTGCCTGCTCTGGCAAAGTCAGAAAGGGTTGAAAATCCAAATTACCTCCCCCCAGCAAGAGGCATGTGGAGCTGGAAATGTTATGGCTTATTTTGAAATGAAAAGGCAATCTCAGAATATTGCATTTCTGTAAAATACCTCATCCCGCTTCAGCTGAAGTACTTCAGCTTTTATTTCTGTTACTTCAACATTAGCGAGCATTAATGCTTAGTAATTTAGGATATAACTGAAATGACAAACCAAAACACTTTGATGCAAGAAACTCTTTGAAAGCCAGTGAAGAGACAGAAGGATGAGCCTTTTGGTGCATTTCGGGATAATCCTTCAAGACAGTCTACTCTTCCTATCAGGAGTTGGATTTCGATCCTTTGTATGACCAAGAAAAACAAGTCATGACTAGATGCAGCTACTCCACAGCAAAAGCCCCTTTTCTGAATGCTTCTGGCTGCTTAAAATTCATTCTGGCTGCACTGACCCCAGCCTGTGCCACCCTCTGGGTGCTGGCTATGTGTGGATGTGACTGAGCACCTGCAGCTCCCCGCTCAGTGTGTTACAGGAATGTTTAAAGTGACATTAAACCCACTTCAGTGCAAATCTCCTGCCCACTCACTGCACTGTCCAAGCTGGAAATGCAATGGCCCAGCAGCTCCTGGCAAGTGCTGCCCGAGGTCTGCAGCCTCTTGCTTCCTGGTCTTCCTCCTCCTCTTCCTCTCCCCAGGTGGCTGCTGGAGCATCAGGAATGCAAATGAAGCAGGCAATGTCATCTTCCCAAATATTTTTGGTCGAGCATGGACGTGTTTCTTTGGAGTTTCAGTTGCATAAAACTTGACAGAGCTGTGCTTTGGCTTGATGTTCCCTTCAAGTGGAAAATGTTTGGGTTTGGTTGTTTGGAAAGAGGAATTCTTTACACGGAGCTCTGCACCCATGAGCCCAGTCAGGCAAGGAGGGATTCCTTTACATGGCAGTGGAGGGCTGATCTGTAAATCAGATCCCATCTTGTGTCCACTGGCTAGAAAATAAAACACAGCACCACCATTGGATGTGTCCAATACCGAAAAAGTTTGCAAAACACTTTCAGAAATCCCTGGAAAGAGAAGAGGCATTTAACTTATTGCTTTGGAGATGTATTAAAACTCACTCGTTTTGTACATTCAATTAACTTGCATTAGTATGTGAAAATATTCAGTTTTTCTTCTACATGGAGATGGATGACATTTCCAGAACTTGACTCTTTAGGCTTTTCTAAGTTCTTATTGAAAAGCTGGAGATAATTACTTTTCCAGGGACATACAGATTATGACTTCACATTACAGAGTATGATTAATTACAAGTCTGTTTGTATTTACAGTCATTTCACTTACCTCTTAATGGGGCCACCTCCAAAGCAGCCTATGGAGCTTTTAGCCCACAGCACTGGGAAAGTGGTGCTGTGGTTATTTCCAGGCATCAAACAAAAACCATCTCTCTGAAAGTGACTTTGGGAAGGTGCTGGCTCACCCTTCTGCTCCTAATGCCTTGCCCAAATCTCCTTCCCTGCCTGCCCTGGCTCCACTGGATGCAGGGGACTGTTTTTCCCCCTTATCCCTGTGCCAGCCTTGTGAATTCTGGGGAAGCTGCTGCAGCATCTTCTGCTGGATGGAAGTTGGATGGAAGCTCTGGTGCCCTACAAGCATCAGCTGCCAGCAGCCCAGGAGGGATGGTGGTTTGAGTCCTCAGGCAGAAATCACTTCCAGCCTCCCACGAGGAGAGCACAACCTTGGGCCAAGGGGCCTACAGGGAGCAAATCTCTCCTCCATGCCTTTGTTCCCCTGTCACCAGGTAAGGGGGGAGTGTCTGTTTCATGCCTTGTCCCTCAGAGCTGACCTGCCCATCCCCATCCCCATTCCCATCCCCATCCATCCCATCCATCCCATCCCCATCCGTCCCATCCCCATCCATCCCATCCCCATCCCCATCCTCACCCCATCCCACCCCCACTGCTCTGACTCTCCTTCCCAAGGCTGTGCCATGGAGAGCAGAGGAGCCCTGGCACTCAGGATACACATCCCTCAGCCAGAGAGGATCTCACCACTGAGCCCTCTCTGCTGCCCAAAATACTTCTCCAGGCGGTGACCTTGCCTTAGCAGGCAGCATTCTCTGCCCATCGTCCCCAGCACAGGTCAACAGCTGCCTCTGCCAGGTTGGAGCCATCCTGGAGGCTCCTCTTTCCTCTCTCTGGTGATGGGGGAGGCTCCCCAGCCCTGTGAGCCAGTGCCAAATCCCGCTCAAACAGCTGTATGTTCTCCAGCGTGAGTCATCCCCACCCCGAGATTTCAGCCTCTCCATAACAACATTCCTTCTCTCTGATCTCAGATCCTGGCTCTGATCACTCCCTGTCTAGTCCTCCTTCCTCCATCCACATGGTCCCTCCTGCCCAGACTCGGCCCCCAGCTGAAGCAGCAGAGAACAGAGGAGGCTTTGCCAGGATTACCAGAGCTTCAAACAAGGATTCAGGTTCCCTCCCTCCCCTAAAATCAAGAGGAAGTTCCCAGATATCATGAGACCAAATTTTTCTCTATTTAAAGAGAGATAGTGATGTTGGTTCTTTTTGATATTATTTTTTGCTGTTCTTCCCCATCCCACATGTGTCTGTAAGAGCTACCACTGCCACCCTCTCCCAGGGCATAGGGAAAATGCTCTGAGCTTTTGTTCCTGCACATCTCCTGCCCTGCCATGGGCTCTCCTCCAAAACCTCCTCCCTGTGCCCCCTCTTCTCTCCCTGCTGTCACTTTTGTCCTCACTGGGTTCTTTTACTCTCTTCACCCCTCTGCCAGCCCTGTGCTGCCCATGTTGCCAAACCACCAACCCCTGTTCCAAAAGCTGCCAGCACCGAGCTCCCACTGCTTCCCTCTCTGGCTCCTTGGCAGCACTGCCAATTCAGGTACAGCCTCTGAACAGAAATCAAATTTTGCTCAAAATCATTAATTTCTTCTGGATCATGGGGTGCCCAGATGGGTCCCAGTGGTGGCAAAGGGAGACCTTGAATGTGTTGCTCAAACATGAAAAGCTGAAGTCAAATGCCATTCTTCCCTGGGCAGTGGTGCTCCGTGCCTGGAAAGTTTGGATAAGTGAGGCATCGCTCTGCTCCAGCAGTGCAGCTGGCACCTTGGACCCACAGCCAGAATCTCTTCTCTCAAGAAACTCCAAAGATTCACAGAAGTTTCTTTAATTGACCCCGGCAGTGAGGCAAAGAACCAAGCCTGTGGAGAATTCCCCCAGAACCAGGGATTTACTTCCCTCATCATCAACCCTCTGGACGATGCTCCCTGCCAGAGACAGGTGAGGAACCTGGTGTCCTGCATGTCATTTTTAAGCTTTAGACCTAAAAACCTTTCCCAGAAAGTGCTCCCCAACACAGAGACATCCAGCTGCATCCTGGATCTGCTTGTGGACTGTGGGGTGTCAGTGGCAAAGTCACATGGAATTGCTGAGTTGTTTTGTGGCTTCCTAGGGAGAGCAGGGATCTGGGGAATGTGACCTTGGCACACTTTTAATTAAAGGCTGAAAAAGAGCCTCTGCTTGCAGAACATCTGGGGCTCTGGGTGAAATGAAGGGAAGCCCCCACAGCACTTTCTGGAGTGTTGGGGTGTGGTGCTGGGGGGAAATGTGCTGCTGAAGGCTTGGATTGGCAGTTTCGGTGTGTCGGGATGTGCCCCTGATGACATCTGTGTGATTCTGCTCCTTGCCCTGTGGGGATGGGGACGTGGGCACAGGGAAATGGGGGTGAGGAGTGAGGATGCACGAATGGGGGTGCTGTGCCGTAATCCCTGGGGCCAGCAGAGAGATGGGTTGCGTCTTTCTCAAGTTCAGAGGAGGTGAAACAAAGCCCTGCACTCTGAGCAGCTCCTTGCAGAGGGTCCTCGCTCTGCATCTGCCTGGAGGAGAAAGTGCCTCTGGAACCTGCGTTAGCACGGCCTGGGGGGGCTGCAGCAAACGCCTTCGAGTGCCAGGATCGGCGTGGGATAATGCTTCATCCCAGGTGCTCAAGTGCCTGTGCTGAAAGAGGGGATCCACCGCAGCCCCACGGCCAGGGCAGGCTGGCCTGGCTTGGAGAGCTGGGATCTGCTGGGGCACCGCAGGCTGGGGGTCCGTGCTGGAGGGCTGGAGAAGGGTCTCTGGGCATTCCATAGGATCAGAGAATCACGGAAGAGTTTGGCTGGGAAGGGTCCTTAAAGACCATCGGGTTTCATGCCTCGCATGCCCCGGCGCGGCAGGGCTGGTCCTGCGGAGGGGACCGGGAGCAGGGCGGGGGGAGGATCCCAGCCCGGCCCCTTCCACCCCCGCCGCTGCCGGCCGCGCTCGGAGCCGAGGAAATCCCAAATCCCATCATCCCGCACCGCCGTCCCAACTTTCCCACGGCCGGGACGCGGCGGCCGGAGCCCGGCCCGGGAGGGGCTCGGGGGTCCCGGCCCGGCCCGGCCCGGCCCGGCCCGGCCGCGCTCCGCCCCCCGCGGGGCCGGGGCGGGACCCGGGGCCGGGCGGAACCCGCGCCCAGACGTCCCGGCGGCGGCGAGCGGGGAGCCGGGCTCCGAGCTAGCGGGGAGCCGGGATCCGAGCCGCCTCCTGCCGCTCCATGGCCCCGGCCGCGGAGCCCAGAGCCCGCTGCCCCCGGGGCCCCGGCGGGAGGCGCAGGCTCGGCGGCCGCCGGTGAGTGCGGGGCCGGGGGGCGGCGGGGGGAGCACGGACACGAGCGGCGCCCGGACCCACCCCGGGCACACCGAACACCTACCGGCACCCCCGGGCACACCGAGCACCCACCGGGCACACCGAGCACCCACCGGGCACACCGAACACCTACCGGCACCCCCGGGCACACCGAGCACCCACCGGGCACACCGAGCACCCACCGGGCACACCGAGCACCCCCGGCACCCCCGGGCACACCGAGCACCCCCCGGCACCCACCGGGCACACCGAGCACCCCCGGCACCCCTGGGCACACCGAGCACCCACCGGGCACACCGAGCACCCACCGGGCACACCGAACACCTACCGGCACCCCCGGGCACACCGAGCACCCACCGGCACCCCCGGGCACCCCCCGGCACCCCCCACACGCACACACTCGCGTGCACAGCCAGCCGGGCACACACACTCCTGTGCAAGCCCACACGCATCTTCACACGGCCAAACCCGGGAGCTGGGCTGAAATGCCCAATCCCAGCACTTTTTGGAATTCCTGAGGCTCCTGGTGGAGGATTGGGGCGAGGAGTAACCCCGCAGCTGGTCCCCAGGCAGGGTTTGATGTAGACACTGGAGAGAGAAGTGGGTGGAATTGATGCCTGGAGTTTGGGGTCGGGAGGGTCTGTGCACACAAGGGGCTCGGCTTTGTGGCACGGAGGGGTCAGCGACCGCAGCCAGACCCACCACTGCCTCATCTCTGAGCGGGGTTGGATCCTTGCTCGTGGGACCAGCGAGGTGTGTCTTTTGTAGGGTAAAGTAGTGGAGATGGGGGTTAAAAAGCTGGAGGCAAAAGTGATGCCAGCTGGGATTACAGCTGGGAACTTAATTGCTTGCAGGTGGAGTGGGGTGCGGGCCTGTGGAGCTGGAGGTGGGAGCTGTGTGTCTGTACCCCTGGATACCTTGGGCAGCCCCTGGACTCCATCCCTCCATCCCTCCCTCCCGCCTCCGTGCTGGCAGGGATTTTTCAAAGGAGCAGCAGGGAAGGTGCCAAATTCAGAAAGAGTTTGGTCCTAATTCCCTGGAAATCCCAGCCTCTCCTTCCTCTTCTCTTGGCCGTGAGGATCTGCGAGGTGCTTGGCCGCAGACTGCATCCTTGGGTGCCCCGCCACCCCACACCACTTCCCCAGGCAGGAATTCCTCCAGGAAATCCCCCTGGGACCCTCACTCCTCCCCTCCTCCAAGGGTCGCCGTTAGAAGTCCGCTCCCCATTTAAATTTAGATGTCTGCATTATCTTGAATTTAGATTTATTAATTATTTGCATCTCATTCCTACCAAAAAAGTTGAGCAATGCAGATGTCCTGATTTCGGCATTGGCTTGGGGGAGAAACATCACTTTGCGGATTTTCATTGTCTCCTTAAACAATGGCCTGTGAGAAGCAGCTGGGAGTGACAATCCCATCCCATCGCAGGGCTCTGACCTGTCAGAGTTAAACATCATCCAGATTGCCTGAGCCCCTCACCATGGGTGTCTGCGGCTCCTTCCCCAGCCGTGGGGATTAGTCTAATTAGCAGAGCAAATCTGGGTAAGGCAAGCTCTGGTAATTAGTAATCAGTGGGACGTTTCCACACACTTTCTTTTGCCTGAGGGGCAGAGAGGAGTTTAGAGCATGGCCCCGTATTTTAGGAGCAGGGAGGAGTTTGGAGAAGTCAAGGTGGAGCTGGAGCTACCCTGGCACTGGCAGCTCTCACTCCTCATGTCCCATTTGCCCATCAGGACCCTCTCCTGATGTGTGTCCCTAAATCACCCCAGCACCATCTTCCTTTCCCTGGCTCACATTCCAGGTGAGTGCCGTGGTGGCTCCTGACGCTGTCTGGGAGCTGTGATCTGATGATGGGAAGCTGGAACGATGCTGCCCCACAGCCGGGCCAGGTGTGGGGGTGGTGCCCCTGTTGACAGGTGCTTGGTGGAGGTGGTTTTGTGTTAACCTCCATCCCTTCATATCCTTCACCTGGGAAAACTCAGGCCAAGGGCACTTCTGACCTTTGGGTTGTCACTCCCTAGACCTTCTGTGCTGCAGCAAAGGTGGAAATCTGTCACAACTCCAGTGAGACTCCCAGTACAGGACCAGAAGGTGATTCCTGCTGGGAAGGGAATAATCCTTCCCATGCTGTGGTAATTAGCATTACTGAGGTTATATAGAAGTTTCTATGAGGGAACTTAATTAATTATGGTTGATTAATGAGTGTCCCCAGCTGAAGCTGGAGCCACAGATTCTGTCACCACATTGGGAACATGTTTGTGTCATGTTCATCCAGGGAGGTTTTATTCCTTGGGAATGGGCCCAGACTGGGAGCTGCCAGTGGGTGCTGGAGTGGTGACAGGGTTTGCTCCAGCTGGGAGACCCCTGCAAATGTCTGGCAGATCTTTCTCCTATTCCTCTCTCTGGAGACCTTTACGTGTAGCTAAGGAGGGGAACTTGAAGTGAAAACTGGGAAAAGGAGGAGGCACTGCACAGATTGGGATATGAGGGCTCAGACCACCCCGAGAATCCAGCATGAGGGATGCACTGGGATCACTGCTGCTCCCCTGCTGGCCTTGGCTTCAGTCTCCTGCAGCCAGGATGGGAGGTGGGATGGGGGAGCTGGTGCCTGGGTACTGCTCCTGTGGTCCCCTCCTGCCCCGTGCCGGGGGCGGTGTTGGAGGTTGGGCTGAAAAGGAGTTATTTTTAAGCATCACATCTCAGCGCAGACTGTCATTCCCATTCTCCATTCCTTCCTGGTGGGTGGGAGAGCTGGGGGGCTCCAGCAGCTCCACACAGCCTCATACCCAGAAGGTCTTGGCTGCCTGGGTCCCCTTTCCTTGTGGAGAGGGATTTGGGAGAGCTTAGCTACCACGGGCTTGGATGTCACAGGCTCCCCAGGGCTTGGATGAGGCAGAGGGGGCTATTCCCCCTGGTTTGGGGTCTTGCCCATCCCTGTGGCCTTTAACCACACTGCAGTCTTTGCTGGCTGATTCAGCAGCAAATTGTAAAACTAGTTTATTTCCAAAATCAGGAGAGCATCTTTAAAGTCACAGTACTTGAGGCAAAGGAAAGCGGAGATGTTTTCTGTTTGTTGGGCATTTTTTGGGTGCTCATTGCAGCGGGGGCTGCTCCTGTGCCAGCTCCCAGGGTGCTGCCCTGCACAGGACCCACAGGGTGGGATCCTGGCTGCAGAATGGGATCATATTCCGTGGTTGGGCAGGCTGGGATGGGACATGGCAGCAACAGGAACACTCTTCCTAGGGAGATGCTGGATTTTAATTCCCTTCAGCGTGGTGGGCGCTGTCCTGCAGTGAAGCCCTTTCCAGGTGTGAGCCAAGGAAAATGAAAAGCTCCTGGAAGGATAACTGGCAAGAGGGATAAACCTGCGAGGGGAAGGCCTTCAGAGCCGCCTGCACTTGGCCCTTTGCATATGGCACTTCTGCATCTCCAGCTGTCACTGAGCTGGGTGGCACCTCCTGCAGCACAGGACTGGAGTGGCACCTCCAGACACAGGTACAGCCCCTCATCCCGAGGGAGATTTGGAGGCCAATTCTGCTTTTTGATAGCCTTTGATGCTGCAAATTCAAGCTGGCAGTGTGCTCATGGCAGGGGCAGAGCATCCCAGGGACACCCAGGGGATGTAAGGGTCCAGCTGCAGGAGGCACCCTCCCCAAATTCTGCTCCCCAAATTCAGCTCTGCTGCTGTCAGCTGCACTGGGAGCTGGTGTCAAATTTTAAGAGCATCAGTCTGCGAAGGCAGCAGGAGAGGATTGAGGTGGGAGTGTGGAGCCAGCAATGTGCCTTCGTGATGGGGGGATTAGAGAGATATTTGGGTTTATTTTAGTGTCAGGCTTATTGCGGGGATTGGGAGCTTAACCTGGCAGCAGAGCAGCGCTCACGCCGCTCCAGAACGACGTGTACAGTTCCCTACTGTCATTCCATAGTGTCATTCATTCCCATCGGGAATCGCAACCTCCGGGCTGCTCCTGGTGAGCCACAAATGCCTCGGGGCTGGACGGAGGTGGCCAGGGATGCCAAGGCTGGCCCGGCAGCACCCCCAGGAGCCCCGTCCTGTGCTCCGAGCTGTGCCTGAAGCCGCTGCTCCACTCTGGGATTATTCCACTCGCGGGAGTGTCGGCGGCTGCGGGGCGAAGGAGGGAATGGCAGCGCTGGGTTTTGTATTTTTTTTTTTTAGTTTCTTTTTTCTGAAAGGGTTATATAACCTTGGGGATTCTATTAATAAAAATAATGGTTTTGAACTCTGGGAACAACCAGCCCCAGCAATGAGCAAGGAAACGCTCCAAGTTCAGAACACAGCAGTGGGGAGGAATAGTAGCCCGGGATACAGAGAGGATTCCCTGCCTGCAGCCAGATTCGTGGCATCTGCCTGTCCCTCCTGCCAGCACCTCCATCCCTGTGCCCAGGGAAGAGGAGAGAAGGTGGGAGGGGATTGTTTCAGCCCCAGCGTGGTCTGCAGCCTGTGGATGTGGTGTGGGTGGGCGCCTCTCATCCTCCTGCAGCCATTCCCGAGCAGCCTGAGATGAACCCCAGGCTGTATCCAGTGCAAAAGTGTGGCAAGAGCAGCAGGTGAACATCCCCTGAACATCAGCCCAAAGCATTGCCCTGGATGGGATCCAGAGGCTGCACGTGTTCCTCACAAGCAGGATTTGGAAGGTGCTCGTGGTTCTCACAGGCAGCATCCCAGCAAAGCTTGTTGTCCCCGTGGAATGTTCTTTGTTCCCACAGGTGGGACACCAGGGATGCTTCTGTGGATGCTGATTCCACAGGGTGGGTCAGAGAGGTTAGAGGAACTGGGGTTAAAGAGACATGGCTGAGGCTCCAGAGTAAAACAGGGGATGCTGGTGTGTGTGCAGTGTGAGTTTAGGGTCATGAGCTGAGGTCATGTTCCCCCCGGTCAGTGTCCAAAAGCTTTCTCTTGCAAATGTAGGGGGTCATTCTCTTTTTAATCCCTAAGGAGCTGGCAAGCTATTTAAAGGGTTTTCTATAAAAATTAAGAGAGTTTGAAGCTAAGATGGCAGTTAGAGAAAACTGAGACATAACCTAAATCAGGGCATTTGGAGGCAAAAATCCCACAGTCTTTGGGATGTGTTTGGGTGTCCAGTTGTTTCCCTTTAATTTCAAAATATTCAAAACCTCATTTTTCAGGATGAACATTACTTTGGGTTTAATGTGTTTCCCCCTTTGCCATGTGGGATCACCAACTTATTTTTCAGAAAGCCTTAACACCGCTCTCAGCAGTGGCCTGGGGTTTGGTCTGGTTTGTTTGGGACTTTATTTTTTTTTTTCCCTTTGAATCTCCCTTACTTGAGTTGTCATAGCCAGACAGCCTTGTGCCAGGAACAAGCTGTCATCCTGGAACTCATATATTTAATTCCTTCCCTCTGATACTAATAACACCTTAAGATGATTAACTGGGGAAAAAAATGTAGTATTTTTGTGCTGTTTGGATGCTGGTCACTGGCTCTGAGCACTTCATTCATCTTGGGGAGTAAAACTGGAGTGGTCAGCCCTCTCCTCCTGCAGGGCTCTCCTTGGGTTTAGTTTCTGGATTTGATTTGCTGAATATCCATGACTCTGTGTTGTCCAAATGCTTTTCTTGACAGTTTAAGATGCAGTGGGGATGACAAGCCCCCTCCCACAGCATCCCTTGGCTGGGAGGCCACCCTGCAGCTCTCCCTGCTCACATCCCCTTTGGGATGTTCCTTTGGGAACAGCCTGGGCAGAATTCCCGTGCTGGCAGTGCCAGGACAGTGTCTCTGTGTGGAGACACAGGAGAGTGCACAGACACCCCGTCCTGTCCATACCTCACTGCCAGCCATGGCTGGGCACGCAGCACCGCGCTGTGAGGACGTGGTTTCCTATCAGCATGAGCTTATTTCTATTTTTTTTAAAGATGTTTTTGGTCTGGGACTTGTTCAAGGCCTGTTTTTGCTTCCCAGGGTTCCACTTACCCAGGCACAATGGTGCCAGCCCGGCTGATGCTTCCTGCCAGGCTGCTTACCCTCTGTGTTGGGCAGCAGCTTCCACACCTTTTTGCTCATCTAGGAAATAAAGTTCTGGATAAAATGACACAGCATGCAGTGTAAATCCCTGTAAATCCCTAGATGTGGAGTTTTATGTTGGTGTGTTTGTGGGTAGCATCCTAGGGTTGCGCTGAGCTGGTCAGAGGAAATAGGAGACAGCAGAAAATTGGGAAAAACACCTCTTTTAGCTTAAATTCTCCATGGATTAGTGGGTCCTGCCGTCTGATCTCAGAGTGGCTTGATGTTGGTTTAGGATTTTAGGTCCTGCTTAGATCATCACTCACAGGGCTCTGGGAGGTGTCAGACATTTCATTTGGGTTTCCAGGTGCCTCAGTTTCCCCAGCAGATGAATAAATCACCCCTTCCCTCACCGCTGTTTGGCAGGTTGGGGACAGCACCTTCTGCAGGTGTCACAGGACTGGGGTGACCCAGGACAGGTCCCTTGGGCCCCGATGCCAGTGGTGGCTCTGTGCTGGCTGTGGCACAGCAGGGTCCCAGCTCTCCTTGCTTCCTGCACAGCTCAGGGGTTTAGTGGGATGAGTCTGGGGCTTTGGGAGTGTGCTTGGAACAGGCTCCTCAGCCCTTCACTCCTGAGTGGGGAGAGAGAAGTGACTTGAAGAAAGAAGGGAGCAATGGGGCAGAGGAAAGCTGCTGGTCCCTGCCTGATGTAAGCTGTGTGCTCCTGGCATCCCCATGCTCCCAGTGTCCCTGTGGTGCCCGTGCTGCAGCATCCTGGGCACAAGGAACCCCCAGTGCTGCCTGCTCACCTTCTCCTCCTCCCCTCGTGCAGGAATTGCGGCTGAGCCGGGGACGATGACTGCGGAGAGCACCGAATCGAACGGGCCCATGCGGGAACTGGAGCAGGGGGGAGCCAAGGTGCCGCTGCCCCCCGTCCCCCCGCGGCACCGGGGCCGCCGCCTGCGGCGCAAGCCCCCGACGGAGCCCCCTCTGAAGGGGCAGCTGCGCATGCGCTCACCAGCAGGAGCCTTCGTCATGGTGGGCATCTTGGTGGTCCTGGTGGGCATGACCATTGCCGTGGTGGGCTACTGGCCTCACCGGGGACCTGGGGGCACCGGGGCCACTGCAGGGAACACCAGTGCGGCGGGGGACATGAGGAGGGAAGTAGCGGGCGGACGCCACGTGCCCCACAGCGAGAAGCTGAAGCTGATCGGCCCCGTCATCATGGGCATTGGGCTCTTCATCTTCATCTGTGCCAACACGATGCTGTACGAGAACAGGGACATGGAGACCCGGCGGCTGATCCAGAAGGGGCTCTACGGCATGGCAGTGGGGCTGCCCGAGGGGCCCGGCCCCAAGGACGGGCACTGCCAGCCTGGGGACAGCCAGCCCTTCCCCAAGGCCAACGCCGAGTGTGTGGAGGGCTGTTACCAGGTGGATCTGTCCTGTCAGCCCGGCCCCGGCAGCAAGTGGTCTGACTGCTACGGCCCTAACCGGCTGCAGACCATGGCCGAGTTCCTGCAGCACCCAGCAGCTTCCCCCGCGGCCTCCCTGCACAGCCTCCGCTCCACCGAGGTCAACCTGAGCCTCCCGTGCCGCGCTGGAGCCGAGTCCCTCCTGTCCTCGGCCGTGGGGGCCTTGGCACTGCCCATCATCAAGCTCAACAACTGCTTGCTGGATGGAGCAAGGCAGGGTGCCGGAGGGAGGGCAGAGAGGGGCCTTGCTGAGCATCCCCCCAAAATGCCACAGCTCTCCCCGGCTCTGCTTTCCATCGGCGCCAGCACCGCGGCCTGTGGCCAGGATGGCAGTGGTGGTGATGGCCACGTTGTTATCAGCATGGACCATGACAGCAGCCCCGGTGCAGAGCTCAGCCCCAACGTGCACCTCCACACCCCGGGACACTCCAAATCCCTGGACCTTGGCCAGCCAGGAGTGCTTCTGGTGGCCCCCATCAAGGACCGTAAGAACCGGAGCTGGCCCCGACTGGACCACGTCAGCCTTGTGGGCTACGCCAAACTGGAAAGTACCGGCGAGTCCTCGGACCGGCTGCTGGAGCCCAGCGAGCCCCCAAGCCGGGGCGAGCCCCAGCCCAGCTCCTGGGTGGTGGGGATGGAGCATGGCACACGGGTCTGATGTCCCTTTGGGGACTGTAACGTCCCAGCCTGTTATCCTGGCCCCCAGTGCCCACCTGCCACCCCAAAACCCCACAGCAGGAGGGGTTTGGGGGCAGCATTTTTAAGCCAATGCCAAGAGGAAGGTTGTGACCCTCCGCTCCTGGGGGAGGACTCGCCTAGGGGGTGGGATGTCCTTCCCAGTGGATGCCCTTGGCCTTACAAGCCCTTCTCCTGGTGGCTTTTCCAGAGGAGTCCTCGCTTTGAGACCCCACAGGAATTGTGGGATGGGGACATGCAGGCAGGTGAAGCCCCACCAGTCCCCACAAGCACTTTATTTCAGCAGGGTTGGGGTGGGGAGATGCTTTGGGGGGTGGTGTCCCCTTGTCCAGCCTCAACCCACCAGAAAATTTGCTTGGCCAGAGCACGTAAGCCCAACAGGGCTATTAAATATTATCTGGATGCCATCTGGTCCTGCCTTGACTCCTCCTAATGCCTGTGGGATGCTTGGGAGGGACAGCACTTGTGGCATTCACGTCAGCTTCTGAGGCTCCTTGGTAATTTTGGGTTTACAGGACACTGAGGTTTTGTAGTTGGAAGCAAACTGTTCAGGGTCAGGGTAGAAGAGGTGATGGCTGTGTCTGCAGCAATTCTAACTCAGAGCTTTTAGCACAACATGCCATGTGCCACCCTTCTCTTTCTGCCTGTGAGGGAAACTGAGGCACAGGCAGGGACCACAGCCAGCCCCTGGGCTGCCCCTGCCCCCAGGAAAGCTCTTCCCAGCCACTTTCCAGTCTCCCTTACTGGAGGGTCATCTGGCTCTTGTTTCTGTCAGACCTGCAGCCAAGATGCCCTGTCACCTTTTCGTGCCTTATTTCTGTCCCTCCTGAAGCTGCTGCAGCCAGAAAAAAATGAGACAGGACCAAAATACCGCTGGATTTGTCATTTTCCCCCACTCCAGTTGAGTCACACTCACTTAGGGTTGGGCAGCAGCTGCTGAGCAGAGCTCACCTGGGCTCACCACAAATTCCACAACTCAAAGGAAGGTTTTATATCAAGTGATGCTTCTTTGGGGCAAATTTGAACTCTGGGAATTGCTTCTGGCCCTTTTGGGGGCCATGGTCCTGCATGTGACCACAACGGGAATTGTGTAAAAGGTCTGAAGGGACCAAGAGCCCAGAGAAATGCTGGCCCAAGACTGGGAGAGCTTTGGCAGCCCAAATTTGGGGGCTTGGGTCTAGGCTGGTGAAACCAAGTCATCACATCACCAGGGTAAGGAGAGAGACCTGGAGGAAGGTGAGAAGGAGGAACAGAATTCAGCACCGGGGAGAGTTTTGTTTGAAAATTTATTGAAAAATGCAATACAAGAAGCAATACTGAACACTTAGGTCTGCCTAAATGCTATGGCAACTTTCCCTTTGATTCGCTATGAAAATCCAAAGTAACAGCTCCCATCACTAGTTGATCCAGAAAGTTTTGCCAACTTTAAAAGTTCCTATTTTTATAAAGAGTGTAAATACCTAACCTAGACAATTCACAATTGCCTTAAAAAAAATTTACAAAGCTCCTTCATCTTCTCAACTAATTTTTTTTTTGTCTTTTTTTACAAGTTTCATCTCTAAGGCTGGGACACTACTACTTCTTAAGGTAATTGTACAATTAGGAAAATCAGCAAACCACAGTTTATTAAAACCAGAAATCAGTCAGTCCTTTGCTAACACATCTCTGTTGGTCAGGGATTGCTATTGGGCAACTGGAGCTGCTGTTCCAGTTTAATGGAGGAGAACAGGAGCTCCTTGCCTTCCTTTCTATAAAAACATTCATTCATATATAAATAGCTTCCATATAATGTATATTATACAATCAAGACAGTCTCTGGGTGAATTTGTGGAGTGGGAAGAGCTGGGAACATTCATATAAATAGACCTTACTTAGCTGGTTTGTCCCTAGAGCTGACACAGCACACTCAGAGCCAAGGATTTTAAATCCCAGCAGAGGTGGGAGTGGGCAGCCCCACCACGGCCTTGGCTGAGGGTGAGAGAAGCTTCTTCTGCTTTTTTTACTTGTATCTTCTTCCCAGGCTCCTGTCCAGCTCCTGGGCTCGGGCACCGCGTTGGCAGGAGCGGGGCTGGGAACCCCTGAGGTCAGACAGCAGGTGATGGCAAAGGGCAAAAGAGGCCATGACTTCTTTGAATTTCTCCAGGAGAAGCAAGAACTCAACAGGGGGAAGTGTGAAGATGGACAGCCTGCCACAATCAGCCACCCAAAATCCAGGGAAAAAGTAAAAATAGGGTTATTCTGGTCTATGGGCCCTTTAACAAGGGACATCTGCAGCCACAGCAAGCACATCCTTTGGGAAATGAACCACCTCTCCTGCCAGCAGATTTCTCACCCCAGAAATCCCCTGCTTGGGGGATTCTGTCCCACTCATCGTGCCCAAGGGAACACCCAGGGACCACATTCCCCTGAATTCTCTGACAGCCAAGTGCCTTTAAGTGCTATAGACAAACTTAATTTACCACTTTAGCTCTGCCTGGTGAAGCCCAGAAATCCTCTCAGCCACTGCTCCACGTGCCCCTTCACTCCTCAGGTGGCTGCTCCATGTGAGAAGGAAGGACTGAGTGGCAAAGAATTCAATTCCCAGAAAAAGGGCAGTGCCAGAGGGTGCCCAGCATGATGAGTGTTTAAGGCAAGCAATACCTGACTAAGTTGAGGACAGCAGAAACACAGACCCCTTCCAGGGCCCGTGGGGCAGAATAAGGAAGGAAAGGGCTTTTCAGATATAGGATAGGAAGACTTAATCTCTGCACTACAGCCCAGGACTCCCTAAACTCCCAGAGCACGATGCCCTGAGGAAGGCAGAGCATCCCAGGAGGGGGCCCTGCACCAGAGGAGCTGCCAGCACGGGAAGGCTGGAAGCTGAGCAGGACCCAGGGCCAGCAAGGCTCAAAGAGAGCCAAAACCCAGCAGCTCCAGCAGTCTCCAATCAATACTGACAGCTTAATTAAAAATTGCACCTGAAGCTGAGAAGCTGCATCAGCCCCAGTGTAGCTCCAGAGCTGTTTGCAGTTAAACAGTGGAGTCCTTGCAGCCTGAGCTAAATCCACAGCTTCTGAAATACATTATTCAAATTTAAAACTGGAGAGCTTTTCTCTTTATTGCCATTTTCTTCCCATCCTGAGGAGCAGAGCACTCCCTGCCCTCAGCTACCACTGTACCACACACTATATATATATATATATATGTGTGTGTGTGTGTGTATAGTTATATATACAGAAAAAAATCAAATCACAACCTCTAGTGGACTAAAGTGTTCACAAGTGTCTGGGCAGACTCTTTACAGAGCTTGCTTGGTTTTTTGCTTCTTGAATCTTGAATTTAAAAAGTGGAAGGACAAAGCAGGGAAGAACATGCCCATGAAGCTGAGAGAGCAGCAGTGGGAGCACACTCAGCCCCTGAAATCATCTTTTTACATCACCCCCTCTGTGCTGGAGATGGCCCTGGGGGTCTGTAAGATCAGCCTCAAGATTCAGACAATCACCCTGATATTTCATTCCAGCAAGGGGGTCATGAAGCCAAACCCAGACCCTCAGGCCAGCGTGGAAGACAATGCCAACACTTCCCACGTAGTTTGGCTCTATCACAACCAGCAACACCTGATACCTCCTGAAATTCCTTGTTCAGTCTCTCCAAATACAGCTTGCAGGCCTAGGAAGGATTGTCTAAAGGAGTTTAAATTAAATGATAGTAGGATATTTTCTCTGGGAAATGGGTAACGTGTTCAGCTTTAAATAGCACTGTGAGGGGAGGAAAAAAAACCAACCCATGACTTACCAAAAAAAAACCCTCCCTAATTTAAAAATCATGAACACAAACAAGTGAAAAACTACAACAATGACAAGCTCAGTTCCTGTGAATGCTTCACAAGGCTACCTCAATAGCATCCAGAGTCCAAACACCTTAAACACACACTTCTAAGGGCATTTTAATTTAATGGTATCTAGAAACACGAACAGGTGGGGAGCACTCAGCAGAGACACACGGGAAGAAGGCGAGATGCTATCACAGTCCTCTTAAAGCTCTAAAATTCACAGTATAAGATACTTGAAGCAACTTCCAGTATTCCTTAAATCTAGTCAACTATTCCGATGTTTGCATAGGCTACACCACAAAACCCTACTGTGATCACACACCAGGGCTGGAAACCAGTGGGGAGGGAGCTCAGAGCAGCCCAGGGGTTGCAGTGGGGCTGGAGCTCCCCAGAGCTACAAAAATAATCCAGAGGCAATCAGAAATGCTGCACAAAGTCTGACTCTTTAAACTGACTCTCCTGAAGAAGGACACATGGCTTTGTGAAGGCGCATACGGATCCTGCACTGGGAATGTGCACGGATACAGCTCTGTTATCCCTGACGAGGCAGAGGGAATACAAGTTAAAACAGGGAGCCCTGGAGCCCTGTGAGGTGGGATTCTGTGTCTGAAGAGGCTTTGTGTGAGAGGGAATGCAAAATTGAAAACCTGTAAAAAATGTTCAGTACAGTTAGAAATATGGCATATTTCTGTCACAATAGATATTTTTAAAAAAACAAAACAACAAAACAAAACCCTATATCCAATAGGATCCAGTGGAGTCTGGAAAAATCCCAAGTAAAACGTCAAAAGCACAACTCTTAATATATGATATGAATGTCTCTGAGTGTCAAGTCTGAAATCCGAGGTCTTTGTGCTCCAGGTAGTTTCATGGTAGATTTGCTGGGTTTCTTTTTCCTGGCGTTGTTGTGGGCAGGAATGTTTCCTAACAAGAGAGGAAGAGGAGAAGTTACAGCTACCAACAGCAGCGTGCTGGAAGAGGCAGGAATCTCAATCTCCCTGAAGTGGATGGGAACTGAATTCAGGTGAGTTATCACCAATGGCAAGTGAGAAGTGTCTAAAGGAGCTCCAGAAGAGTTGCAGAGGGACTCTGCACAAGGGCCTGGAGCAAAGGGACAAAGATGCCAGAGGGCAGGGTTAAGATGGGATATTGGGAAGGAATTGTTCCCTGTAAGGGTGCTGAGGTCCTGGCACAGTTTGCTCGGAGAAGCTGTGGCCGCCCCTGGATCCCTGGAAGTGCCCAAGGCCAGGCTGGACACGGCTTGGAGTAGCCTGGGACAGTGGAAGGTGTCCCTGCCCATGGCAGGGGTGGCACTGGATGAGCTTTATGGTCCCATCCAACCCAAACCATTCCAGGATTCTGTGATCAGTGGCATGGGGTAGGATGGTCTTTAAAGCACTGAGGCACAGCCAGAGCTCCTGGATTCCTTTAGCAGCTCCTTCCCAAACTGACAAAAAATGCAGAAAATAGGATTTCCAGGCAAGTTTGGTGTCCAGCTCGGGGGTTACTGTGCACTGATGTGGGCAGGTGATGTGGCACCTACAGCTGCTCCTCGTGCTCCCAGCACATCACAGATGTTTGGGAAGGCAAAGTAGCCTCAGGGCAGGAGCTGTGTAGCTTTTAACCCATTTGGGCTCATTTCCACAGGATTAGCCTGTGTGTGGCTGCCTGCCTCATCAGCGTCCATGGATCTAACAGGAACAGCCTGAGCAGGACTGGGCAGAGAACAATGATCATTTTACTTCCGCTGGCCCTATTTACCCAAATCTCCTGTGCACAGAGATCAATCACCCCCTGCCCCCACCCGAGGTGGTCTCTCTACTCACACAGCCCGGCTACTCCTCTGCAATCTCTGTCTCCTGGTGCACAACCACTTTGGTCACCGACATGTCTGGGTGCTGCTCCTTGGCAGCCTTGATCGCCTGCGCCAGGACCTGCAGGGCAGAGCACGGTTAGAGCGTGTCAGAGCACGGCACCCACCATCCCCAAGGGCACCACAACCTTCCAACTCCAGGGGGTAAAAAAGAAAAGTGGATGCACTTGACAGAATTACAGAAGATGCCAAGTTGGAAGGGACACACGGGGTTCTCATGCAGCCCCAGCTCCCGGCCCTGCCCAGACCCCCAGCACCCCCAGCCTGGGCATCCCTGCAGCTCTGGCAGCCTCGGGGCCGTGCCCATTCCCTGGGGAGCCTGGGCAGTGCCAGCACCTCTGGGGGAAGAACCTTGCCCTGATCTTCAGCCTGAACCTCGTCTATCACAGGGAGGAGAGATGAGAGCTGCCCCTGGGAGGAGCTGCAGCCCCTGCTGAGCTCTGCCCTCAGTGTCCTCTGCTCCAGCTGAACACACCAAGTGCCCCCAGCCACACCCTCTGGCCTCTCCTGATCCTTCACCATCTCCACAGCCTCCTCTGGGATCTCTCCAATTGTTTTAGGTCTTAAATTATGATGCCCAACACTGCCCCCAGGACTTCAGGCACACACTTTGGTGACTTTTGGTGCTATTACATTATCTCTGAAGGTAAAAGCACTATCTGAAGAATAACCCCCATCTCTCCACTGCACCATGGCAGAAGATGGATGAGAGCAATTAAGCATAACCTGCTTATTCTTCCAGCAAGTGTGATAGGCACATTTCAGACATCTCAGACATTTTCTGTTGGAGTTAATAAACTAGATCTTGTCAAAAGAGTATTTTCCACCCCCACGATACTTGCGACTGGATATAAATTCAAAGTATAATTCTCTGATGACAAAATCATCACTTCCAACACATGGAAGAGGCCAATGAGGCTGACTCATCAGAAAGGTTTCATATAAAGCCAAAGAGATGTAACACAGGTGCTGAGTGCTCTGAAATGACTTCTGGCACTACAGAGTAGCAACAGTGCTTCAGAGTTCTGGGAAAATGAATGCAGATCAGCCAGATGTCAAGGAGAACTTTTATTTCACATTTTTATGGATTTATTTTTAAAAAAGCCTACAACTATCCAAAACAATTCTGGAATCGAAACTTTGCTGCCAACGTCAGTTTTAGAATAGAATTCAGCTTTCCTGGCTCAGCTGCATAATGCCAAAAGGGAATTTATTACTGATATATAATCATGGAATGGCTTGGTTGGAAACGTACCTAAAACCTCATCCCATTCCACCCCCTGCCATGGGCAGGGACACCTTCCACTGGACCAGGTTGCTTTAAGCCCTGTCCAGCCTGGCCTTGAACAATTACAGGGATGGAGCTGCAGACAATTTATAAAAATATGAAGTTCTAGCTCTACCCCAGTAATATTTCCCTGGGTCATTTTTTGGTGACACTGTCTTTGAACAGGCAACCTGACTGATTTTTGCCAGCTCTAGGAAACCCTTTTGGATCATATCCACACTCCTACCTGGTCATGATCTACATCTGCATCTCCTGTGATGACAATCCTCTTCTCAATCCGTGTCTCTGAAATGCCACCTTTCACAGTCTAGAACAGAAGGAAAAGCTGCTGTTAGTGAACAAGTGCAGAGGAATTTGAGCTTACTGGGGCTGCCTGTCTAGAGATGGTATCCAAAAATAGTGCCACAAATAGTGCCGTTGTACCCGGCATTAGAGTCACGGGGGAAACTGCTGCTGCTCAAGGAAAAACTGTCAAAGAGTTATTTTTTATAGCTGAGCCAGGGAAGAGCTTTTCCTCACAGTACAGCTCTTCCTGATGTCCTACAGTCAGAGTCCATGTCCAGACTGTGCTGCAATTAATGCACAATTCAGATTTAACACAGGCAAAACCGAACCCCTCGTGCTTTGCTCCAGGTACTAATAATACATTTGAAAGGACCTTCCAACAACTTTTTTTCCCTCTCATTCATCCCTGCCCATCTCTCCATCAGGCTGTTGTTTGAATTGGTGCTTTGTGGTGCTCCCTGGTGTTACCTTGGTGATCTGGGTGGTGGTGGTGCTGCTGGTGGTTTCTGAAGTGATGGTCTGGGCAGTCAGCAGGATGCCAGGGTCCAAATCCCCATTGCCACCATCTGTCTGTGGGACACAAGAATAGGCCATCAGTCCCTGAGCAGTGGGGACAGCAGCAAGGGCTCCACATCACCAGAGGCAGACAGAGAGAACAATCTGAAGACAGCAGCTCCACTGTGGACCACAAGACACAACAAGTCAACCTGTGCCTAGGTGCACAACAGCTGGGCAGGTGTCTGAAAGCTCAAAGTCCCTGTGCTTTAAGGCTGGAAAAGCACAGATCCTTCAGGGAGGACCTGTGGCATCCCTGAGACTGGGAAGGGCTGGGATGTACCCAAATCTGAGCACACTGCTGGCCATACCATCCATGCCTGAACCATGACAGGAGACCAACACAGACACCCATCCCAAACTCCACCTGCCTGCGTCCATGGGGATCAACAAAGCCAAGAGCACAATCTGATTCAGAAGGTACTTATCACCCTTCCTCCCTCCTGACAACACCTTGCACATCCCTCACTTTATGCTCTGCAGAAACAAAGAACATCCAGACATTTGCTGAAACAGGAAGAACTTTTAGAGCTGGTTACTGGATCTCATCCTGCCTGACTCAACCACTCGAGGTCTGCCAAAGATCCCAAACTAAGTTACCCTGGCCAGCTCACCCTGGCTGTGCTGTCCATATCCCCACTGGGCAGCGTCCTCACTCGGCACTGGGACAATATCTGGAATTACCACAAGGTGGGACCATTTTCCACAGTCTGGAAGACATCTCGTGGCACATCACACCCTGTGCACACACGGCCGACTGATCCCAGCCCTGGCGATCACCTTTCCTTTCCATTTCCCAGTCAGAGCAAAACTCCTCCACACCTGCTGACAGCCAGGGCAATGCTCACCACCACTGTCTGAATGATCTGAGGCTGCAGATGGGAGGATGCTGAGCAGCCACAGCATTCCTGAGGAATCCCAAATTATACACTCATGAGATTCCTGCATCCATAACAACATCCCACAGTCACTTCACTGCAACAGCAGAGCATGGGCTGCTGCTGACAACCACAGTGACAGCAAAACCAAGCTGACACAGCCTCTAAAATCTCAAATACATAAAGAAAGGCTGGGAGGGATGGGGGTGCTCAGCCCGGAGAAGAGAATGTTCTGGGAGACCTCAGAAAGGCCCTTCCAGGGCCTAAAGGGGCTCCAGGGGAGCTGGAGAAGGACTTGAGACAAGGGATGTAGGGACAGGACACAGGGAATGGCTTCCCACTGCCAGAGGGCAGGGCTGGATGGGATACTGGGGAGGAATTGTTCCCTCTGAGGGTGGGGAGGCCCTGGCACAGGTGCCCAGAGAAGCTGTGGATGCCGCCCCTGGATTCCTGGAAGTGTCCGAGGTTGAATGTGAGTAGGAGTAACCTGGGATAGTTGAAAGTGTCCCTGCCCACAGAAGGAGGCTAGACCTGGGTGAACTCTTAGGTTCCTTCCATCCCAAACCATCCTGTGATTCTGTGATTAAAACCTGTTTTAGACTGAGGATTAATTTTAACCTCAGCAATGAATCTATACCTGCATATCTTCTGCTACTCCACTAAGATTTTTACTTTCCAGTCACAACATACCCACTGAGGTTGCATTTTATACAAAACATTTGGTGTTTAACAATCATTTCAGTCTTGAAACCTAAGGATGACCAAATAATTTATAAACCAAGTTCTGAGGAGGCATAAACAGCCTCTTTGGGGGAGCTGGGAAAACAAGACAAGGCCCCTACTGCAGAAAAAAGGCCAACTCAGGTTAACTTTGTACAGAGAGATCCACATGCTGAAGCTGAAGATAAATTCTGTTTGCAAGCACATCTTGAAAAAATAATTACTCCTCAGGGATAGCATAACCACTGCTCCTCTAAAAATACCACATGCACCTGGAGATAGTGTCCACAGCATCAGTTAATGCCTGGGCTGCACTCAGAGGTGCAGAGACAGCCAGGTGCTGCTGTCTCATCCTGAGGATCTGGAAACAAAATGTTTACTTGGGTTTAATTAAGTCCCTAGGAGATTTATCAGAACACCTTACCTGTGCAGCCTCGTAGGTGATGGTCTTTGTCTCTGTGTGGACAATAGGGACTTCTTTTGTGGGAATTTCGCTTTTGACAGCGCTGGACACATCAGAGATGGTGACAGTCTGTGTCTTCACTAGTGGGGGCTGTGAGACAGGGTTAAAAACATCTTGTAAACACCCAGTTCCCATCTCCACATCCTGACTGAGCTGCTGGCAAGTGCTCTGACACTGATCTGATAAAAGCACTGTGGGAACCAAGGTCAGCCTGGAAACCTTTGGGTTTAAGTCTCTGGGACAGCACACTGCTCCAAGGGCAGAGATCAGGTGTGAGGATTAGACAGACAGCAAAATCCTCCAGCCCTTCCCCTCACCATGGACCCTGATCAGCCCAAACTGGGCATTAAGGGTTTAAGGGGTGTGTCACAACACCACAGACGCTGTCTCCACTGATTCTTAACTTTCTGATTACCAGAAGCTCACTGCCAGTTGCCAGAAGATGCCCCTCATCTGCTGATGCCAGTGTCAGGATTAACACCAGCCCTGGGCACACAAAGACTTGATCACAGTTGAGCAGCTTTATCCTGACCTCAAGAGCAATTAAAAAACATCACTGGATCTTTAACTTTTATTAAATCAATGTCAGATAAAACAGAAAGAAAAGTAAAGGTGGAGAGAAATCACTTGTTCCACCACCTGATGATTATCCAGAAGAAGACAGAGTTCAGAGCCAGTGCTTTCCCAGAGGGCTCAATTTCTGCCACCATCCCCAACCCTGCCAGATGCCACCATGATCATGATGGGGGAACAGGCATCTATTGAACCAAAAGCAACATCAACACTGGAGCAGGCAAAAATCCCTCCAACAGTGGGGAGAGACACAATGGACAGCACCTCAAATTTGCTCTGCTGTGCTGAGGATCAGCCACCAGTCAGTCCAGCAGGAGCCAGCACAATCCTTAAGGAGTTGAAATCACACGGGTTTTGAGCCTACATATTGCCTTTTTGTGGGAATGCCACAGAATGCTTCAATCCAAGAAGAGTAAAGGGCATTGCACTATGGCAATTGTATTTCATGCAAAGATAAATTGAGAGGGACTCGTATTTAATGCAAAGACAAATTGACAGTGGCTCATATTTAAGTAAAAGATGAATTGAGAGGGGCTTATTGCACTGCCTGTGGGAGATTCACCAGCTCATTAGCTCCAAGCACGAGTCCAAGCCAAGCAAAGTGCTCTGCAGGTCTGTGGCATCTGCTTGCTGCAGTGTTTGGTTCCCACTCCAGAGGTAGCCGGGGTGTGGGGTGCAGGAGCTGGGCTCACTACCTGGAAGCAGCGAATGAGCTCCGGCAGCCCGTTAGGAGCATCTGGCTTGGGACACTCGCCACGTGGCTTTCTAATGGCAAAACTGTCTTCACCATCCTCTGCCACCTCCTCCTCCTCCTCTCCTCCCCAGGGCTGCTGGGGAAGTGCAGCAGGTCTGGGGGGGGGCTCTGGCTCAGACAGCTCCGAGTCCTTCTCCACATCCACACAAACCCCCTGTCCGTATGTCAGGTCCTCCTCGCTGGTGGAGTGGCTGGGAACTGCCTCCTCCTTCTCCTCCTCCTTGCTGCTTAGGGAGGAAGCACCAAAGTGCCAGGTGGGAGAAGGCTTTGGCACTGGAGTCTCACTAAAAACTACCGACTGCTTTGAGCCCTCCCACGCAAAGCCAGTGTTAAAACTGCTCCACTCTGCCACTGCAGCCACATCCTCTTGGGAGACAAAGTCACTCATGTTCTAAAAAGAAATGGATACACAAAAAAGGCCAGGGAGGGAGAGAGAGAGAGAGAAAGCAGGGAGTTAAGGAGAGCAGGAGGTCAGAAGGCATCAAGGAAAACATCAGGTTCTTAGCATCAATCACATCTTCAGTAACACATGTAAGAGTGGGGCTGGACACTGGAAAACCTCTGTGCTGTACTCAGAGCATTTACTGGCACAGCCTTCCTGGTATTAATAATCCATTCTAAATTTTAAGGAATTAATATGAAAATTAATTCTGCACCTAGAGGAAGAGCCACCACTAAGTGTTTTTTGCTCAGCTTGGAGAAATTTCAATCTATCAAGTGGAGAGCTGTGCACATCCAAAACCTCCATGGGCAACAAAACCCACCCACTACTCCAACATCATCCTCTGATTCTGCTTTTAACTCCTTGAAACTGTTGCCTCACTTTCTAACAAGATCCCGTGGGCAACCAAGAAGCTGTAATTTGTGCTTGAAACGTGAGGCCTGAAGCCTGGGGGTTATTTGGTACGATTCATTTTTTATACCCCAGAGGCTTTCATTTTGACTGACCTCCTCTCATGGCACAGCTCAATGGCAGGGTAAGAGAATAAGTCACTTTATATAGGAACAAATGGATGCTTTTCTTAGCATAACTTCAAGAAATTACTCTTCCCCAATTTCTCGTGATGTTTTTCAGTTCTCTGCTTCTTTATATTGCAGACAGGTTAGCTGTAAGATTTCTATTTATTAGAATTTCCAACCTCCTGAGCTTCTCTTAAGTTGTTGAGATATTACTTAACAAAATGCATTTAATAGGAGTGGAGGGAAAGCAAGCAGCACTGAGATGGGCAGGTCAGACTGTGCTCACAGGGAAAGGTTACTTCTGATCCAAACCTACTTCCACAAGGTTGTCCACAGGAATATTTAAAGGGAGAACTCAAGGCAGTTTGCAGCTTCCTCCCAAGGGGCAGCTCTGATCTCTGCTCTGGGACAGGGACAGACCCAGGGATCGGCTGGAGCTGGGCAGGGCAGGCTCAGGCTGGATTTAGGGCAAGGTTCTTCCCCCAGAGGTGCTGGCACTGCCCAGGCTCCCCAGGGAATGGGCACGGCCCCGAGGCTGCCAGAGCTGCAGGGATGCCCAGGCTGGGGGTGCTGGGGTATGGGCAGGGACAGGGATGGGCTGGAAGATCCTGTGAGTCCCTTCCAGCTCAGGATATTCTATGATATCAATCCAGATCCCACCCTCATTTCCTAACACAAGACTCTACATTGCAATATTCCACATCAACTGTATACAGCCATGGTTTAAAACTTGCATTTATATACTGCCAATACCCTGACCTTCCCTGAATTATAGACGCTAAACCTTGCAAGTTATTCATGGGACCTTGAGAAGACACAGCTCATCTTCTGGGGTTTAATGGAACACGCCTTAGGAGGGAGATTTCCTTATGTAAGGGCACTACTCAGCCAAGAAAAGAATCACAGATAAAACAAAGAAGATTAAGCAGCTACACAAACAGTGATGTATTTAAGTGGCAAAAATCTGTATACAGTCAAAACACCCTCCCAGTTCCCTTTCACAGACAGATAAAATAATTTGCATTTCGGAAGCATCCTGTATTGACAGATGCAGAAAGGAAGGGAGAGCTGGAATGGAGCCTGTGCCATGCGAATTCTGGTCACCAGCAGAGCCAAGTGCAGCAGCAAACATGCAAGCTGGAAAGAATGAAATCCTGATAAGATCAACTGATCAGAAGCTGTTTTGCCTTGCCTCCCTATTCCACTGTAAGAAGATAAACTAATGGGAAGGTATTTGTTTCTAGATAAAGTTATCTATGTAAAACGCCCCCCTAGGAATTTCAGCATCTGTTACAAATTTTGATCTTATCAAGATTTGTTTTAAATTGCAAATGCCAAAGCATCCCTATGTTTAGGGCTCAGATTTGCAGAGTTCCAAGCTCACCTTGAGACCCAGGAAACCTGAGAGGTGCCTGGATTGCCAACTACTCATTTCCAGGGACACAGCCCCAGTCCAGTGGGGCCTAAATCTAGCATGAAGCAGTCAAGCACAGAGTGAATTAAATACAGGACAGGATGCAATATCCCAGAAGAAACAAACTGACCTAGACATGAATGCAACTGAAGCACCACCCTTGAAATACGAATCTTTGTGCCCCTGTAGATACAGCTGAAGCGTTGCAATGAAGTGACACACAGTAATTCAGACAGGGGATAAATTAATAACAGGCTTAATTTCATGTTTGATACCAGTGGCCAAAAGGATTTATTTTTCTCAACAAGTAGTTTTATATAAACTGGTTTGCCTGCCTTTTTTCATGACCCTGCTGTTTTGGATCAGGATCTATTTGTATGACCCACCTCCTTGTGGTGTCAAGAGAGGAAGAGTTTTTTCATGCTGCTGCCTCTCTCTGTTGAATATTCCATTATTCCCACCCCAAATCAGACTACTATCCTGCAGAAAACTTCAGGAGTGCTAAAATGATGTCAACTGCCAGTGGCTATTTAATAAAAATTGCTAAAACCATGAAGTTATAGTGCACAGTAACTCCCTACAGCCACCAGATGCTAGGAATCCCAGCTGGTTAATACTTCGCAGTCCTGTTCTCTTCCAGCATGGCCATGGAATTGTTGACACTGTTATTAGGTTATCCCCAAACAAGGATCTACACAAGCTCACAGGCTTGGAGTGACTGTCCAGGGATGCACAAGGAGATGATGCTGCTTTGCAGCAAACCACACTCACCAGAGAGCGCTCCCAGATCAACTGATGCTCAATCTCACAGCTGGCAAAGCACTTGGGTAAAAAGTATTATAAAGCAGAGAACAAGAGATCCTTATTTTACAGTACCCACCACTGCCTTACAGAACTGCTTTGCCTTAAGGTAAAAATTAAAAACATTTAGAAGCTGTTCAAAACACTCTGGCATTGATAAGGATGGACATTACCTATGGATTTCTGGTTTTCAATGGAATTTTTCACTGCCATTGATCTGATCACAACATCTTGACCAGCCTACTCAGACGACAGATGGATAAAAGAGATTTTGACCAAAATTGAAAGTAATCCTAGAAAACACACACTGTGCCCAAACCTTCAAAAAACTAAATTCTGTCATGAACAAGAATCCAATATATTACACAACACAACAACCACCTCCAATCATTGCATCGATGACTTGGAAACATGAAACAACCTCAGGATCAAGACTTAAATTATCAAAGGAAGGTTGTTGGCAATATGATTCCTCTGCCCACCCACACTGAGCTCCTTTTCCTTTTGTGGGACAGGTACTCTCGCATAAAGGGCTTTTCATTCCAAAACCCCTCTGCAGAGAACAAAATAGTGGTATTGCAAGAGCTGCCTTAGTGCAGCAGCAGCAGGAGAAAAGAGGGGATAAAATCAGGGTTTGTAAGTGTCATCAGTTTTGTGCTGCTCATTCCACCTCCCTCATTCCATAAATGAAGTTAAAACTCTGCCGTGGTGCCAGGCCCCTCTCGGGAACCAGCACTATGAGCAGCCAGATCTGCCTTCCTGTAATCTCACAAAATTTGGGACTTAAAATTTACTCTTGACACAGCCTCAAAACCCAGCCTGAGCTTCAACCAGAAAAAAAACCACCAGAAGCTCGTGTTTATCACTGAGCTGAGGAACAGTGGTTCATTGGGAATGTGGTTTCTTCACTTACAAAACCCAAATGTTCCATACTTACAACCCCAAAGGAGCATTTCTGTCCCCAGATTACCACACTAGGTGGGACAGAGGTTCTTGTAGCTGAGATGTGGAGGACCTGCCTCATTCTGCTCTCAGAACAACTTTCTGCTATTGATTTTTTCCTTCCTCCTCCAAAGTGAAGAGGGAAAAGGTGTTAAGAGTGACATTAAGCATTTGGTACAGCATTCCTGCAAACAAAGCCTGTTTTAAACCAAACTGGATTTAATCCTAAATTGAATTATTCTGGTCAATTTGAGAGTTTAGAGCTGCAGCCTTGTGTACTCCCTCTCCCCAGGAGCACCCAACCCACACCCAGGAGTGTCCAGCAGACCCCACGCCCCGAATGCCAACAACAGGGACTCAGGGACTGATGGCTCCTGCTTTGAGAAAGGAAAAATGAGGGTTAGTCCAAGGAAGTCATTAACACAGGTCATATATAGCTTTTTTGGTTAATAAGCAGTGGAAAGAAAGATCTGATTTGCAATAACATTTATTAATGGATAAATGTACATATTTACAAAGAAAAATCTGAGAAAAAATACAAAACCAAAAAAGTGTTCCAAAAGAGAGTATTTTAGGTAAAAAAGAAAGTGTTTCTAGTCCCCACAGACTGATCCAACAGGACTGAGTACCATTGCTAAAAGATCCCAAAGGGGCCCAAACCTCCAGCCCCACAAACCAAAACAACAGATGCAAACAGAGATATAAGAGGAACCATCTCTGTCAAGTTCTCCAGTGTCATCCACTAATAAATACAGACCAAGGAGTTTCTGCATGAATCCATTACCCCTTTTTGGGCGGGATTTATCCAGAAAGCTTCCTGCCTCATCCTGCAGGTCAGAACAAGCACCATCAACAAGGTAAAAAGAAAACCCAATAAACCAGTGAAACAATTCTCAGAGTGACAAATTACTGACATTGATGTGAAGGACTTTGCCCATAACCATTAGGATCTGGACTTGATGATCCCTGTGGGTCCCTTCCAACTCGGGATATTTCCTGATTCTATGATAACCTTCCCAGGAGCTGGTGAAGCCAAGCATCATTCCTCCAAACACGAATTACTTCCCTTGGTGCTGAGGAAATCTACGTCTCCTGATTATTTCAGGATAGGAGGGAGATATGGAATACCTACTCTTTAGGGTCAGCACTAGCTACCAGACAAACCACCAGAGAGGGGAGCCAGTCCTGGCTGAACTCTGCCCTGAGCTGCCTATGCAGAGTCCTCAGCTCACCTTGCATCACTCCCCGAGTGAGGCACGAGGTGGGAGGAGATGCAGCCAACACCCCCCCCTTTATCTGCTCCCTTTTAGCAGCCAATAAAGAAAAGGGATGTAGTTTTACAGCAATGAAGACCTCAAGTATCATCACACCCAGTGCAGCCTCAGAGCTGAACCCCAGTTCCAAGCTACTGGCTCTGGCACATCTGCTGCTTGAAAACACTTGTGTTCACCTTTTCCTAAAGCAAGAAAGCACAAGAAACTCCTGTGTGTTTTAGGTGGTGTTCAGAGGAGCTGGAATCTGGATAAGGAGATTCAGGAAGTGAGTGTGGAGCCAACTGTCCATGTTGTGATGGGGAACACTGAACCCTCAACAACTCCCAGTGGGATCCTACACATGAGCATCCAAGAACTGAGTGACCACACCACAAAACACTGGGCAAAACTGCTGGCAGACTCATCCTGCCTATGTCACCAGCATGCCAGTCACCAGAATGCCACTTTCTGCAGCAGGTCACACTGAAAAACCAGGATTTCTCATGCCAACCTGGATGAGGTTACATGCTGCAGACATTTCCAGCTTCCCTGCAGGAGGGATAACTCGGCTCTCCATCACTCACAGCCTGGCACTACACCAGCCAGGCTGAACAGGGCATGTGAACCCCTGTGTCAGTGGGTGCTGGTGTCAGGGCAGGCACCCAGGAGCTGCTGGAATTCCCAGCAAGTTTGTTCCTGAGGAAAACAGGAGCGAAGTACATTGGTTCCTTTTTAGATCCCCTGAGATCTCAGCCCAATCAGCTCTCCCTGTGCACATAGATGACAGCAGGAATCACCAAATCCTCCTCTTGGTGCTGAAACCTGTACTGACATCACAGGAAAGGGGGAAAACCACAGCACCAAGCTGTCATAGAAGCTTTTAAAAATGTGCACAAACAGGATACAGAATGTGCAGGAATGAGACCTTACATGGACTGTCAAGGATTATCACTCCCTTTGCATCACAAGCAAACAGAAAAAAGCAGAGAAGTGCCTGGGAAAGGGGCTGGTGCCCAGCAGGCACATCCCTGGGGCATTCAATAGATTAGGTTTCTGTTCCTGGTAAGTTACAGGTTTCCTCTGTCAGGAGAGATCATATCTACCTGGATGAATATGGATAACTGACCTCTAAAATGCCAGAGAAATAGAAAGCGTTTGCTCAATTTCTTTATATCTGCAGTGATAATCAGTATATAAATCCCAAAAACGTTCCTGAGTGTTCTCAAGAGTGTAAAGTTTCCAAGGTTTTTTGCTGATGACAACCAACCTTATCTCAAGATTAAAAAAGAGAGAAAAAGACAATTTGAAGAGTTACAGAATTGAGTAGAGGCGATAAAGCCCATCTCTTACCCTGCTGGGATGAGACACCCTGAGCACTCCAGTCTAAGGTTGCTCTGGGCAGGTTTTAGACTTCAGGTCCTTTGGAAATGGCTGACAGAGCTACAGAAACCACGGCTTTGCCAAAGCCACCAGTGTGGCTTCCAAGTTCTCATCAATGGATCAGAAATACATGAAATTCAGCAGTGCTCACCACAGCATCCCGAGCAATGCCTTTGGGAAGGAAGTTCAACCTGTGTGTTCAACCTCCAGGAAATACAGACAGAAAATGGACAGAGAGATCCAAACAGCTCCTCTTTCTTCCCTCTCCATGCCAAGTTGGGGAAAGAAATAAACCCTGCTCTTCATCACAACTGTTACCAGTTTGGGAAGGAGATGCAGGCAGGGAATGCCAGCCACAAGTATCCCCTGGCTTCTTCCATCCTGTATTTTCTGCACAGCACATGGCACCCCAGCATCCTCCCCCATCTCTCCTCTCCAGGACCCACCTCTGTCTGCCTCAACTCCACACCAAATCCACTGGAGTCCAAGTGCATTCCAAGGATTCAGGGATACAGCCCTCCTTCACTCCAGACTACACCTGGACAACAACACTCAATTTCCTAGGGCCAAAGGAGGAAGACTGTGTACTAAAGGCAGTGTATTAAAAAGGGAAGAATATTTTCCAATGAAAAATCAGCATCCTCACAAAACTAAGTCCTAAAGGCACAAACCGGTGAACTAATTGGAGCAAGTTACAAGAGGAATTGGAAAGATTCCTGTAGGATTAAAACAAAGTTTTACTAGCAACCTAAGTTTCTGAGACAGCATTTAGAACCTCAGCCTGTACATCAAGAGCAAGAGGTGACTCAAGTGGTCCATGATACCCCACAGACCCTCAGACCAGACAGCACATTACATGTTTGCCTTTTTCCTTCAAGCTTATCTGCTAGCTTCCTAAATAACACTGTTCACACAGATACAGATCTAGAAAGGGTGATAAATACAGGTATTTATATATATTCACACATTTTAGTCCATGTAATAAAGGCCTGCTCCTTTCTCTTCCATGCTGCTGGAGGAGCTGCCACCACTGGTGACACTGGGGGGGTGCCCTCAGAGTGACTGTGTCCAGTCCAATCCTCCAGTGGACACAGGAGAACATGGATTAGTGCTGAAAGGAGAAATGGGGGGCTCAGCTCAGCCCTGTCATTACTATTTACAGAAAAGAAACCCCTTAGACACAAAGTCATACCTTCTCTCCAGCTCACAAACCAGCTCTGCTCAGTCCAGCTGGGCTGGAGCCTGCACAGCCCAGCCAGGATAACTTGAATAAATGTGAACATCATCCAGACACTTACACCGTAAGCAATAAACAACGACCAGCATGCAATGGTTTGGTTAAAGAAGTCAAAAGCAATCGAGGGCTTTAACATTAGAAGTGTGTCCTGATGTGGCCAAGCCAACATTCCAACAGGGGGAATGCTCAAACAGCAGATGACTCCATCCCTGTGACCTGAGCAACCATGCACCAGTTAGTTCCACACAAATTAAATAAAACACATCCCAAGTGCACCAAGACCATCAGATTATTAATTATTAATCTATGTTTACAATAAATATCTCCTTGCAATGGATTTTCTCCTATAACACTGTATTTTCTTGGATGTGAGAATAGGGGTGGAGAGGGAAGCTGGGATACTTTGTCAAAGGCTTCTCCCACTAGGAAATGAGAAGCTGACCCTGTCCCTAAGTTATTACCAAGAGCAGCAGTGAGAACCAGCATTTTTACTTAAATGCCAATCTGAGTTTCCTAGAAATTGAGTGGCTATGAATTAGATTCCAATATTCTTCCTAGAGACTCAACCTCTTGTTGCCCACAGAAGCTGTGGACTTGCCATGCCTGGAATTGTTCAAAGCCAGGTTGGACAGGACTTGGAACAATCTGGTCCAGGGGAAGGTTCCCTGCCCATAGCAGGGGGTGAAACGAGACAATCTTTATGGGCCCTTCCAACCTCAAACCATTCCAGTATTCCATGATTCAGCAGACTCCTGTAAAGCCCCTTTTAGATCAGTGCCAAATATTATTCAGCTTGTGAATACCTTACATTCCAAACAAGCTTAAAAGTAATTCTCCAGCAACTCCTATGGGAAGTCTTCAGGGGCTTGGGAAACCAGACTCTTCTCCCATGATTTCCTCCCCACATCTGCCCTCCCACAGCAGTTGGGAACACAGTTCAAAGAATTTGCTTTTGAGCCATAGGAAACTTCAGAATGGACCTGGCAATCCACAACCACCCTTGCCAGGTCCCATCGCAGCCACACAAGGACACAGAGCAGGATCAACATTAAGACAGTCACGGGTGCCCCTCCCTGGGACAGTGAACTACGGAGATCAAAGACCGGGACAAGGAAGATGCAGCAGAGACTACAGCCAAGAAATTCAGGAGCTTTGGTCTTGAGGTTTCAACATTACCCTGTTGCCACTCAGAGAAAGAGCAGCCACCAAACAGTCAGTGCTATGACCAGGAGAAAGGACATCATAAAGGGAATACGTGGAGAAGGAAAAATGCTAGAGTACAGCTGACACTTTTTGAGTGATTTCTGCTCTTCAGGGATTGCAATAGAAACCTTTGGAAGAGTTGCTTCACTTGCTGGCCGGGGAAAGGCTGTCTCAGTAGGTATCTCCTGCTTTTTTAGTTTGTCTTCATCCTGTACTAACAGAGGCCGTTCCCGTGTCTGCTTTCATGGTAGAAGATCAAGAAAGACAGAGAGAGATGAACAAAAATGACAGATGGAAAGTGCCCAAAATGACACTTGGAGATGTGCAAAGCGTTAGGGCAGCTCTTCTCAACATAAAATAAACTGTCCTGGGGAGCAGAGCTGCTGGTGGCCTGGGCCACACCAGCCCTGGAGCTACAGCTCTCTCTGCAGAGCTCACCAACAGCTGCATCAGGATCATGGGCATCTGGTGCCTCCCAAAAAGTGGATGCCCAAAATCTTCCAGAGCATTTTAGAATTGGAATGGTGAGAAAAAAGTTTGAGGAATTTGAAAGAGGAACAGTGCAGTACAAAATGCGGTCTCTGACAGCTTCCTAATCGACAGTGGCCTTAAAACCCAGCGTTTGGAAAATCCCATGGAACAGCCAGACTGCAGAGCAGATACAAAAGGCTTTTCCAAAGTTCTGACCAGAGTATCAAAATTTCAATTGGTTTGAAAATTCTACTGAACAAGTGAAAAACTGTAAATCTTAGAAATCCCACGCATGGAACAGGCAGGGTGGCAGTAGGAGCAGTGCAAACTCCTGGAATTTTGCTCTGTGTTTCAGCATTTTTGTTTCTGGATTCTAAAAATGATAAAAACCCAGAATGAGTAAATCAGCACATGGGACCATGCAAGGCCTTCAGCACTTCTGCTGAAGAAAGGAAGGATTGTGGGAATGTTACTGTTCAATAATTCTGCATCCCTTTAGTTTACCAGCCCTGGCCAAACCCAAGTGTATTTAGGAGAGGAAAAACTTGGCTCTAAGCTCCCTCAGCTGAGCCAACCTCCGCTGGTCAGTGTGGTATTTTGGGACTGGTTCTTTGCACACCCCTAAGTGGTGAGAATTCGGGAGAAAGTAGCTGGGAGACTGGGCAGCAAAAGAAAATATAAAATGCAAGAGTAACATGATCGTTAAAACAACAAAAAAAACAGAAAGAAAGACAACATAAAAAGAACAGGGAAGAGTTAAATTTTCAGAATTGCTTTTGTCTCCAAATACACGGTTATATCGGTCATGCAGCTTTTTCGAACCAGCCATGCACCAAAATAAGCAAAAATTGAAAGCTGCAAAAGCTGCAGCAGTGCCAAAGTCCTCTGGGTGTGAGTTATGAAACTACTTCATGTAGCCAAAAGAAAAATGTTATCCAGCAGCTGCTGTTGAGATTTTGCTTGGTGCCATTGCAATAGCAAGTCTGGTTCAGAAGCACAGATCAGAGCAGAAGCTTTACCTCAAGCCCACCAACCTGTCTCTCAGAAGATGGGACAGTGACTTTCTTGACCTGGACACACAAAGCGTGTTAAGGTTCAGCTGTCTCATAATAAAACATACAGGAATAGCAAAAAAGTGGCCCCTGGTAAAAAACCCTTTGGCCACTAAGGCAGGGTGAAGGCACCATCATGAACAGGAGCAATGGCTTTGCACCATGATTTACCACCCTTAATTACCGTATGATTTATGATCCTTCAACATGTGCAGGTGAGGGAAAACCTCCCTGGTCACTGTCTGGGGAAGATGCATTTCTAGAAGTTCACAGCAGGACATGGCTACCTCAGAGTGAGATCACTTCAAAGAGGACCAGATTAAGAAGGAACTTCCAGAAATGCAAATCTAGGGCTGACACCAATTCTGCAGTGCTGCAGACCCACTGCTGTCTTAGGTGGGACAAGCCCACACCATCCAGTTATGGTGACCAGCAGCCTCCAAGATCTCAGTGTGTTCACCTTGCAAGAAATTAGTTATAAAAACCAAGAATAACATTACTGAAGTGCAGTTGTGGAGCTTGAGAGCCTCTGCTCTGTCCCACCCACACCCCCAAGCCCTCTGGGCACTGTGAGCAGAGCTCCACTGCTCACATTCCTGGGGAATCTACACTGAGGCTCAGTCACAGAGGGCAAAGTCTATCCATGTGTTAACAGGATAATCCCAATGACAGGGTGCTCACAAATGCTCTGGCTGCCCCTGGATCCCTGGAAGTGTCCAAGGCCAGGCTACATTGGGCTTGGAGGAACCTGGGGCAGTGGAAGGTGCCCCTGCCCATGGCAGGGGGGGCACTGGATGGGCTTTAAGGTCCCTCCCAACCCAACTATTCTGAGATTCTGTAACAACCAATCCTGATTAAGTTTATTTTGAGGATCTCATTTTTCTAGCAGGCAAAAAAGCCATTCAGCTGTCCTGCCTTTACTCCAAGCTTTAAGCAGCCTGTAGCAAACCTGGTGTTAAACCCCTTGTACATGTTACAATAACCCTCCATCCACTGCAAGATTATTTCCTGACTAATAAGTATCTGCATTGTCTGAACATGAAATACTTGTTCATCTGCAGGGCTGAGGGAAGGAAGGGGAAGAACTGGGCTTTCAACCAGGAGTGGCTTCAATTGCGCTACCTGCAGTCAGGATGCAATTTTTCTGTTGCAATAAAGAACTGCATTTACTACTTAAAAGACTGATTACCACAGGCACCAACTACAGTTTTACTCACAGGCTCCAAATCTGAACCAGTATGACACAGAGGTGTCTGTTAGTCAAGAAGAAACCAGTTGGTGGCCGTTTTTTCCTTAAAAAAATTCCCTTTTAAGAAAAATATCAGAGAAACTGTGAGTGTATGTGGTTACACGCAGTTCCTGGAAGGACAGAGATTCCCACTGTGTTTGAGGAGCCCTGCTGCGGCCACCCAAGGAATCTCCTCTAAGCCTCCACAGCACATCAGCACCTGGAGCTCCTAATGCAAGTCTGAACCAATGACATACAAGTTTAACTGGAGAATAAAGTGATTTTGGAAGAATCATCCCATCCCAGTGCTTTTCCACTGGGTTATCTTCAATGTTCTCTCTGAAATAATAATTTAGGTCTTTGGATTTTGGGTTTGTCAGGGTTTTTTTCCACATTTTGGGGAGATCCAGGAATGAGTCAGTCCCCAAACCAGCCATGGGAAGTGCTTTCTAGCATCACACTGGCAGCAGCACTAGGGAAAGCAGCATCAACACCAGTAAAGGAATTCTTACATCCTTCTCTTCCAAAAAACCCCACATTTTTATGATACCATGACTAAAGCCTCAATTCTCTCAGAGAACATTCTACATGCTCCAAGTCAATACTAACTATTAAAAGCAAAAATAATCAGAAGCTAAGGGAAGCTGAACACTGCAGTGCTGCCCCTTGAACACCCCATACCGAGGTACTCACTCCATCTGCTCCCGTGGGAATCTGCCCGTTGACGTTGAGGCTTCGGAAAGGGGAGTGGGTGGACAAACGTTTGTCCCACTCACTCGGCCTGGGATCTGGGATGGACTCCATGAAGTTCTTCTTCAACTCACTGATGTTGGCATGGTGCTTCTTTATTTCTTCCTGGGTCTTATCTAGATCCTATCAGCAAAAGGACAGGGTGAGTGAAGGGATACAGAGAGACCTGGGACTGCCTAAGCTGTGCTTAGCAAAGCTAGACTCACAGCAGAACTGCTGACAACTCCCCCAGCTGTGCTCACACTGCAAACACACAACGGAGCATCCTCTCTCCTCCTCTTTGATTAACTGGGATAAACTGCAACCCTGGAATGGTCCTCCAGCAGCAGGACATGCCACTGGATCATCTCGAGCAACGTGCCAAACCACGTGACAGCTGAGCTGGAATATCCTGCATTTTCCCCAAAGTGGATTTTTTAAAGTTGCCAGACTATGTTTCTTTGGGTTATTTAATTTAACATCTTTAAATTTTGTGGGTTTGCTTTCTTTTCCCTCTGCTAGCCTGAGTCTTTCCAGGTATTAATACAACTGATGATAAAGAAAATGTTTTCCCAATTTTATTCTCTCTCTTCATACCTGTTTCTCTTTTATCCTAACAGAAATTATCTTTGCTTCCAGAGTACCTCCATTACCATTTTTCTCCCTCCCTCTCATCTCACCCCGCCAGGAGCTATCATAGGAGGTTTTAGACTTCAGAAACAAAGATGAGATTTTTTTTTTTTTAAATCAAACTGAAAATTTATTTTATGCTGGATCAATCAAGAAAGTCCTGCTAAATTTTTTCATCTGGAAAAAGTCAGATTTTTACTCTGTGATGCCAGTTTACAGCATAAACACACAGACTTCAAGGCAAATCAGCTTGTTAAAAATAGTTCTTCCTTGCAAGCAAACCAGAGGCTGTAGAAAAGAAAGCTTTTGCAAAAGCCAAACAACTACTTTTCAGAACAGGGCCAAAAAGCAGCAAGAAAGGGGGAAATCAAGGTCAGCAAAGGCATCAACAGGAAATTTCACTATTTTTGTGCTTTTAGTTGTTACTCAGCCCATTGATTTTAAAAGATGGGACAGCAAACGCATCCCTAAAGGAGGGTCCTCCCAAAAATCTCCATTCCTGCAGCTCACCCAGGACAGGCCACCCTCCCTCCACAGGGCTAAACCCCAAATGCCTCTTTAACAATATTTACTCTTTTTGGCACAGTTCTGGGGGGAAAATAACAAATTTTGGCTTCTATCCTAAATGGAAGTATAAGGCAAGTGCCTGTTAGGTAGGGAAAAAAAAGAAGAAATGAATCTGCTTTGGATTCTGGGGTCAATGCCTGCCTGGTCCAAGAACCCTACAGCTGCTCCTGGCTCAGAGGAGAGAGAAGGACCAGCTTGGCTTTCCAGCATTGCACCACAGCAAGGCCTGGGAGGGCTGGCAGAGGAGCCAAAGCCACAAGGAGCTACATGAAGCCAGATCTGGGAAGCTCCTTGAGGAACCAGCTTGCTCAGCATCACCCTTTTCCTCCTGTTTTGCCCTTTCTACAGGAACCCAGCACACTTGAAGTGTTAAAAGGCTTTCAGTAAAATCAACAGGCAGCTTTGGGAGGGTGAGGTCTGACAGGAAAATATCTGATCTGCCAAGTGCATGGATTAAAAAAATAAAGGGAATAAAGGAGGTGAGCTGATGGGTCAGCCCTGTGGTAGGGGAGGGCTGGAGCACCTGCAACAGAACTGTGGGGAGGGGAAGGGCTTGGAGGCAAGCATTGCACATTGGGAAAAAGGAGGTTAGAAGCAATGACAAAGCTCTGTTTGGGGTTGGGTATTGGAGCTATTGGAGTTGGGTGAAAAAGCGACAGCTGCAGTCTTCAGAGCGCTCCGGAGCCGGCCGAGCTTTGCCTATCGTGTGCAGACCCTTCACTTGTGACTCTAAGCAGTCAAAAAAAATGAAATAAATAAACCCCAAAGAAACCCACACAGAAGCTGCAAAACTTTGAACATTCTGATGAGGAGAAGACAGTTAGCATACTCCACTTTCAATAGATAACAGCAAGGAAACCCTACGAGCTGCTGGTGCTGCAAGTTTGAGTAGAAACATGTAACACAGGACCAGAGTATCAGAAGCCACAAAACATCTCCCATAACAGAGTGTATTAAAGAAAATAAAATACATGATTGGCATGGTCTGTTCTGAGACTGAGCTTAGGTGAAGCCAAGTGAAAAGGGCTCCCAAATCCAAAGGGAAGAGCTGTAATGTTGAAGGAAGAGACCCATGACCACTGAGCCTCTCTATCGGACCCAGAGGGACCTGGCACTGAGGCAGGATGGGGCCCAGGGCTGGTGAGGTGCTGCAAGGCCAGGAAGGGCTGGGAGGAGGATGGAAAAGCTGCAAACACCACTTCAGAATCCAAAAGGATCACTCCTGCCTGAAGCAACACTGGATATTGTGGTGGCCTGGACACCACAGAGGCGACAATTTCACAGAATCCTGGAATGGTTTAGCTTGGAAGGGAACTTAAAGCCCATCCCATTCTCCCCTTGCCCTGGGCAGAGACACTTTCCACTATCCCAGGTTGCTTCAAACCCTGTCCAACCTGACCTTGGGCCTTCCATGGATGGGGCAGCTACAGCTGCTCTGGGCAATCTGCCCCAGTTTCACCAGCAGCTTATCCTGAATTTTCACAGACTGGCTTTCCCCCAGGAAAATAATTTGTTTCAAGCAGTGAAGAACTGGTCAATGAGCCCCCCATTACAATCCATGACCCCCTGAGAAGCCAGCAGATCCCAGAGCAGATCTGAGCACTGCCAATCATGTATTTTGGGGAGGTATGAGAGAATGGAAGTCAGAAGAGGAAGGAAGAAGGCCTGCACATCATCATGTTTACTGTCACCATGCAGAAGCATAATTAAAAGATCAAATCAAATCAAAAGGTCTTTCATGCAAGAGCATGCAAAAACAAAGGCAGGAGCAGAATAAGTTCAGCGCAGATGCACAAGGTTTAGCAAATGCAACTCAAAAAAAGCTTCAAGTTCATACAAACCTCCAACATTAAATTGCTATGCCTGATATAAATGTTTTCACCATCTAGCCTCTTTGATCTCTTCTGTGAAAATGAAAGAAAAGGGGGAAACAAAACAAAACAAAAAAAAGCACAAAAAATTAAAACATCGGTCTTGCGGGATCGATAAATTGGCAAATTAAAAAGTTAACTCAAGGTTGGGAGTGCAGCATGGGGTGGGAATTCCTGCTGGGAATGGGCGTCTGGCTCATGGAGAATGGGAGATGCAATGAGTCCTTTAAAGAGACAGCTCCCGGGGCCTTGGCAATTGCTGGTTTTCTGTGGAAGCCTCACTCAGTCACACACCACATTCCTGAGAGATGCAGGTCCACCCTTGAGCTCCAGACTGCACTGCCTGGGGGACCTTCACAAGGTCCCAATGTGCACAGCAACTGCACCTTAACCACTTTTCCATCTTGGATGTTTCCCTATTACTTAATACCAAAAAAAGCTTTCTCCCAATTTTCTTTTGCACTTCCTGCAATGCAGGCTACATTCAGTTTCTAACTGGATTTGTTACAGAGAAGAAATTTCATAAATCAAAGCAAGTGTGTTTCTTTTGAACATTCAACATGCATAATTTCAGTGATCAGGTTGTCTATGGGGAAAAAAGCTATTCATTTCCAAATCAAGTATTTAATAGTTTAAAAAAAAACCAACACCCCCAACCCAAAGCCCATGAAGAAACTGGAGCACTGTCTTTTTAAACAGGTTACAGATGCATGAATGATATGGCAAATTTGGCTGGTGAAAGGGTAAAATGGCTAACCTTCCTCATTCTTATCAGCTCTTCCTCTTTTTCTGCAGGCTGCTGCTGTTGGGCAGTGATAAAAAAAAAAAAAAAAAGAGTTGTTGGTTCATTTAACTACGTTCAACCTTGGAAAAAAAAGTGTGAGCAACCTAAACTGAATTATTAGCACAAACCTGGGGCTGAGCACCATTCATGGTGGGGACTGTGACCTCAATGTGTGTTTTCCTCACCTACATTTAAGAAATAAATTGGTAAAAACATTTCTTGTTAGTATATTTGTTTCAAGAAACCATTTAGTTTCCAAACACAGCTGCATAAAGTTGGTTTTGAAGTGCTGGGGGAACATGCAAAAAACCAACATGCAGCCTTGGGCAGGGTTAATGACACGGCAGCTCCCCAGCACTCTGTTAGTCAACAGCATGGTAAATAATTCTTCCAGCTTGAGAATTATTTCTATTTGAGACCAGTGCTCTCCAGTGCTTCTGAAGAAGGGCTTCCCATTGGCATTAGCTTGGTCAGGCAATGTTTTCAAATGGCATTTGCAGCTGGATCTCCCAGTGAAAATCCAAACAAAGCAACATGCTCAAATTAACACAGACCTTCCCAAAACAAGAAATGATTGGTTATATCACAGGTATTATGTTGGCAGAGGCAGTAAGAAGAGGTACAGCTACAAAACCAAGCCTAACATCACAAATTAGTTTCTTTCCTGTCCATAAGTAGAGAGCCAAGATTGTTTTAACACTGTAAGGGAAATGTTTTAGGGAAACTGGATTGCCAAGTACTCTGAAGGCAAAAGCATCAGTGGGTGTTAAAAGAAGTGCTGCAGCTCCGTTGGAGAAACAGTAAATTTGGTACTTTCAAATCCACATTTTCCTCCCACATCTATATTTAAAGGGGAAAAAAAATCCAGTGTTTAAGCATTTAGGAAAAGACCTGTAGTAAGTAAGATGGGATGAGCAAGATTTCCTCGTTCTCAGTGTAACGTGAGGGAGGGGGAGCAGCAGCGGGGCAGGAACAGCAGGGCAGGATCTCTGTGCTCTGATTCCCACCCCACAGTGCCAGCCTGAAGTTCTCTTCAGCAGTTTCATTTAAAAATTATGCAGGCTATGAAATTTTTTAAAGCAACTGCCCTTTCTCCACCTCCCTCTCCAAACCTTAATTAATAGGAATCTTCCCTGGAGATGCTCACACAAGACCCACTGCATGATATGCTTAGAATTATGTGGCTCCAGCAATGCTGAGAACAGCTAAATTTTGTAGTAATGTGAAAATTGTGTCTCAAGGCAAACATCTGCTGCACCACAGCAAGGTTTCAGTAAGTCAGTAAGACCTGCTGAATATTAAGGACATTGTAATATCAACAATACTTTTGCACATTATTTTGACTTATTAAAAGAGCACACACGTATCAACCCCAGCAAAAAACTCAGACATTTGTAGAAAGATCAAATAATGGTTAAAAATACTGAATTTGAACAATAAACTCCCCAAGGTCTCACCAGTGCCATTTGCAACTAAAGTTTTAGTCCAGTTTGCAGCACTGTATTACCAGCTCTCCCTGCAAAAGCCTATCAAGGCAAAAAACATTCCTGTGCTGGGCTGCAGACCAGATCCATTATCACTGATTTCACTGGAGTTCCCTCCTGCTGTTATTCCAGGAATCAGGGGGCACAGCCTGGCCAGGGGTGAGCTCTGTACTCTCGTTCCATGATCCTGTGCAGCTCTTGCCAGTGTTTTTAACATTGATCAGCAGGCTGCACTTGCTTTGACTACAGCCACCAAAACCCAGCTGCCCTGGAGCTCCTTCTTCCAACTGAAATGTTACAGCTGGGATTTCCCTGGCACCCAGACTCCTGTGCCTGCTCCCACCCGACTCTGGGGAAAGGGATAAAACCCCCATCTCCCAGGACAGAGCTGCTGCTTTGGGGTGACTTCTTGAGCGATGCTCTAGCCTGGCTCTTCCCAGCAGACTCCACTCTGACTTACCCTTGAGGCATCCACTGGCTCCTTGGGTTTCTCTGGAGGAAATTCTTCACGTCTCACATCACATTTTGCTGTTTCCTTCCCTACTTTAGATGTGGCCACATCCTTGAGATCAGGCTTAGCTGGGGCTGGCTCTGCAGGGTGGCTCTGAGCGATGGCCGGAGCTGAGGTGGGCCGGGGACTCCGCTCTGGGGTTATCACAGCCACTGCTGAGCATGGGGGAGACAAGGACAAGGTTCAGAGAAGGTAACTTTTCAAAGGACTAGGCAAAGTCTTTCCAAATTACAGTGCTGTCATGTAAAAAGAAAAGGGAGAAGGAGGAAGAGGAGGAGGAGGATGAAAGAAAAGGGCAAAGAAATAAAGATGTTTAGCAAAGCAGCTGTGCATTTAGTACGGGAGAGTTGAGATTATTTTCCTTATGGTTTAAAATAAAATCAAATAAAACCCCACACCAGATGGTTTACAAAAAGCACTCTGCAGAGAAGCCACACCAGAAAGGCAGAATTTTTGACATTGTGCCATGGATTTCTGGGTCCTTCACACATAACTGGCATGGACTCCACTCCAATGCAAGGAGAAAAGACACAGGGTGAGGAGTTCTGTACTCATGGGCATCTCCTCAAGCAGAAACAGAGGGCTTCTGGAAGAGAAACACAGGCTTTTCCCTCCCACCCCCAAAAAATAATCACACATTGCTCTAGAAAACTTCTCAGCAACTTCCCGGTGGGTTTCAAGGCAGGCTGGGGCCACCTGTCTGAGCTGGGTATCCTCAAGGCAGCACAGTGGGAAGATACCCAGCACCTCCAGGCCAGTGACAGTGCAGAAATGAACAGCATGCTGCCAAAAATCGTCTTTTCAGAGGATGACAGTTGTAAATACAAGCACTAGGTCCACACAAAATCAACTGCCTACTCCTTTCCTTCAATTCCTGATTTGCCAGGTAGTTGTCTGACCTCAAAGAAATACTCAAGCCAAAGCTGTGTGACAAAGCAAGCCCAAATTAATGTCCTGTGTGTACCTAGGGATACAATAAGCTATTTACTTCTCCTGATGTTGGTTTTTAGGGGTGTTTCACTAAAAAGGTACCCTGTCACATACAATAGTATCTTTGACGTGGTCTCACATTCTCAAAATCACATTCTGCAGCAGGATCATACTGTGTATCCTATTCCAGCCAACATGAGGTCCAGACAGTCACTCATAGAAAATCTGCTGTTAAAATACAAATTGCAATTACAAGCAACTCCTTACTAAGAATTCCTGTTCTACTGAAAAGGTAAGATCTCATCTGTGTCTTAATAAAACACAGAGAGAATAAGGTATCCATGTGGTCAAAAACATACAAGGTGGAGGCAAAACAAAAATTTTTTTAAATTTCTGAATTTCCAGATATTGGAATTACACTTTCAAGACAAACTCTTGGACAACAAGGTTGTAAACAGCCTTAAAACCCACTCCACCACTGGCAGCTCCACTCTCTCCCTGCTCCTTAGCACAGCAGTTCATTTCTGTGACCCAGACATTGCGTTATCCTCCTCCAAGGACAGTCGGTGCCGTGTCCCAGTGTATTCATGTCATGGAAGCAGCAACAGCCGCTGGGAAGGTTGTACAGAGGTGAGATGGCAGGGATGCCGGGATGAGGAGGATGCTGGCAGTGCAAAGCTGTCAGTGCAGTGGTACCTGACTCCTTCGGCAATGGCTCTAGTTCTCTCACCACCATCATTTTCTCTTCCTCCTCCTCCTCTTCAATTGGGCTTATCTCAGTACTGCCAAGATCACGTTTGGCTAAAAAAGTTATGGATGTGTTAAAATGCCACCTTAAAGAGGAAGCAGCAAAGGAAATAGTGGCACCAGTAAATCTGCAGAGCCATCCTTCTTGCTGCTCTCCCAGAGCATCAAGACATGCAGGAAAAACACCAAGCTTCTCCTGAGCCATCCAACACTGAATTCTGGGCTGACAGAACGGCATTTTAGTTACATTTTCCTGATTAACTGTCTTTGGCTATTTTGACACATGATTTAAACACAGTAAAAAGCACGGAGATATAAAACAGAGGTTGGAACTGGATTATTTTTAAGGTCCCTTCCAACCCAAACCATTCCAGAATTCTATGACTGCTCACAATGGCTATCACACCTCACCAACAGTCCCTACTGGGAGCTGAAAAGCCAGGAGGAGGAAAAGTGCAGGAGGTGCATGAGAAGGGGCAGCTACAGCAGGAGAGCCCTGGATGTGTTTGGGTCTGACACCAGCTGATGTCTGATCTGCTGCCACACATCCTGTGGAATACAGAATCACAGGATCTGCTGAGTTGGAAGAGACCCACAGGGATCACTGAGTCCAATTCCTGGTCCTGCAGGAACTGGGAATGTCCTGGTGCAAACAGGACATCTCAACAATCCCACCCAGTGCCTGAAAGCATTGTCCAATTGTTCCTGGAGCTCTGGCAGCCTCGGGGCTGTGACTCCAGCAGTTTTCATACTAACCAAGGAAACATGCAATGTTCCCACTTACTTCCCTCTATGGCTTCAACCTCCTCTTCCTGCAACAAATAATCAACTCTACTTTTAATTATGATTAATATGAATCTGTCTGCAGCAGCAACGTTGCTCTGACATCCTCCCCCAACTAGGCAAGTAGCAGCTCCCTAGTGAAGAAATAAAGTGGAATATAGGGGATCTCCAGCAGTCACAGATCTCATAACCTGATTTCCAAGCACTGCACACTCATAAAGCTCAGGGGAACAAACCTCACAGAAAGGGATAGTATGAGAGGAGCTTTTAGAGGCCACTGCACACTCATTTCCACATGCAGCCAGGGCATGGCACACCTTCACTGCACCCACAGCACACCTGAAAAGCAGCACACAGCAAAGCCAGGGGTGATTTTAGTGTCAACACCAGCACAACCAGAGTAACCTTTGTCCTACAGCACTGCCATCACTTCACCCCAGCAGCAACAGCACAGGAGCCACTGCCACCAAAAACCACTGCAGCTGTACCTGACCGCAGCTGCACCAGCTCAGCTGACTTTGGCTTGACAACAGGAACCTTAACCACCTCTACCTTCTCCTCCTCTTCCTCCTCTGCAATGGGTTTCATTTCAGAAGTTTCAAGAGCGTGCTTGGCTAGAAAGAGGTTTGCAGGTGTTAATGGGGGTTGGGGACCCACACAGACACACGATGGTCACCACAGCAAGGACTGGGGAGACCCTTCTCAGTAGCTGGGAACAACAAGGAGGTTTCCAGGCAGCTCTATAGTCATTTTCCACCATGGAACTGTGTCAGTCCTTCTAGTGCTGTCAGACCCAACAGCGTAGTGGATGAGAGGAGGAAAGAACACAAAAAGAAGCTTTATGGGCTCCTTGCCCAGGAAAGGAGATGTAAGACACATGAACAGCTCTCAAGTGTGGAACTAGGAAGGGCTCTGCCTACAAAGTCTGGAGGGAGGCAGGTGCTGGCTGGAAAAATGCAGGAAAAACACATCCAGACAAAAAAACTATCTAAAATCTAGCAGCTTTAATTAAATGTACTTGAGTGATCAAATCTACCCTAGTGTCTGAAATTCCTCACCTTCTCCCTTTACTGCATCAGGCTTTCCCCACCAGGAGATCCTGATTAGTGAGGATTCAAGGAATGCCCATGAAGGGGAAGTTGGCTACACTTCATGAAAACTTGATCAACATACTAGAAAAGCAGTAATGCAGTCAAAAGTACGCTGTAAAAAGCTCTGTGTGGGAGGAGGGTACCCACGGCATTTGCCTGTGAATTATCTCCAGCTCTAACACATCACAGGTGTGGTGCGTTACCACACACAGGTGGTCACTATCCAAGTGATGAAGACTGCAAATATTTGCAATACTACTGCTGTGATACACTTGCTAGTATTCAAATGTGCTGTTGTACCTACACACAACTTAAGGACATTCATATTTATTAATAATACCTATCCTAAGGGAAATGTAAGCTCCACAGAGCAAAACAGGTAGCATTTCTCAAACACCAAAAAAAAAAAACAACACAAAGTGGCAAGGAGGTCCCAGGATGAAGAATTTTAGAAGCTTCAGAAGACATTTCAGGATCAAACTTTAAAGTTTTCTAATCCATATATACAAAACTACCCACATTTAACAAGAGCATTCTCAAGTGCCAGCACATCCTAATCTTTGACCCACCTCCCCACAAGAATTGCAGTCTAAAGAGGTGCAAGGTGGAAATTAAAGGAGTCTCCCAGAGCTGGGTTGTGTCTCCTCTGACTGCAGAATTCTTCTTGCAAAGAAATGAAGAGAGAAAGCCACCACATTTGGTGAAAATTGGAAATTGTCAGGAACAAGCACGTAGAGGATAGGAAAGGCACTGCAGAGAGTTTCAAACCACCACCACCACAGCTATACCTGGCTTCTCTCGGATCTGATCCGCAGGTTTTGGTTCAGGAACCTCAACCACCACCACCTCCTTCTGCTTCTCTTCCTCTAGGGTTCTGAACTCAACCCTTTGAGTCGCACGTTTAGCTGAAGAAACGGGGCACACGTTAACGACCTCCCACGTGGCGAAGGCGCAGACGTCAAGGAGGCACAAGTGTCACATTCCCAGGCTGCTCTTCTCCAAGCTCTGACATCCAGGTGTAGCTCTGCAGCTGCCATTTCTCTACTCATCTGGGGTCATAATGGCATGGCCAGTGGGCAGCCAGCAGCACGGGAGCCCTTGCTGCTGTGCACTGTGCCTGAGGAACTTCACATGCCCAGGCTGCAGACAAACTGGAATTTGGCTTCGCTGCCTTAGGGAGCTTGAATCAATCCTTCCCTCCAGCTCCACGACACAAAAGCCAGGCTTGGGATGTCACTGAGCCCAGGAGCAGGGACAGCCTGGCTGCTGCTGGCTATGAGGTGCTGAGCAGCTCTGGTCCCCCCAGGCTGCAGCACAAACTCAGGGCTCAAAGCAACATGGTCCCTGCTCCATCAGGTGTCTGTGGTGCACAGGGACACCTCTTTCCTTCTTTCCCTGCATCCTCACAGTGCACAGGAATGATACTCTTTCCCTGGATCTTAATACCCTGTGACACAGATCATGTGGACCAAACGTGGGCACCCCCTTTTCCATGCCTCACCTTCTCTGCTATTTCTTTTAAAAATCTCAGGGATGAGCCCATCTGACTGACACATTTCAATCTGAGCATCACTTTAACAGAACCTGAAAAAGTTTCTATCATGGCAACAAATCTCCCCCTCACATAAAACTATGGAATTTAAGAAGTTACATCAAACAAAACAAACAGAATGGCTTAATTCCTGTTTTTCCAACAGAAAATGCTTTGAGATCAAATGAAGAATATCTTTCCAAGCAGAACTTTACCATAAGCCTTCAGCACCCACCTACATTCTTTTCATCAGTTAGTTCGGCTGGGACCACCCTTGGTTTGCATTTTTGTATTGGGTCTGGCTGAGATTGAGTTTATTTACCTGTAACAGCCCTCACAGTGCTGTGATACTGAGATAATGATAAAAACCAGGAGAGGTAACAGGCAAAAGTACTGAGCAATGTTAGAGAGCAGAATGATCATAAGGAATTCTTCTTGTAATTGTGGTGAAGGAAAATGGGTGCATTAGGTGTAAACTGTCTACTTTTGTTCTGTGTTGTGACAATGCTGTTTTGGTTTTTGTAGGGCAAATTTTTGGTTTGGCTGGATGGTTTTGTTCATGTGAATGAAGGTTGTGTGATGAATCAGAATTTTCTGAGTTGGAAGGAACCCACAAAGATCATCAAGTCCAAATCAGAGAATCACAGAATACTCTGAGTTGGAAGGGATCCATGAGGATCATAGAGTCCAACTCTTAAGTGAATGCCCTATATGGGAAACAAACCTATGCCTGTGGCATTATCAGCACCCTGCTCTAACCAACTGAGCACCAATTTGGTCTCACTACAGGCACGTAATTCCTAAACACTTAAGGGGCAGGAACAAGGTCTTGTACTACACTGACCAGTTACGCCCGAGTTTTTGTACAGCAGGGAATCCAGGTGTTCCTTAAGGAGTACTTCAGCACCCTGGTGATTCCAGAACGGAGAGAGAGCAGACAGCAGGGACTGACTCACCTCCATCCAGGCTCCTGGACGCTCTCTTGCTGGCCGTGCGCTCGAACTGGGGCGCAGGGCGGTCGATCAGGGCGCTCGCCTGCCGTGTCTGAGCCTGCGTCCGGCCGCTGTAGCGGAACTTGGAGCCCAGCGCCAGGAACCTGCTCTTGGGGATGGCCTCGGTGGAAGTCAGCCTGAAACACACACACACATTTAAAAATCACACCTTCAGAGCCAGGAAGGGCTTTGTGAAGAAGAATTAGAACAGAAATTAAAGGAGTCTCTTGCATCCACTTGGCCAAGGAAATGCACATACTAATGATATCTCACATCTACGTGACCCAAAGATCTCTTATGGGTCTTACAAAACAGAGCTTGCTTAAAAATTTACTGCAAAATAAACATCTACTGTCCCTGAAACAGCTTCTCTCCCATTTTTCCAAAATGCTAAGGAAAATTTTCAGTAGTTAAATTCAAGCACCAAGTTACTCTGGGTGAGGCTACTGTTCAGAAAACCCACCTGAAGAAGGTGTGATGTTCAACACATACTTTCCACAGCTTCTTTGCTGCCCGGTAACTTGGTAGCTTGAACCCAATTGTACTTTCATAATGTTCTTGCTGTGGAAAACATAAGTTATTTGGGTATAGCAGGAAATAAATGTGGCAGAAGCCCAGTCCCCAGCCCACCACCCTGGTCAGCCGTGGCACAAACTGCTGAACTTGCCCCACAGTGTGCAGCAGGACCTCAGGTCAGAGGAAAGAAAGGGCTTGGCCAGGAGCCCAGGCATCCCTCAGGACACACTGGGATTTGCAGAGCAACATGCCATGGGTTTATCCCCCCTGTCATACTGCCTAGCTGTGGGCTGAGGTCAAACACTAACCTCCCCACAAGGCTGGGTCACGACACTGAAACCAGGAGGAGGAGGAAGAGGAAAGAGGTGGATCCCCATTGTAGTCTCTCTCCCTGCTGTCATCAGGCTGTTCTAGGGATTTCCCCATTTATGAAGCAGCACCAGTATATCCATTCCCTGCTTGCTGAACTTAGGTGAAAAGCTAATTCTAATTTTTAGTTATTTCCTTTGAATGAAAGCAAGACAAAGAGCCATTGTCTTGTCCCATTTCCAAGAGATGAGTTAGTGTTGCCCCAGTTTCATCTGTCCTCCTCCCAGGCCTTTCCCTGGATGCTGGGAATATCCAGCAATGCCAGGAGGTGGTGCTGGATGACACGCTGTGACACACTGGCCACACTGACACCCCGGTGTCAAACACTCCCAGAGAAGAGCCTGACCCCACCCCACTGTTCCAGGGACACACAGAGTGAGGATCCCAAGGAAACAGAGGATGCCAGGAGGCCACAGAAGCCAATCGTACCTCCCCTGGCCGAATCTTTATGAAGAAGCTGCTGCGTTTGTAGGAAATCTTCAGGACTTTGGGCCACGGGAAGCGGTTGATTCTCAGCTTATCTTTGTAAACAAGAAGGCCACTGGAACAGACTCCCAGAGTGATATCCACTCCTTCCAAGTCCTGGGAATTCAGATGAGGATTCAAGCAGTGACAGGTTTATGAGTTTCATGTCAACATCTGCCTTCCAAACCATCCCTCTGGACTTCCCATAAATTCATCTCCCCACCATGCAGACTCCAACTCTTAACTCCATGGTCACCCTTCCTTTCCTTTCACACTTTTCCTGACAAACTCCCCCCTCCTGCTGATCTCTCCTGTTCTACTGGTTGCCCAAAGGCTTTATCAAGAGCCCATCCTGCATTTCCTGAAGCACAGAGCCTCATGAGGCAGGAATACATATTGTACTCTAAGTCACTCAGAGCAAGGACCTGTCTATAGGAGGAGCTTTGGAAAGTTTCTTGTGACATATAAATAATAAGCAACCAATAAATAAAGCATTCTTTTGCAGGAATGCTTGAGGCATTCCTGTTGTATGTCTGTCTTTCCATTCTTCTTCTCTTTCCAAAGGAGCTCCCCAAAACAAGTAAACTTGCTCCTGCAAGGGATGGATAATCAAATTACAAAACCCACAACTAGGTGCACACACTCTGGCTCTCACCTTGGCTTGGTGAAGGTCGACTCCATACATAGACAGTTTTTTTGCATTCTCAAGAAATTCCAGGTCTGCTTGGGCTGGAGTCATGGATCTACAGAAAAAGAAAGGGCTTGGTATGCTCAAAACTGTTACTTTTAAGAGAAGACAGATCAGACTCCATAAAATTAGATTGTATTTTCATTTGCTTTCAATACAAATAAATCTGTGCCCAGGTGATGAATTATGAAATCACTCTGAGTGCCCAAATTTGTGCTTTGAGACATCCCAGTAACACAGCAGCATTTTATTTCTGTGAAGCTGTACAGGCACTAGAGAAGGAAGTGAGGAAGAGCAGTGAGAGGACAAAAATTGATTCAGCAGAAGAAACCCAACTGAGCAAAAGGGAATAGGTCCTGTCCCCCAGCGGCCTGCTGCCTCCAGACCTCCCCAAACCCTGCTATTGTTCTCCAACCAAACATACAGACAGCTGAAAGCACTCAGCACGGACTCCAGCCAGGAGAGCAGACGAATGAGGGGTTTTCTGGGAACAGATGGTGCCCTGTCTGTAAGAGGGGCACAATTTAACAAAGACATCCTGATAATAGAGGCCATTATCAACGTTATTGAAGTGTCCCCGTTAATACTGTCTGCTGTAAGAGGTACACTAACAGCTCTGCTGGGAGAGCATTCAGCTGCATACATTTCATTTTCTACCCTCCTTTGATGTCTTCCTTACTGAGCACTCACATACATCTTGTGTGTGATGTAAATAGAGGTCTGAGTGGTGGGAGACAGGGAAAACTGTCCACTGTAAGGACAACCTTGTAGGAAAGCCCCAGAATATACCATCTTGATATGCACCCTGTGCTTTGCAACTACAGAAGCAAGAGCCAGAGCACGGTTTAGCACAGATTTCCCTGGCAATGTCCAAAGAACACATGGCTGTTACACCTGGGGACATAGTTCAGTGGTGGGCTTGGCAGTGCTGGGTTAATGGCTGGACTCAATGGTCTCCAAAAGACTTTTACAACCTAGACAATTCCATGATTCTATGATTCCCACTGAAAACTCTCTCAAGTTTAATGTTCACACAATATGGATATCTCATTCCATCCCCTGCCATGGGCAGGGACACCTTCCACTATCCCAGGTGCTCCAAGCCCCATCCAGCCTGGCCTTGAACACTTTCAGGGATCCACATACACAAGTTTTCTGTATCTCACAGAGGTGGGGAACACACCAGAAAATCCAATTATTTCCCTTATTTCATGTTGCTGTGCACAAACAAGTCCTCCAGCCTTACCTATATGTTTTATGAAGCTCCACAACCTTTTCTTCAAGCTCTTTTGTCTGGTTTGGGGCCAGTTTGAACTCAGTGATATAATCCGGGCCATGGAGATCAGGATCATAATCTCCCAACTCTGACTGGACCGTGTAGGAACCCAGCAAAGCCAAGGTGGCAAAGGAGCAGGGCAGCCGCCCTGTAAGGATGTCCTGTCTGAGCTGCAGACACAGGTAATACCTGGGGGCAGAATGGAAAATACTATTCACAGAGAACCAAGAGAAATTTATTAACTTGAGAATATCTTTTTGTATGCCACTGATGAACACATGACAATGCTTATTTCCAATTTTTACTTATTCCCAAGGTAAACAGTGTGGAGGACTGGAGGATTCAAGGTTGCCTCCACTCTGCAAAGGAAGTAAAGGACACTATGACCAGAAAATCTTGGCTTTAGGTAAGAATTTACTTTTCTATACAAACATGCACGTGGCAGAGCTATAAATGACACTGCTTGACACGTGGACTCCAGTGGAGAGTGGGAGCATCCTCACATCCACTAAAAGCAAACCAAACCCCCTCCAGTGAAGGCATCTGGTCCTCTTTTCTGAAGGAGGGAATAACACCCAAATATGAAATATTTCTATCCCATATTCAGGAGAACATGGCTGTAAGATTCCCAGTAACTCACCTCGTGATGTCCTCTGTTAGCTGGGCAGGATCTGGTGGATAAAACTTGACATTGAAGGTAAAATCCCAGGGGCCTCCTGCAATGACAAGGGAGACCTTGAGAAAAATAAACACACTGGGACAGCTCTGTGATGATCAGCTGATTTAAAAATAAGCTGGGAATATCCATCTGATCTTCAGATGCAACACTGATTTGATACTGCTCGCTCTCTCAGCTTGCTGCAGCTCAACACCTGTGTAAGATGTGATTTCATTTACAGAAGGTAAGAAAAGCAGGAGAAAAAAAGCAAGGCAGGGAAAATCACCTGGATTAACCATATCTTGTGGCAAAAATTAAATTTATTGCTAAGGAGCTCAATGACTGACATGTTTTTTCATTGTCTGAAAAGGGATTTATGAAGACAGGTCAGGCATAGACTATACATTAATGAATTAGGATTGGTTAACTGCTTAACTCAAATTTCAAAGTTCAAGGAGGGCTGTGCTAAGTCCCTCCTCAGCTTAATGCACTGGGATCAGGTGGTCAGACACAGCTTAAACTTAGCCAAACACAAGCATCAACCTCTGGATGAAGGCAGAAAGCACCAGGATAGGAAGAGCTTTTCAAGTCCAGACCTAATTGCTTTAATACAGCTTGTTGCAAACTTTGTATAGCACCATTACAGACATTAACTGAGCCAGAATCCACATAATCACACATAAAATTGGCATTACATGTGGTATGGACAGCCCAGATGACACAGCTGAAGAGGTAACTCTCTCTTTTCCTAGAAAATAATCCCATTTCCCAGTAGAAGATAGTCCTGACAGTGATTTTCATGCTGTGCCCTTTAACACTAGTTCAAAGTAAGATTTATTTCAGAATGAGAAGATCTACCCCTGCACTTAACTCGCTTAGAGGTTTATCCCAATCTCACACAGGGAGCAGGGGGAATGGAGCATTCCTGGATTTACTTCTTATGCAATACCATAACTGGGATTAAACACAAGGCACATTGTTTTCATCACACACAGTTCAAAACGAGTGATTCCAAGGTGACAATGAAGGGAGCAGAGGTTACCTAAACCACCACACACTGGTGTCCACATTCATATGTACATGCAAAATACCTTCTCTTCAAGTAAAATCAAGTCATTTGCCATTTAACCCATCCCCAGGGGACCAGACTTCACAGCAGGCTGCTCTTTGTTACATTCACTAGATGAATTTTATGGATGGAGCAGGGCACACACACCCTGCTACTGATTCCATAAGATAAGCTGGTAGGAGCAGGAGCTTTCCCTACTCCACAGCCTTGTGTTTCCCCCTAATCTGAACTTAATGACATACTTTGTCCTGGGCCTCCCACCAAATACATCTGAAAACCAGTATTTTCCTTCCCAAAACTTCCAGAGCAGTCAGACTTGCTCCAAAGAGAAAACAAAAGCCTCTAAAACATTTAATTTTGACACTTCGCACATCTTGAACTAATTCAGTGCTAGCAGACCTTAAAACACAACTTGGGAGAGCACCTGGTATTTGAGCTGCTATTTCTCAAGCCATTTATGATTCCAGTGCCCCTATTTGGACCCCAAAACAGCCTCAGAGCCCATAAAATCTTGTTCCACCATAAAATTCTGCTTGGGGTCTCCCAATCTCCTTTGGGATTTCAGTGGTTCCCATTGACACCCATTTTCCCATCCTACAGCAAGGAGCAATCCCCATTTCAGCAGTGCACTGACAGTGTGCATTTGCTTCAGGCAAACACACCCCAAGCTGTTTTACCAAGGAAATGACATTTTTTCCTAAATCTAGAGCATCCCTAATTCCTTAAGAAGGACAGAAAGGATACACAGACTATTTGAACTTGTGCTGATCCCTGCCAGCCACCCTCACTTGACCTCTCCCCATCCCTGGGCCCCCTGGATGCTTCACCAAAGCCACATTTGGAGAAACCACACCCCCACACACACGGTAAATTCAATCTACTTACCATGAACCTGCTTTTTTATTTCTTTGGCAGGATCCAGCCATGTCTGTAAAAGGATAAAAACATTCACAGTTTACCAGACATTCCAGAAACACCACAGAAAGCTGAAAATTGCTAAAAATACAGGGGGAAGGAAAAAAAAAAGTCAATATTTGACACAAAGGCAGCCATGGAAACTGAAGAGCTGGAGCATTTTTCACTACTTTTACTCCAGGCTGTGCTCTCACAGTGTGTGTATTTCCAACCATTCACCTACCAGGGACTCATAAGGGAGGTAGGAGGGAAAAAAAACCCAACATATTCTTAAGGGCTGCAAGAACAGAGCAACAGGAACAGCCACAACCACATCCAGCTACCAGGGACACTTGTACAACACCTTTTTTATTCTCCAGAACCTTTAAAAATAGGTAAATAGGACGGATACATTAATTTTAAGCACCCTGTCTTCTTACTTACCCTATTCAGATCAAAGATCACCAAGACTTTCTATTATTAGCTATAGTTTTCAATGACCTAATTGCTGAAATATGAGTAAAAACACCCAATTCCTGAGTATGGCTTCAATTCTTTTTACAGGAGTATGACATAAACTTCATTTCTTTTAACTATGACTAAAGTTTCTAGTAATTATCTCAGGTAAAATTTAGAAGTATATCTTTTTACCCCTCCTCTGTAATTTGGGGTTTTGTGGAATGGTGGTGCAATTTAAGCCTCAAAACGTAATTCCTGCTTTTTCCACAGTCTGAGCCTTTCCCTTTGCAGGGGTCAGGTTTGCTTGTCCTGCTGCAGGGACTGGCACTGGGCTAGCAATACCCTGGAGATGTTGCATTTAACCACCTCTTCATTTCACCAGCTCTGAATAGGATTTCAACGTCCAGGTCTCCTGAGGTGAAGGAATTAACTCATTGAATCCCCCAAGCTAATCTCTCCTGACCAGGACACGTAACTTCGTGGCAGGGAGACAGCAATACTTACATTTAATCTCCTCTTTTTATATGCCTGCTCCTCTAACATATAGAAGTGGGGATACAAAATCCATTTGAAAGGAAGATCTGCTGCCTTTTTAGGGCCATAGCTCGGAAGAAAGCATCTCCATGGCCGAGCTGGTGCCACAACTGCTCGTCACTGGGGTGAGTCCAGGGTGCAGTCATGCATCCCACCCTGCCTGATCCAGCAGACAATGATGGCAACAGCAATTAATGACACTTTTATCCCACTGGGTCATGAATCAGTGGGAAACAATCCTCCTTTTCAGGGCAACGAGCTCCTTGCTGCTCCAGCCACTGTCGCAACCTCCCAGTTCCACTGTCACCCTCTGCTATGCCCACGTGGGTAATTACTGGTCCTCAGAAAGTTTATTCCCTAAATATCAAGGTGGAAAATGTCACATCCAACCCTTCCCTATCCGTGAATACACACGTGTATCTCTCCACCTTCTCCACACAGCTGCAGGTGAGGTGCAGGAGCTCATTCTCGGATCCCATTAATACCATTTTACCTATGAATTAGTAACTCTGGGGAGGTCCTGTTTGAAGTCACAGCAGGAAAGAGATAAAGCTTCAGATTTCAAAGTTCAATGAAACATAACCAGAAAGATTTTAAAAAAATATAATGCTGTTTTCACTCATCAGAGCAAACCAAACAAGCTTGCTCCACACTGGAGCTGAACAACCCATGGACAGTGGCCTCACCTGCCCCAGCTTGCAGCTCTGGGACACAGATCTGACAAAACAATCTGTTTTCAGTCCTTACAGTTAAAAAGCTGCACAATCTCTCGGCTCTTGCTGGCTTGAGGGAGAAGGTACATGCTTCTGCTCCCAGAAGAATCAATGCCAAAAGCCTGGACATAAGAAGAGCAAGTCCAAGGGTCTGGGAGACCACAAAATCATTCAAGAAAAGCCCTCTAAGGTCATCAAGTCCAATCATTACTCCAGTACTGCCAAGGCTAGCACTATGCAGTGTCTGCAAGTGCCACATCTATATGCTTTTTGATCACTTCCAGGGACAGTAATTCCACCACTTCCTTGGGCAGCCAAGGGCTTGACAATCCCTTCCAGGAAGGAATTTTTCCTAACATCCAAATGCAGCAGTGCATACCCACAGCACATGCAGAAGAAGCTGAGCTGCTCCAGCTACACTCTTTTGCTCTTAACTGGATCTAAAAGTACACCTACCCCTCCCTCTGCAAGAACAAACTCTGATATAAAAAAATCCTCTGATATAAAAAAAAAACAGGTTATATACATGGAAACACCCAAGAAAACTGGAAGACACCAGAGACTGTAAAACAAAGTAGAAGTTCTGCCTGCCTCAAAGAGTGTGGGTTTTTTTTTTTGTTGTTGTTGTTGTTTTTAGTTGTTATTTTGCCTGTGAGTGTATAGAACAATATAAAGCATTTAAGGACAGACATCTGTCAGTCAGTAACCTGGCCACAGGGGACTGAAGCAGAGGAAGAGTCAGAATATGGACGAACACAACTGGCCTAATGGACATAGAATTGGGACCTTCATTTCAATCATCTCACTTCTGGCTTTATGAAGCAGACCTTGAATAATTGTTTAGTTAAAGGGTAACCAAGGTTTCAAAAGATAAGATGAGTCAAATCAAACAAAGACCTTCAATTGAAACCATGAGTAGGAGCTTTGGTATAGAGTCACATCTGTTCTTCAGGGCAAAGGCTCAACTCCAAATGCTCTGGGTGGATCCAACCAAACCTTCCCAATGCTGACACCAGTGCCAGGGCAGCCTGACCGCTTCAGCTTTATAACTTAATGACATCATTTTGCAGTCAACTAATACAATGACTTTTCTCTGGGTGAAGACCCCAGTTCACTAGGATTCGTTCTATGATTCAAACAGCTTTTTGACTAAAATCCACACTGCTGTAGTTATTTATTCACCATTTCTTCCTATGTGATGACCTGCAATCCATATTTAGGGAGGACATCAAAATGAGTTTGAAGAGTAGCTTCTGCCCCACTTCCTGCCCTGGGGAGATGATGCAGGAAGAGCTGAATCCCCTCGGGGCCAGCTACTGCTTACCCTGGAGGTTGGTGTGTCCCATATGGCCAAACCAAAGTAGTCTTCTTCCAGCAGATTGAGGTGGTCACAGACTTTTTTAAGAAGATCCTGTCCCTTGGCATGTTTCTGCAAATAGACAAAGAAATCCTGTAGGACAGGGCTGGGTTTTGCCTTTGTTCACAGGAGAGGGGACAAAGGGAACAGGTTCAAACCACATTGTACACTACCAGTAAGGGGAAAAAAAGTCCCAAGTAGCTCCAAATCATATCTCCTGGCTGTTTCAGATCAAGGACTCCTTACAGCAAAGGGCACCAGACATAAAAATTCCATGGAGAGGAAACAAGAGCCACAGTGGGTCTCCCTCTTCCCACCAGCTCCGTGTCTGAAAATCCCCCAAAGCTGGACTTCCCAACACAGCTCAGTAGACAGCAAGGATCTGTAAAGTTTTTCCCTCCCTACAGTGCTGGTATCTCCCAGGGTCAGGCTGCCAGACCATTAGGTGTGGAGCAAGACATGAAACTGCTGCTACAACCTATTCATTTCAGGGGCAACCTGACTCTTCTTAGGTTCAGAAAAAAGACAGCAGCCAAGTAACAAAAGCCCATGATTTCCGTGGCCTTTCCATCACCCTGCTCTGCGGATGAAAACCAACTTCTCCCATCTGCTTCACGCACCCAAAGCTGCTCAGCACACAGCTTCCTGCCTCCAGAAATATACTTTGAGAATTCCTATTTCCTCTTTTTCTTCCCCCCATATCCTGCAGAAGTGAACTGGCCCAAGGAACAGACACCCTTTTAGTCCAAAAGCATGAAGGAAAACATCCCTGAGGCATAAAACTATGGCAACCAGAAGCAGCTCATTCCATTGGAGGCTTTGCTAGAAGAAAGTGCAGCTCCAGTGACGCAAAATCAGCTTCACTAATGCCCGCAGCTCTCCTGTCAGTCATCTCTGCATGGCAACTGCTCCAAGACCCCTGCATTGTTTTACTCCTTGGCTTTATTCCAGCCTTTCAGCTGTCAGGTCCTTTGTGCACACATTGTGACTCTGTAGGTAACATAATGAATGTGTTAGCCTGGGTATTCCTCAAGGAATTGGCACTGATATAGGAACGAAAAAGCTTCCAGGGCTGTCAGTTGGAAAGGATGCCCGAAAGCACTAATTCTCCTTGGATAAAGGCATTTGTGCCGCTCTTTGCCTACACCTTTACAATTCCTTCCCAATTAAATCTTAATAAACTCTCAAAACACCAGAGCAGAACTCTACTGGTCCTAAAGCCAAGGGTACTTCTCAAGTGAAGAGGGTCTCACTGACACAGCAGACCCCCTAATCCTCTGCAGCGCCCACCATGACACTCTGGACCTACAGAGAGACATCTCTCACGTCCTGCTCAAGCCAGGACTTCCCATGGCTCTCCCTCCAACAGTGTCCATGACAGCATCACTGCAGCAAACCCAGGCACAAAGCCACGGCAAGCTGTCACTGGGATTTGGGGAAGAGGTTCCTTGGGGCTGCACACAGTGTCCCTGGCCAAGGGGGAGGTGATGGGGCAGTGATGCTCTGGGCTGATCCCAGGCAGTACCAACAGCACCATCATTACACAAACACTCAGCTCTGACCTACTTGCCCAGGATCACCCAAGGTGACTGTTCCCACAAGGAGCCCTGTGCCCAGATACCCTCTCCTGGCCCATTTACCAGCAGGACTGAGAGAAAACAAGCTGCTCCAATGGTAAGTACCAGATTATTAATATTCTGCACAAGTACTTTGATACTAAAATAGGGATTTCTGCTTGCTTTTTATTGCCCTGACAGCACCACAGCCCTGTGAGAGAATGCACAAAATAAAGGAGGAAAAAAGCTCTCAGATGAAGGGGGTTGCAGTGCTCTAAGTCAACATAATTTTAAATTGTTTACTGGAAATACAATCAACTGCAGGCTAAACACAGCGTGTTTTTCTTTACATCCAAGTACCAGGAGCTAAGTTAACCAGCAGCCTGAGAGGTAAAGGTACCCTGGGGAACTAGAAAAGCACAAATCAATTTTATACCACCTATTTTATTCAAAGCCAGGGAGGCAAAAGTTATTTAGACAATTGCAACCTACCCCAAAAACCTAAACTCTTGCCTGGGATACAAATGAGAGAGATCATGAACAGCAAATGATACAAAGTTTGCGTTTGGCTGTTTCCTTTTTTTAACTTCTGCCCACCTTTATAGAGTAAGACACCCTGGAATTGCAGAACAATAAAAAATAAAGATTCCTAGTACCCAGACGCTTTTACAACACACTAAATAAGTTGTTATAGCTTACAGCAGGCTTGCTCTGCAGTAAAACCTGTCATGTAATTCCCTGGCAGCACATTAGGCCCCTATTAAATTGTGTTTGTGGTGATTTTTCAAGAGAAACAGAAAGGAGAGGGAAGAGAGGAGAAGCAGAACCAAACCCCCAAAGTACTTACATCCACAGAACACTCAAAAATGGTGTCATCCAGCAAGACGACTTTGCAGTACATGTTTCTGTGTCTTTTCACTGCTTTTTGGGCAGCTTTCAAATCCTTGTCTGCTTTAGTCTCCAGAGACTCTGGCTTGGCACCCTCTTCCTTTGTTTCCCCTTCTTCCCTGTCCTCGAGGTCTCTTCCCTCTGGCTCCTGGTCGTCCCTCCTCTCCTCCTGAGCAGGCTGAAACCCCCAGTTGAGAGATGTCAAGCAAACAAACAAAGCATCACATGGAACAAGCACTGCAGGGCTGGGATCTCACTCAGAATTCATTATCCCACTTTAAACCTGTAACCCAGGACCTGGAGCAGCAGCTGGGGTGACTAAGGGAATGGTGGTCATTTTTAAAACTCTTCCAAATACTTTTCAAGTTTTCATTTTGTAAAGGATGTGATAAAAAAGAAGTAGGTGTTGATTAGAGAAATCAGGGCAGATTATATCATGCATTCATGATGTTAGTGACAGCATCTTCTGGATTGGGAAGGTTTTTCCCCTCTCAGGCAGGACCCCCGGTGCTCCCACTGCCACTTTGGCATAGCTGTTGCTCCAGTGCATTGGCCCTTGGCACGGCAAGAGGGAATGTTTTTAAACTGACAGAGGCAAGATGGGATATTGGGAAGAAATTCCTGCCTGTGAGGGTGAGGAGGCCCTGGCACAGGGTGCCCAGAGGAGCTGTGGCTGCCCCATCCCTGAGAGTGTCCAGCACCACATTGGATGGAGCTTAGAGCAGCCTGGGATAGTGGAAAGGGTCCCTGCCCATGGCAGGGGGTGGGATGGGATGGGCTTTAAGGTCCCTTCCAACCCAAACCACTGTGGGATTTTATAGTAGCAGTAGCACTAAAAGGGGGGTCAGGGCTGAGGTTTTGTGGCTGTCAGAGCTGACCAAGCAGTTCTTTGCCACCCCAAAGGGAAGGCGGCCTCCACGCCACCATCCCTTTGCCTATGGAAGCACTTTGCAAGCCAGTTTAATCCACTCAAACAGCAGAAGGATGCAGTTTGGGGATGAGAAGAGGAAGGAAGCTGGGTTTTTTTTCCCCTCTGCCACTTCAGCAGGTTAAACAAGTTCATGGCAGGCTGTGACAATGCCAGAAGGGACTGGGTGCAGCAAGAGCACAGAGCTGGAGCAGAGGAAGGGCAAAGCCTTGTCTGTTCAGCCAACCACGTCTCATGAAATCACACCCAGGCACAAGTGCACAGAGGTATTTAAAAACTAAATAATGTCCACAAGCTGCTGACTTCTGTTCCAGCAGAACTGGGACAACTGGGAGCATGGAATCAGTCAAAGCTCCTAATGCCCATCGGTCAGCATTTATCAAACTGCAGCACCTTGCAAATGCTTTCACAGCAGAAATATCTGCCGAGTGACACAGTTCAGAAAGCCACTGAGTGATCTAAAATAAGAACTAAAAAAAAAAAAAAAAAAAGGCACAAATGCATCCTCTAAAATGAACAGCCCATGAAGAAAGGCTGGGGTGCAAATTCACATGGGCTCAGGACCAGCAAATCAGAGATAAACAGAGAAAGAAATCATGCACTAAAATAAACAGAATGGTTTGGGTTGGAAGGGACCTTAAAGCCCATCTCCTGGTTCCCCCGGACCATGTTGCTCCAAGATCCATCCAACATTAAGCAATCCCAAGAAAAAGTTCCTCTTGAAAATACAATTTCTGGATTGAAATTGCCTGGAGATCGTCCACATCCTGCTAATCCCAACCCTCAAAGGTATAATACGTGAACAGAGATCATCCCATAGTCTTCACAGACTCAGAAATTTGGGAAAAGAAAGGAAAAGCTTACCTACTGTCCTTTCTACCACTTTTTAATTTTAAGGAGGTGGATTTGCAATTATTGCCTACTGGCAGTGCTTGAATTTGTAAAAAGTATTGCTCCAAAATTGAGCATTTGTGGGTATCTGGAGCCACTCTGAACTTAAGGCAGTGGGTAAGAAATCCAGATTTCACCCTGTCTAGCTCCAGCAATACACTCAGGTTGGTTGGGATATAAGAAATTCCCAGCTGAGAAGGAATACTCACCTTTTTCCACTCCAGGCTCAAGTAACAGCATTCAGCACCTCCAAATCAATAACCAGCCACAGCTTGGTTCCTTAGGGGTGTCTCTGCCTCAATTTCTACTTTAAATTTTTAAACTTTAAATTTTGCATGAAAAATGACCCTGGCTGGAAAGCAGACATCAGACATGTCCCAGGAGCTGAGCCCAGCCCATGTGCCATACAAAAATCCCTGTCTACATGAGGCATAAGCTAAAAATATTTGTATTTGTCAGGCTCAGCACTAGCCTGGAACAAGCAGATGACCAAGTCCTAAAATGCCGTGCTTGCGCTCCTTGAAGGTGAAGAAACCCATTCCCAAATCCATGTGCTCTTGAAGTCTCCACCTTGGGCCACTGAGCTGATCCTGCTCACACCAAGGACATCCTGATGATGAGCTCTGGCTCTGAACCCAATGAACGTGAACCCTCTGTGTTCTGATGTGACATCCCAAGCCTCAGCAGAGCAATGACTCATGATTCAGCACAGGGCATTTTAAATTATGCTGTGGAGTGTGAGCCTAATTCCCAAGAACAGGTACTTTGCAGGTTTGATGCAGGGATGCAAGAGCGGGAAGTACACAATGAAACACAGGGAGCTGACAAGAGCCTTTCTGGCATACCATGACTTTTTCTGATCAAGCTCACCAGCCTGGGATATGAAGTTGTTTTAGTTCTGGCTACACAAACACATTTTAAATCAGCAGCGAGCATGTCCCAGGGACTGGGGTGTTTTACCTGTGTTTCTGCACTGCTCAAGGAATGGAGATCCAGTGATGGGTCTGTTTTGAGCTCAGGCTCAGGAGCTGCAATCGGGGCTTTCACTAGGATGTCTTCTAATCCTGCATCTTTCTGGTCACCTCCCGCCTCTTTAGGAGCATCACTGTCTTTGTCCTCTTCGGATACCTGAGACTTGGGCCTCCTGAGGAAGGAGGAGAAGAGACGGGAGAGACCCCGGCCCTCAGAGGTGCGGCGTTCCTTCTTGCTCTGCTCCTCGTGTGTGGGGGTGTCTCCGTTGGAGGCCTTCTGCCTCTGGGGCTCCCCCTCTGGTGTTGGTTGAGCCCCTTCTTCCAGGGAAGCCTCTTGCTTCTGTGTTTCACCAGCTCCTTCCTCCTCCTTGGCTTGCTGCTGCTCTGAGCTGTCAGCGTCGGCTGCTGGGCTCTTTTCTGTTGTCATGATGATGCTGTACGAGAGAAGCAAAAGGGCTCAGACAAGAGGTTTCCAATAACCACGTCTGGCTGAGATATTCAAACCAACCATGGAGCACAGACACACCATGCTCACCAGCCACACCAGCCTGTCACAGAACAAGAGTGGAAGGGACCCACAGGGATCATCAAGTCCAACTCTGAAGTGAACGGCCTGTAAGGGGATAAAACCCTGATTGACTCCAGTCTATAAAGTCAGCAAAAGCAAAGTCATTGCTTTTGCTACAGTTTGCTTTGATGACAGTCTTTAAAGTCCCTTTCAACCTTAACCATTCTGGGATTCTATGATCTAAAACACACCAAACCACACTGCTGGGGGACAGGAGCCATCAGTGTTGAGCAATTACATCGTTCTGCACCGCACAAATCCAGTGGAGCCCAGCAGGCTTTGGGATTCATAAGATATTTACACTGCACACTGGAAAAATGTCAAATGAAAAGGTTTCCAAACAACATCCATAATGGAGAGCAGATTTCCTCAGAGCTTGTGCTATTAAGCTGATGCAATGTTTATTTCAACTTTAGCCTGGGCTGTTGATACAAAAAGATGGAAATCACATGAGAAGAATATCTATTTAAGGTATAAAGAGGACCCAAAATAATCATGCTTTAGAGGGGATAGAACTAATCTTTGCATACCACATCACATGTATCTGCAGCAATAAATTGCCACTGCTTACACTGAGCAAATAGCATATAATCCAACATGCCTCAATCCCCCAGCCCAAGCCTCAGTGTATAAACATTTGCTCAAAATACACACTTAAAATTAAGAGACATTCCAAGATGTCATCTTCCTACATATTATTGCATTCATCAACTTTAACTCATCCTGATTGCTAAAAGAACCAGAGCGCTTGAAGGAGAAAAGCCCTCCTAGCTCTTCAAAGGATTTTCCCCTCGAGTTTAATGCAAACATTTCATATTATTTCTAACACCATGGTTAAATCAGGACAGCATCACAGACCTTCCCTGAACTTGTTTCTGCAGCAACACAGATTTCCTGAGGTTACAGGGTTGGGTTTGGGGTTTTTGTTGGGCTTTTTCACTTGGACTCAGTCCCAAAAGCCAGCCTTGGGGATGAGCTGCAGGGCTCATTTTAGCGTGATCTCCTGCAGAAGCAGCAGACAGAATTACTCTCCACTCACCATCTCTCCTCTGTGAGCTGCTCAGGGTATTCCAAATCCAGTGGCATGGCAGAGGCCACTGAAACAGCAGCTTCCAACCTGCACAAAGCAAACCAGTGCAGGGGCACCTCCTGAACTGGCTGTACCTGTGAAGACCCTACAGCTCCCCAGTACGTGAGGCCCCCCAAGCTCAGTGCTTATCCTTCTTTCTGGCCAAGAGCACAGCTGTAGAGAACACACAATATCTCTGTGGGCTTGGTGTCATTTGCACATACTCATCCCTCTTACCTGCATCAAAATCCTTGAAACAAAACAGACTTAAAAGGAGCACAAGTCCTCATTGCTCACCCTTTTCCCAGCACATACGGTTCAATCATAAAATCATGGAATGCTTCGGGTTGAAGGGACCTAAAACCGATCTCACTTCAACCCCTTGGCATTGGCAGGGACACCTTCCACTAGACCAGCCCCATGCACCCTGTACTGATTAACCGGTGAGCAGATGATGCCTAAACCCAGTGTTATCCCCACACAGCTCCATGGCTTCTGCTCTTGCAGACATCAGAAGACAGCCCAAATTGAAGCCAAACCATCCTCATTTTCCAGCCTGCACAGACACAGAGATTTATCTAGAATATTTTAGAGTAGTTCAACACACCTCAACAGCTCCCTGTTGAGAAAGCCTTCAATCCTCAAGAGAAAGCTAAACCCCTTCTTTATGGCTCTCATTAAGTGATGGAATTTGAGTTTCCTGGAAATGGTGCTGCTCATTTGGGCTGTTCCACGAGGAGTTACAGAGGATCAGTGAGACAGGTATGTTTAGACATGTGTCTGTCACCCTCTCCTACCTGTCAGCCTACTTCAGTCTCTCCTTATTGAGGCACCCAGTAAGTTTAGCGATAGTAAACTGAACCTATGCTGCAGGAAGAAAGGGTTAATTAGAAATTGGGAAGAAATTCCTGCCTGTGAGGGTGGTGAAGCCCTGGTACAGGATGCCCAGAGAAGCTGTGGCTGCCCCTGGATCCCTGGGAGCGTCCAAGGCCAGGCTGGATGGGTCTTAGAGCAACCTGGTCGAGTGGGAAGTGTCCCTGCTCATGGCAGGGGGTGAGATGACATGGGCTTTAAGGCTCCTTCCAACTCAAACCAGTCTGTGATTCTGTGAAAAATCAAACTTATCCCTGTTTCCAAGCCTGGAAAAATGATTTATGGCTTACGTCATAACTTACTTAATTCCCAGTGGCTTAGTCTTTCAGAGAGGTAAGAAAAAGGACTGTCCATGGGCAAGGTTCAGTTCTTGGAAACACAAACTGTCTCGCAGAGATGCCCAACACCAGATAACGGGCAGGACAAACTGTCTTGACCTTCCTACGCAAAAATGTGTGGCTTCACTGAACACTGCTGCTCCAGCAAGAGCTGGAGACAAAGATAAGACAGAATTTCTGCTAAAAATAGGCAAAAATCAAATAGTTTCAGCAACAGTGTGGTGGGTTTTTTTAGAATGCATTTCTTCCCATTTCATAATATGTGTGAAAAGCACATAATTCACCAGGGAAACTACACAAAACACTGCTTGAAATAGAGAGCACAGCCTGAAAATTCATTTTCGTCAAGACCTGGTGCACGTGCAACAAACCTGTAGGTGGGAGAGGAGGAAACTGCAGCTGCCACCGGCATGACTCGCTCCACGTGTGTGCTACGTGTCCTACATGTGATTTTTACTACAGTAAAGAAAACACTGGACAGAGCTTTGAAGCAACCTCGTTTAGCAGAAGGTGTCCCTGGCCATGGCAAGGAGGTGGAATGTGACAGACTGTAAGGTCTCTGCCAGTCCAAACCAGTCTGGGATTCTATGACCATAGCAGAGAGCTGTTTACTTGGAGGTTTAAAACAAAGTAAGAAATTCAAATGCAATTAAATAAGCCACTCAACAGAAATTCAAACTTTAAAATACCCTAAAGATTTGGAACCATTCAGAATTTACTTAATACATTTTATTAGAGGAGTAATTAGTGCTGACATTTTATAACCCCTCTTAGAATTAATATGCCTCATCTTTCTGTGTTCGTACAGAAACAGGATCGTTTGGATCCTGAAAAAAAAGGATGCTGTCACTCAGCCTGACCTGGAGGGTACCAGGAGACTTCAGGAGCCTCATTGAACAGAGGAAAAATAAACCACCCAACACAACACAGATGGCACATTACAACTGCCCGGATTTAATTCTCACCAGACCAGCCCTGGTAATCTACTGCATGTCAGCAGCACCGTGCCCCTCTCCCATCTCCTGCTATCGTACAGCTATCCTATTTAAATGAGGGCAAAAATAGTAGCTCACCATCTGCTGAAAGCGAATCATTTATGTCAAATTGAAGACTGGGCTTATAAAATGACCTGACTAAATGGAGCAGTAAGTGCATTACAACCAAAGGGAGCTGAGAGCTCCTCCTCCGTATCCTCAAAAATCCTCCTGGATGCTACAGAATTCCTTGCATGGAAAATCATGGGCTTTGCTCATTGGTGAATTGCTGAAATTTAAATGAAAACATGTACTTGTCACTGGGGCCTTGTCTACAGCAATGGGTTTGGAAAGGCTTCCCGTGTGGGACCTGTCTGGAAAACTCACTTGAACTTGGAGCAGCTGGACCCAGAACAGAGACACGGAGAAGGCACGTGCACCAGACTGTCAGAAAAATGTTGGCTAAGAAGACTAAGAAAAGCATCATGTTAATACAAGTGCTGTTTCCTATTCAGTAGCAAGCAGTAACTCTTGGGGCTCCCTTCCCCTCTGCAGCAGAGCCCAGGGCAGAAACAACATGGTTTGGTCTCAAACATACAGGGTCTGACAGGGCTGCTTCTGCAGAAACCAGCCTCCAAACCCTCCTGGATGACAGAGGGGCTCAGCCTGGCAGGCAGCAGTCACTCCATAACCCTCCTTAGCCAAAAGAGCCGTATCTGCCCGACCTGGCAGAGGGAGGGAGGGATCCATCCAAGCCCATCCCCACCCTACCAGCAGCTCAGCCCCTGTGTGGTGCAGATAACATCCTGGGGCTGCTCCCTCCACCAACGTCCCATGGAAATAGGGAGCACGGGCACCCGGCAGGCACCAGCAATCTGTGCAAAGAAAAGCAGTGGGAACGGTGCTCACAAAAGCACCATGAGCGAGCCACTCCATCACAGGGAGGCAATGGCAAGGACAGACTCCGTCCCAGCAGGTCACTCCATCACAGCCACTCCTGACTCCACACCGAAGGAATACCCGCAGTGGTGATGACAGCACAGCAGAGATGACAATGCCACCACTTCGTGTGACGATGGCTCTCCCTGCAGCAGCATTCCACTTGTTAAAGCAACAGTTCAACAGAAATAAGCAATAGCTCTCCATCAGCTGAACAGAAGGAATTTTTCCATGAATTATTCATAAGATTTTTTTTTTCCCCTGCCTGAACACAGATGTGTTTACTTACACTGTGCTTCATTTACACTCAAGGTTTAACATAACAGGGCTCATATTCTTGCCTTACAGTTTCTCAAGAACAGGAGTAAAGCACTTTTTGCTTTTGTTGCTCTCCTTTTGGTTGCTTCCAAACCAAAGGTGTAATTAGAAGCCCAGAGGGCCCTGCACGCTCCTTTGATAAAGAGCTGCCTTCTAGATAAATACCACCCCTGCACACACACACAGAGGCACCTGCCAGGATGAACCACTGCTACACCAAGAGCCAGAAGGATGTTTGATGCTAAAACATCTTAATAGGCTCCATCACTGACTGCCCCAGTTCACACACATGGGCTGTTCCTCCCCTGCATGCCAGGGACATCGAACTTAAGTGCTTCATTTGTTATTTCACGGCTGAAATGCAATTTGCATTCACCCAAGTGCCTCAAATACATCTGCCGCACCCTGGTACAACGCCCCAATTTCATTAAAAATAACCATAATCATGCAGTTATTCTGATGTTATTAGCACACAAGACATGCACAGTATTTGAACTGTCTGAGGGAACCACTTACAGAAAAGGCTGGGAGAGCAAGCGCTAGGCTTGTTCTCTGCCAATCCCTCAAGAGAGCTGGCTGAGAAAGCTGGGTGAAAACGTCCTCAACTGGCTTTCAGCTGGCCTTACTGCTTCAAAATTGCCATCAGATATCACAGAACCCCAGAATGGTTTGGGTGGGAAGAGACCTGAAAGCTTTTCTCATTACACCCCCTGCTACAGGCAGGGACACCTTCCACTATCCCAGATTGCTCCAAGCCCTGCACAACCTCACCCTGGACACAGCCAGGGATCCAGGGGCAGCCACAGCTTCCCTGGGCACCCTGCACCAGAACCTCCTCACCCTCCCAGGGAAGAATTTCTCCCCACCCTCCCACCTAATCCTGCCCTCTCTGTCAGTTTGAGGTCATTCCTTTTTATTCTCTCACTATCTGCCTGGGTAAAAAAGTCACGCTCTCTCCTTTTCATAAGCCCCTTTAGGCATTGGAGGGGGCTCTAAGGTCTCTCTGGAGCTTTCTCTTCTCAGGGCTGAATACCCACAACTCCCTCAGCGTGTCAAGGACACTTAAGTTAGCAATACACTACCCTAAGTTGATTCCAAGACCTTTTCTCCTGACAGCAACACTCCAAAAATATTTAATGCAGAGGAAACATTTTCCCCCACAAGAGCCTGCAGTGAGGGAAACTCCCGGGACACAGTGCCTAACCCAGTGGTGCCCGTGTCTGCCCAGGGGTGCAGCAATGTGGTTTTGTGCTGTTTTAATGAGTTTTAAGAAATTGTACCAGCTTCCAGACTGAGTTCATTTACCTGGTTTGCTCTCACATGCTCACTGCCACCATCGAGCAGTGAAACAAAGGCTTCAAGGTAACTAAAATTACCTTTACAGTAATTATCAGCCTGAGCATTGCACTTTTAAACATTAATGACTCTTACCTAGGAATGCAGGAAGGCACTGGCCAGCTGCAGATTATCTACTAAATTCCTCAATTCTTGGTTTCCTGGCCAAACCCCAGTCACTTACACCTGCAGAGCGACACAGGGGATGAGGAAGCTGGAGATCTCAGAATCCACCAGCACAGAACAAGCCAGATCCAGCACAGACACAAATTCTGACTCTGGAGACAAAATTCGGACAGAAAAAGTTCCAAGGAGCCCAAAGGAATGAGTCAGTGAGCAGGGGGGTTGTGAAGCTGAGTTTTGCTGGCTGGGTACAAGCACTGCAGGTATCAGCATGCAGCAGCCTGTGCTGCTCCTGAACTAGGGGAAGGCTTTATTTCAGCAAGGCCCACCCCTTTGTGAAGTCTCCCCTTCATTCAGGGCTCAGCATCCCATGCATCATCACAGAGAGGAAGAAATCCATTCCCACCACAAACCTCAAGCTGTAAACTTCCAGTCTCACAGAAAGAACCCAACCTTCAACAGCTTAAAACTCACAAGACCAGGCAGCTTGGTTTTAGAGCACACTAAGAGCTAATTGAGGTCCCCCATCAAAAGGAGCAGAGCCCACTCCAAGCTGGCTGCAGCTCCCCAAGACACGTAGCACTGGGCAATGCAAACTGGGATGCTGCTGACCTTGCCTCAAGACTCGGAACAGCAAAGCACCTTCTGTGGGCACTGTGCACAGGAGGGAGGTGAGGAGACACCTCCTCCAGAAAGCTCCCCTGTTTTTTTTCTCCTTCTTAAAAAAATACTGCAGATGATGGTTAAACTCTGCACCACTTCCAGAAAAAAAACAAACATGAGGACGATCCTACTGCACATCTGCAGGTTCCTGTCTATGCCCAAGGAGAGCAGACAAAAATCCAAAACCTGGCTGTAAGCATGTTCCCAACAGACCTGGTCCACAGACAACAAGCAGAAAGCCAGTCACTCAGCTGTTCCCCCAAATACTCAGAGCCAGAAGTCAGAAGCTGTTTGTAAAGCCTCAAGGCACCAAATCTGTTTGACTGGGACAAGGCCCAGTGCCACCAGGGCCCCAGAAGAATGTTGCCCCAATAACCGCAACACCAGAAAAACACTGCATGTCCCAAGAACATGCTTGGACACCTCACACCACCTCCAAAGGGATGGTTCTCTTCCCAGTTTTCCTGCTCGTGATGCTCAGTCACCACGAAGTCATCCTTGACCCTGGGGTGGCTCCACAAGCCAGGCAGCAAAGGAGAAGATGTTTCCTGGAAAATCATGGCAGATTTTGCAATACCTCCCACGCAGAGGATGCTCTCCAGAATCCCTCATGGGATCCTGCATCACAGGGCAGGAAACACCCACCCAGAATAAGAAAAAGCAATGGGATATCAGTGTCTGGATTAATGAGACATCGTCGTTGGCAATCCTCATCCCGTAACAAAGTCATTCTCCTCTTAGCAAGGCAAGGGTGAAGCCCTCAGTGTGCACAGCTTCCCAGTATTTCCATTGCACAATGTTCTTTGTCCTCTATTTGCGCTATTTGGCCTGTTTCATGCGTGCAAAAAGCACCTCAGGGATGCCTGGAGGTTCTGCCCTGTGTCCTCACACACATCTCACTTCTGCTTCTACACAAGAAAATCCCACAGCACCACCCAGAACAGCCAGAGTTGGGGATGGGTACCGAGATGGTGGCAGACACCAGGACACCAAAGTAACATGGAGTAACACAACCGCTTCCCAAGGCTGCACCCCAGCATAGCTGGCAGGAATGAAAATCCTCCCATCCCCAGCAGGAACAGGAACCAAACAAGGGGAATGTGAAGCAGCAGTTAAAATACCATCATACGCAGTCAGCAGTCAGTTATGGGCATGCAGCAGAGCAGCTAAGTCCTGTCACCTCCCAGAGCTGCTCCTTTTGTGAGTCAACAGACTGCAGCAGAACCCCTCCTGCCCCCACAAGGCTCGGCCTCCAGCCGTTTCCTCCAATCTGTTTTTTCCATCCAGCAGTGAAATCAGGCAGCTTTAGTTTTTAATCCCCTTAATTAGGGGTGTGCAGCAGTCTTCATTCCTTAATTACATCCATTGACACATCTGATGCAACACATTTACAAACAACCATTTTCACTGAAGATGGCTTTGAATCAAAATTGCTGTCGAATTCCCACACTGGCTGTGCACTGTCACCAACAGGGAGAAGACACAACATTGCATTCTGGATGCTTTAACAAGACACACAGCTTGGAAATGCTATTTTCATTAAATAATCACCTGTTCCTTTGGCAGGACTCAGGTGACTCCAAAGCAGAGAAACCACTGGCAGTCTGAGGCTTCATAATGGGAGCGCAGCTCTCAGAATTTTACAGCATAAAAGTGATCATTCCAGGCAATCCTCTCAATACTGACCCAGGGGATGAAGGGATGGCATTTCAGTGCCTATCCCGATGATTTTGGTCCATCACCATTCAGTAGCTCAGTTAAAGGCAGACAATGGGGATGCTCCATTTCAGCTGCTCAGCTGTCAGGAATCCCTTTGATCCTCTGGGAGAGCAAACACCCAGTGAGCACTTTATCACTCCCACTTCTGCTGCATAACCAAAATAATGACGCTGACACTTTCTGCCTGCCCACAGAGCCATGGCAGCATTATCCCACAGGGAGCCTGTGCTCACTCCTGCTTTGAATTACTGCCCCAGCTCCCATCCTGATGCAATAATGGCTCACTAGGGCACAGCAGCTGAGCTCCAGCCAGCAGCCTGGCCTATAAGCAGTAGGAAATACTGAACAGGATATTAAACACCATCATGGGGGGAAGGGAGAGCACCGATTTAAAGAAAGGGATGGAAGATAAGATGGTATCGTGAGGGTTTTTTCACCATTGGAGACCCAAGTAAGGATCCATGCTGGTTTCCACAGCACCCTCTGCTCAGCTCCGGCATCAGACCAGGGTCGCTGCAATTATTTGCATGGAGGAAACATACAAAAACATCGCTTTCTTCAGAATACAGAAAGGAAAAGGAAGTCCTGTTCACCCTCAGCACAGCAGGGAGTGGTCAGAAATACACTTTGCACCCACATTCAGGGGTTGTTTGCTCATACTTTTGGTTGCCGCCCTCTGTTCTGCGCTGGATGGGTCGGTGTGGGAGGCTGTGTGGGTTGTGATTTCAATGAACAAACACAAGCATGGCCATGTTCCACCGGCTCTCAAGAGGTATTTTCTACCTCTTCAACAGCTACCTTTGCCGCCCAGGGCACCACAGCAGGGTTAGTGCTGAGTATCACACTGGTGCTCCTGGACAGCCCTTGTGTTTCTGAACAGAACAGCAGCACCTTCCCCTCCAGCCACACTTTAATCCTGCTGATCCAAACACTGCTCCACCCAGGAGCTCCATGGACAGCATGCACTGAAAGGATCTCTCCTATCCTCCTGCCTGGCTGCACCAGACCTGCTCTTTCTTCCATCACCCCTCTTTCTTCCACCACCCCCTGATTCCATCCAACCTTCTCTCCACTTCCAGGGGCTGCCCAGGACCCCCTTGCTCACCAACTCACATTTTTCTCCCTCTCATCAGTTCTTTCCATTTTATCCTGTATTACATGCCACACTGGGAGAAGTTTAATGTCCCTGAGGGCATTAAAGGGAGCCTGGACATATAGTCAGGTGGGCATGTGCAACTGGGGAAACTGGGGCAGCACTTGGAAGTCGAAAACCAGCTTTCTCCACTCCCACTGGTACCAGTACAACCTGCCACGGCACAGCTGGCCACCAACCAGCTGAGAAGACAACAGTAAACAGCTTCCAACTGTTTTAACATTGCAATATTTTTAAATAAATAAAGAGCCAATAAAGACAAAGTATTTTCTTTAGTAGGGATAAAGCACATACAGAAAACAGTAGCTGGCTTAAATTTCTCCCTATTAAAATAAATTGTACATGTGGCTAGTGATGCTTTCTGGATAAGCTACTGGCCTTATATACACAATTTAGCATTCCACTGATACTTATTTTATGAGTTAGGTGTCAAAATCATCCTTATTCTATTCAAAGCGGGTACACACACAAGCCCCCAACAATATAACGGTTCTTTTGGAGAAGCTTTCCTGATTCTTCCCTTTTTTATATTTAAATTCTAGTTATGCAATTGCTTCATGCACAGCTGAAGCCACACTGAGCCCAAGAGTGCTTCATCCACCTGAAAGCCCCACAAATTCACAGAAACTCAGCACTGCTTAGTATTTATCAAGCATCAAAATCAACAGCAAATTAAGAATAAACCATATTATTCTCAGTATTTTTGACCCAAAATCAATTGGTCTTTCCCAGTACTGAGGACTAAATGGAGAGCCCCAACTAAAACTGCGCTGCTAAAGGGCTGCGAGTCTCACAGTCACAATTCCAGACAAGTGAGCCACTCTTTTCACTGTGCTGCTGACAGCAGGAGCCACAAAACAATATTGCCCAAATCCACATTCATGCAGCACAAGGGAATAAAATGCCACACAAATCCTCTTTTCTGCAGGCTCTGGTGATATCATTGTTTGGGTTAAAACTGCCATGAGAAGACCCTTCAAACGAGGCCAGGGTGAAAGAGTGGAGAGAGCAAAAAGCATTGGTGAGCTCATCCAGGTGCCCCAGCCAAGTGGCTCCAGCCAAACCCACTCCATATATTTCAGATATATAAATAAATATATTCTTAAACCACCTCCTTTGCACTTTCTTCAGGTTTTCTTTCTATACACACCATCTGAAGGTAAATAGTCACCTGTTCTTCTCTAAGATGAAAAAAATGAACCTACAAATGAGGTCTAAGCAGGCTGAGCTAGCTGGGAGGCACCTCCTTGCCAGTGTAAGCTGTGAGTAGGGCAATACAGAAAATAAAGGTAAAGAAATGGGAGTCCTTGAAGTGGCAAGAAGTGTAGTTTAAGAGTAAAAACCAAAAGCAAGAAAGAAACAAATGTAATGAGCTGGTCTCTGGTTAGGACACTGGTGCACAGCCTGAGCTCACTCCACCTCCGCAGCTAAACAAGCTACAAAAACTCTTCAGAAATTAACTAGAACTTCATAACACGAACATTTCATTCCCTTATTCCTAAAGGTGGGAGATGTTTAAAAAGTATCTGCCTTACCAGGCTGTGTCCCCTGTTCAGCAGCCAGGGAAGCAGAAGAGGACCTGCTCCACCCTGCTCCACAGGCTTCGGTTCGCTGCCTTTGCTTTGAAGCGCCTGCGTTGAGCACAGACCTCGCTGGCGTCACTGCCATGTGCATTTGCCATTTCCCAGGTGTTTTACCTGCTGACACTACGACTGCAAGCCTGTTTGTTTTATTAAACTGTGCTCCTACTCTTAAGCTACCATCCAATTACTGCTCCCAATTACTCGGGGCTCAAGAACCAACGTTAATTACAGAGTACCCTGCGAAGGAGGCTGCTGCTGGCTGAACTGCACAGAGCTGGAGCATCCAGGACTTCTCCTCTGGGAGAAGAAAGATTCCTCATCTCAGTGGTGGATTAACAGTCCTGAGCATGAAGGGCAGATTTGGTGAAACAGATGATAAGCATCATAACCTCAGTGCCCAGATTTCAGCAGCCCTTTGGATTCCTCAAGTATCCACAGCAATAAATATCTATTTTCCCCTACGGGATTCAACAAAATCAGTTCAAGCCTGGGCATGTTAACCCAGAAGTCTCCGGGATTAAGGGCACACACCAGTAACAGCAGCCAGTGCTGTATAAATAATGAGTTTTAAGTGCCTTTGGCAAAGCACTCAAAACCAGGAGACCCCAAACTCGATGGAAGAAATGCCTGAATACCGTAGCCCTTCAAGCCCAGTTCTTTATGGCATGAACTGTTCAGGCATTAACAACAGACCTGGGAGGTTAAGATGTGTGCAGAGCCCAGGAACACAGGAGTACAGTGTGAGTGTTCGGGAAGGGCACAGAACACCCGTTTGCCTTCACACAGTGGCCTCTGCAAACAGCAGCATAACAAGTTATTTTGCAACTCACATTGCTCAGATTGAATAATCCCCTGCAAGATATCCTTCTGCTGGATTTGGAAAAGGATCCTGTAAACTCTGGCCTCTTTTTTTCTTTTCTACAAATAGATCTCTATTGCACAATGAACTGATGCAGTGCCACTTGCATGAAAGAGCGATATGCCAGATGGAAACAGCACTTCATGATTATCTACTTATTTTTTAATTGATCATTAGATTATTTTTTTCTCAAAAATGTGCTTCTCCTTGGATAGTTCAGTGCACTTTCAAAGTGTTTCACCAACAGCACTGCAGAACTCAGTCTTGACAACAGCAGTGCTAGCAGCACTGACTAGCAGCAGTGCTAGACTTCTAAATACAAGAGTAAGATTAAAAAGGTGAATAACTCTTCTCTGTGCTTCACTTCTGCTCCCAGACCTTGCCAAAAACAGCTTTTGAGGAAGACCCATGTTGTAGCACTGGAGCAAGGAACACTATGGTGGCTTGAACTGCTCATAGCAGGGACATGCCTGCATGGGGACACAGGGAACACGTCCCACATGTGGGACTGCATCAGGCAAGTACTGTGGAGCAGCAGAACATGCTTCTATAACACACAGCGTATTTCATATTAAGAGCAGCAATTAAATCAATTAGTGGTCATCCAGCGAGCTGCTACTTTACAGAAGTTCATTTTAAGCAGCAAAACCAACTTCCAGCACGGTTTAGAGTAAGAAGGTGCCACACAAGCATACACGTGCTCATGCCACTGGGAAACCGGGAATGGCTGCACAGGCTTCTGCAGCAGGTGGCTTATATCAAACACTTCCTTAGTAGCAGCTGGGCGGGTCTCAGATTCCAAATGAAACACATACATCCCCATTTACAGTGTTTCAACCCAAAAAAGCCAGTCCTCCAACTAAAATGCAAGCGCCACATCCATTTTTCTCCACAGTAAGTGCAGATCACATATATGATCACTGCAAAAGCCAGAAGGGACTGTGCTGGGTACACCACTCTGGTAAATTACTTGTGTAACAAATTATCGACTTAAAAATCAAGTATCTGCACTTGTTCCAAGCTGATTTTTTTTCCAATTTGCATTTTTTTTTTTACAATTTGCGTTTTGAAAATATATAATTCACAGCTTGGCTCAGCAAAGGCATTTTTGGTTTTTTTTAAACACAGCAAGCAATTTCAAGCCTGTTTCCCAAAGCACCATCAAAGAGCTCATCAATACCAAGAAGTCCGGATCTTGTGTCTGGGAATCAACTCTTAAAATTAATTTTTCACAAAGCCTTATTCTTATTTTTGAGAAACTTGCCCCATCCTGAGCTCTAGTGACTCATCCCCAGATGTCTCTGACTTGCAGCACCTGAACTGACTGTATCCATGAAACACCTTGCGACTTGGCAAAACTACAGTCCATGAGTGGGAAAGCAGGCAAGGAGATTAACTCAGAAAAACAGACAAAAACTGCAAGTTCCCCAGTCACTGTTTCTTCTTGAGATGTGGAACTGAGCAACTGCTGGGGTTGCCTGACATAGGGATGTTGAGATGATGCTCAATCTCATGAGGTGCAGCCGGCTGCATGTCTGCCCTGTTTTCCTAAATCCCAAATGCTCTTGCTCCAATAGCAAAGCTCTTACAATGCTTTACAGCAGAGAGGCTTATGCTTTCCTCTCTCCACTTGTTTTTTGTTTTAAAGAAATGTCTCAAAATATTTTCTCAGGGAGTGTTTCTGCTGAAGGGAATTGGGGAAAAACACAAGCAGACACTTGAGGTAGACAGGAACCTCCCACTCACAAACCTGTTTCAGAAATGCACGGCTGCAGCTCCAGTTATGTTCTCTCCCCCCAAGTCTAGAAAATTTATTAGAACAAGTGTTCTAGTAAAAAACAAAATGTTCTTCACCAATCCTATAGTATTTTCCTAGTAGTAAAGCTGAAGTGCTATGAAAATTACAATTAATCAAACCTCCGCTTCAGTATAACTCATCACTCCTTGGTTTTCTGCCACAGTCAGAAGTTTCAGAAGGTTAACCCGTTTCCAAAACAAGCAGGATCTATCAGCAAATTTTCAGCTGATTTTGTACTTAATACATCAGAAGGGCAGAGTTCTTTGTTTCATTACATTTGTGTTTTCAAAGTCCAGGCAGGATGTGGTACCTCTGTACAGCAAAACCAGGGCTGAGCAGTTTTAGTATCTGCTCCTACCACAGACATGATTTACAACTGTTTATGCTGAGAAATCATGAGAAACTATTAATGTATAACCGCTTCCCCCAGCAGCATCAGCCCAGAAAACACAGCCAGCCCTCCAACCAGGCTAGCACCTCACTAAGACACCAATGAGCTCCTTGCACACCTTCCACACTCCTGAACCTGTGTGTGATGCAGCTGCGGGCACAGAGCGCTGGCACCTCTCCTTCATTTGTGTCTGCAGAGAACCTTATCACTGGCACAGATGCAGCTGTGCATCTATCTCAAAAGAAGGAGAAAAAAGTTTAATTCCACTGTATTTGCATATGCTGTGTATAATATAATGTATTTGCATTCCCCGATTGCCAGCCTTTGCAGTGATTAGCACCATGCAGATCAAACCCACCAGTGCAATAATCAAGCAATGCTCACGCTGGAGAGTCCAGCTCAATTATAAAAAGAAATAAACCTGCAAGAAAATCATCACAGTTAAATACGAAATTTCTCTGTAATTGCAAGCCTCCTTGTTTTGTGAATTCATCCCTAATGTCCACTATCTACTCCCATTCCTGCCTCCAGAGGCACGCAGGCAAGTAACACTAACAGATACAGTTTCCCCGAGCACTCCCTCTTGATTCATCATGCAGCTCGAACTCTTTTTTTAATAAACCACGTCTTTGCAAAAGGACTATTGCCATACATCATCATCAGGGTAGATGAAGAGAGTCAATCATAATTTTTAAATAAACCAAGAGTAACAGCTGCAAAACATGAAGCCACTAACACTGTTCATGCCACTGCTGGCTTCCCCATTGGCATCTGATGGGTGTTTGCCAGTGGAAGACCACCTAAACCAAGAAGAGGAATGTTTTCTGCATTGGTACCCCAAAACTGAGGGGATGGCAGACACTCAAAACACTGTGCTTCAGAACAAAACAAAAAAAAAAAAACTTGCTTCAGTGTGTAAACAGGATAAAACATTATTTTTTGAGACAAACATGCTTGAACACCATGAGTCCCTTGGGTTTTCATTATCAAGGGGATGAAGCATCCCAAACCTCACTGAAGAGATGGGCAGGAATGGGGTCCTGCACTGGGATGGGAACAACAGCTGCTCTGACCTCATCTACCAACCCTAGCTTTATTCCACCATTTCCTGGAGGAGTCAAAGAAAGAGACGAGACAGGTGGGAGCAAACAAACTGCCACTGACACCTATAAACAAAGGAAACGTTTTTTTGAAGGCAGCATCTAGGTAGACCTGCTGGAAATAACACATGCAGCAGTTACAAAAACAAGAAAAATCCCCTCCAGAAGTCTGAAGAAACTATGGCACTCACTAGAAGCAGTATCAGAGGAATTCAGCACATGGCCATTTTCCCCCACTATCACCAGCATACCCTTCCCATGTTGGTGCAGTTGTTCCCACTGCAGGTAAACGCCCTTCTCCAGGGCCATCCTGACAATTTTTCAGAAAACCCTGAAGAATGAAGCCAGCTCATCTGTGTGAATCAGCAAACTCACATGTCTGCAAGACCCCTTTTCCATCATGCCTCAATACCTGCACATGAAAATCCATGGAAATGCAATATATATGTACCCTACATTCTTCCCCTTCCAAAACAGTTTCTTCTTCTAATTGTTGCCCCTCTTCGAGAAATTGTGGGGGTCCTTAAACCCTTTTGACTAAAAATACATATAAATAGCTAAAAACTTGCATTTTCTCTGCACCTGAACTCTTCCCCAGGCCCCAAAAGCTTCCAGCTTTTCCTCGATGAAAGTTATTCCCGCAGCTGGACCAGGCAGCCCACATTGAGTTTATCACGTTGCTACTTCATGTGCGCATTCACCAAGACTCTCACGAGCTTCTCACCACACACACTCAACTTTCAAGTTGGCAGTTGGAGATAAAAAAGCAGCAATATCAGCATCAGCCACCGGCACCAATCCCAGGAGGAATGGAGGCTCATGTGAGCAGTGCTGGTGCTTCCCAGGAGGAAGAACGGAGGGACACCAGGGAAGTGCTTGGTACTCATCCCACCTGGTTTCTCCCTGCTTAAATTGTAATACATGCTATAAGGTTCCTAAAAAGGGTGTTTTCTTGCATGGAATGGGACCCCTTCCTCCTACAAGCTATAGGGGTCTGCCTCCTGTCTGTGTAAGGGTATGTTTACATGATAAATGGCCTTTACTGCCTCTATACACTTACACACATTCATACAGGATGATAGTTAAGTGATTTCTTTTGACTTGAGACCAACAACCACCCCCACAACTTAAACACACAATTTCCATCTTGCCTGTCAATTCACTGCCAACCAACAGTTGTAAACCAGGTATTTAGGCCAGAAAACTTTGGCCTAATGCTGGATTTCAAGATTTTTCAGAGCAAATGAGCAGCTGAGTTTTCATGGTACATGAAGGACAGAAGGACTGCTTTGTACCAGGAGGATGACAGCTCACCACTGCTCTTCTCCAAGTGGCTGTGTCCCTGGAGGGTCCCATTGGCTTGTGTCTGATGTACATGTCAAGGTGACACTGCTTAGGATATGTGTCTTTGCCAACAGGACTATAACCCTACACACACAGAATCCAGTAAAGGACACACCAGCAGTTTTTGCTTGGGGATTTAAGGAAGTTTTTTGTCAATCTGCAAAATGTCACCCTGAGGTGCCTCTGCACCAACTAAAATTAGCATTTTCCCATAAAGCCCCAGGGCATCCTGCTCTTCTGTGGCCCCCATGTTAAGAGGGGAAATCAGGGATATACATTTAGGTAAGATACCAGGAGAAGATTTCTTCACCCAGAGGGTGGTCGGGCACTGACCAGACTCCCCTGGGAATGGTCAGAGCGCCGAGGCTGCCGGAGTTCCAGGAGTGTTTGGACAATGGACAACCCTCTCAAGGACGCACAGGGTAGGATTGTTGGGGTATCCTGTGCAGGGCCAGGAGCTGGACATGATGATCCTTGTGGGTCCTGTCAAATTCAGGAGAGTTTGACACTGGTTATAGGACCCTCTTATCCACTGGTTCAGGAACTGGAAGGCAGCATGCAAGGCAGGGCTGCAGGAGGAAAAATATTTGCTGCCTAGGGCAGCTGAAGCTGGACCTGAAAGATTTTTATCCTTCCATGAACCAGCCCCTGGGCAATGACAAACAACTCCTAAAACTCCCCAGGAATGGTTACCAACTGCACGTTTCTCATTTTCCAAGTGCCTGTATCAAGGCACTGCAGGCAGCTCACAGAGGCAGAAACTGGGGCTGGACTATAAGATGTTCCATCATGCTCCATGTCAATGGGATAAAACCAAACCACCCTTCAAGCTGTCCTGGAGCATCCAGACCATCTCGTGAGTGAATTGCGAAGACCAGCTCATGCCTTTGATTCATTTGTACACAGGCATTGCAGATGAATTTGGGTGGGAATTATTAATCCTGTCTTTGGAGCAGAGTTTGAATAGCAGGGAATAAATACAGCCTGGAGCCCTGGACAGAGGGATGGGACTGTCCCCACTTACACCCTGCTTGCTCTCATATTCAGTGATACACAGGCCCTAGGGAAAAGTCCATATGGAATCATGCTCCAAGGCCACACCAGCACAGGAAGGAGAGAAGATGCTGTGGGACCAGCAGCAGCACATGCCATCTTCCATCTCTAAGGGTCTGGCTCTGCAATTCTACTATAAAGCCGCATGAGCAGCTTAGTTATTTATTTAACTAAAAGCTTTTAATTATCTCTCTCACACACACATTCTGTGGGGTGGGGAAGGAGTGGAATAATCAGCCTACAACCAGTGACCGGAGGGTTCAAAGGAATTGTGGTTTTCATAGAAATAGCTAACTATCCCAATTCTTCTTCCACTGCTTTCAAAGTGTACTCCTATCCCCAGGCTCCAGCCACGGCGTGCTTTGCTGTGGTTACATCTCAGGCTGAGCTGATCCCTGTAAGAACAACTCAATTTTGACAGAGCAAAGAATCCTCCACAGGTCTGGGCTCCAGGTTTCCTGAGGCAGCCAGAGGGTTATTCCATGGTGTGACCCTGTCTGAAAGCGATGGCACTCACCTTCACCAACAGATGGACTGGGCTGCTCCCCAAAAATACCCATGTGGGACAGAAGCAGCCAACACCGTGGCCATGGCCACACAACCAGGCAGGCATGGAGCTCTCCCACTGCCTGCAATAAGAAACGCTCCCCTGAACCGCTCATCTTCCTACATCTTTTATGCCGAGTTGAGATCAGGAGATACAAAATTCTCAGTCCCTTCCAAAAGCACCAGAGTTCGAGTGCTGTGAGACTTTATAAATTATAAATTACAAAGCACTGCTGTCGACATTTGCTTCCAAGCACAGCAGCAAAAGCAAGCTGGGATGGGAATTTGCTTAAAAATCCCGAATCAAAAATGCAGCAAGGTCCAGAGCAGCATGCCCTGGAAGAGTACAGTTGCTTGAACACAACCCCCAAGCCCACACAATTTCCCTCTCCATGAAACTGCTTCATTTAAAAAAAGCAAAAACAAAAAGAAAACAGAGAGAAAGAAAGATTTAGTCCATCTACACAATCTACATGGACAAATTAAAAACACTGGCTTTTAATACATGATGTGAGTGGCATTACACAAGCAAAAATTCACATAAACAGAAAACAAGTGTAAACAACTGACTGAACGTAAAGAAACTAATAATATTAATCTGGATTAAGTACAAGCCATAAACATTCCTACCTAATCCATCCAATGGACAAAGATAAATCCCTGCTACACTGCATCCTACAGCTCTTTGCAATTTAAGTACTGATCAAAACAGTAGTAGATAAGACATATAAAGGGAAATCTTTATGCATCGTTGCCCGCTTAATCTACACAAGATTACAGCAAAGGACAAGTACCAAGAAAGCAGAATAATCACTGAGAAAGATCCCCAGGCCCAGAATGCAATTTCTACTCCTGATGAAAAGCTTTATATTGAACTTCCCCAGAAAAATACATGAAGCAACAAACACAGCTCCAAGCCTAAACAACCTGAGTATCTTCTGCTTCCTAATGCTCTAAGAAAATTGCACAGAAGTTAGAGGGAAGCCAATAGATCTGCAGTGAAGTTTAAAAGTACAAAATAAGGTTTATGATAGGAAATTATTTGCATCCATAGGGCTGCTACAGAGACCCTCACACTGTCCTAATAAAGCCCTTAGATTCATCAGTTTATTCCCAGGAATGTAAAAGCAGCTCCAGCAAGTTCAGACACCAACCCAGTGTGGCACACCAGTACAGCTCAGCTCTACCTCCCCCCTGCAGCCCCATCCACACCGGCCTCCATCCACAGAGGGGTAGGAAGCTCCCACTAGGAGCAGGGACCCCTGGCCTGGGGAGAGCCCAGAGCTTTCCCACCCAGCACAGACACAAGATCTCTGAGCACCACTAATTTCTAGGGCTTTTTCCAAGAAATTGGTGAAATACAGCAGTAAGAGGCTGAAGAAAAATCCACCTGGCAGTGACACGGGTATTGTCACAGTCCCCTCAAATGAAGAGGCTCCCAGCACAAACCCCTCATTTGGGGACACAAGGAAAGACATTTGAAGAGAAACTCCTAGTCAGATGCTGTGGAAACTTAGCCAACACTTCCACTGAACATCTAAGGATGAAGAGCCTGAGGTTCACCTGCTGACACCAAAAATCCAAGATTCCTTTGAGATGCCAAATAACTGCTGGTAAAAACCTAGTACAGAGTCACTGCCTTCCATCAGAAACCCTTCTGTACACACAACTTATCCCAGCACATTATATGCCATATACACATCATCATCATCATCCACCTATCAATGTATCAAAGCACATGGAGCATCCCAACATCCCTGCATACCCCAGCAGAGCTGCACTTTAATCTCTGATGAATGAATTTGTGGAGGTGGTTGCTCACTAGATAAGCTCACCAGCCTATGTCCCATCCATTCAAATATCTGCTCAACAAGCAGTAAACAGGACAGTAGGAAAGATGCTGTTTTACCAATTTCCAAAAATCAAATGCTATCGAATGAAAAAACACCATGGATGCTCATGCAGATCACACAGGCACTTGGCAGGGAGGTACTGGAGCCAGGAGCTGTAGGTTTGGAGCATCACTGCCTGAAGCACTTACAGGCTTTAGAAACATAAAATGTTTGGAAACAGGCCGAGAGGAGTCCTTATTCCTCAGGATTGCTGCTTTCCCATGAAAAGCTTTGCTTCTGGTAAGATTATTTGTTTGAACTTGCAATTGTGAGATCAGATGAAAACACAGGCAATTCCTGTTCTCATCATCTAAACTGATACAGGAAAATAATGAATGTGTTTATAATAGGAAAAAAAAAAACATCCTTCTCTCTGTTTCATAAGGTTCTAATTGAGTTTTCAAAGTAAGGAGCACACACTATGTTTATCCTGATATTTACCTTCCCCAGCAGATTATGTTTGTCCATGGGAATCCTAGAAAATCCTCACCTTCTTTATTAAGGCCTTGACAGGAGAGATATGCAAAGGACCTCACTGCCTTTTAAATCCCTCCCAATACTCAAAATTGCCCCACAAGTGCAACTGAAGATGCAAGATGATGCAAAATGTAAACATCAAGAGTATCAGCATCACTGACATGCAACACACAGCCCCTTAACAACCATCACAATGCTACAGGAAAACCTTCAATTCATTAAATATGGCTGGACCAACCATTAAAAAAGAAGAACAACCTACTTTGGATCTCCACAAAGCAACCTTTGAAGCAAAGGGAGCAGATCCTGGGGAAGCGACACACAAGTTAGATAATTGTGAAAGGAATTGCTCTCCACAGCACCACAGCAGTACCAGCAGCCAGGGCAGGCACTCCACATCCCTCATCCAGACCCAACATACTCTGCCCCACGAGACCTTACAGGGATCATTTTTACATATCTCAGCTGTGAATAAGAATCACTAATCCAAAGACCCTCCCTCCAGATCTAACAAACTAAGACAAGCAAAATCCAGTGTGTTTGAAAAGCCTTCAAATCCTGAGTGGAAAGAGCAAGGTAAGACAGAAATGGAATTTATGGTACTGTTCAAAAGCAAGATTTTCATGGAATAGTTTGAATTGGAAGAGACCTGTTTTGCTTTGCTTCTCCGGTATCTTCATTAAATTAACACACAGAATTAAAACTGAAGCAGCATAGCACCTACCCCAGAATTTGGACAATCTCAAAGAAATTTTCTCTTTACCACCAAACATGCAATTCTTGAATTACCATTTACAAAGCCACAGTGGGAAGAGCTGTCAGACCCTGTCCAAAACCAGCTTCCCCAAACCAGTGCACAAAGGGTGAACAAGTTCCTTTTCCCCAAAAAACAAGGAAGTGAGGACTTGGGACACTTGCAGCTGCAGCACTCAGAGGTGGACAAGGTGGATTTTAGTTAATCCCAGACCTTCTGGAACAATTTTCATTATAAACGATGCCTCACTGGAGATAGGAAACAACAAATACGCCTCGGTGGAAAATCCGGTAAGAGCATCACCTCCCAGTGGGCCAAGGTGTTTTCCTGAGCTACAATTCAGGGGAATGCAGGATGCACGGACAGGAAAGAGCCCTTGCCTGACTGATGCCAGACCACAACATCCACATTTGTCCCACGGGTGGGTGAGCAGGCATCGGCCTGTGGAGCACTTCCCCAAGAGCCATTCCCCGCCATGTCTCCTTTCTCCTGCTCCTCCTCCTGCACAAAGGGCTCCGGGCAGAGCTGGGGATCCCAGGGCAGCCCGTCCCGGCCAAAGGGGACCCTGGATGCCAGCTCTGAGCTGCGTGTCCCCAGCCCGCTATCCCCACCTCTCACCTCCTGCAGGATCTGTCTCGGGGTGAGCCTCGGCCCTTGGACTGTCATCACTCCATGTCACACACAGCCCCACGGAGCGCTCACACACACACACTGTGCACACGCAGCTGCACCGGAGCCGGTCAGTGCAAATACACGCTGTGCACACACACGCACAGTACACATACACACGGTGCACACACAAACACCGCTCCCGCTCGCCTCGTGTGCACAGACACACGGTGCACACACACGCACGGCTTGCACACGCCCTGCGCATGCATGCAGCGCTCACACGCAGAACTCACAGCAGTCACACCACACAGCCCCGACACAAACCACACACGCGGGGTGCTTGTGCACACCACGCGTGCACACCCTTTACACGCACAGGCACACCGACCGCACACGCTGGCCGTGCAGCTGCACCTTGCGCAGATGAGCACACGCACTCTCGCACAGAGCACAGCCACACACGCGCACACACACGTGCCCACCCACGGGGACCGCGAGCACGCAGCGATCCGAGCCGATCCGCGGACACAGCCACACGGACACGGACCCGCCGCGCCAAGGCCGCGCGCACTCCCCCGCGCCGCGCACACGCTCCCGCGCGCGCTTACCCGGCCGCCCCCGCGCGCAGCGCCCGCCGGCCTCACAGCGGGCCCCGCAGAGCCCCGGCTGAGGTGCGGCACCCGGGGCCGCGCCGTGCCCAGCAGCCGCTCGCTCTCCGCTCCGCTCCCCTCCGCGCCACTGCCGCCCGCGGCTCTGCCCCCCCGACCCCGCCTCCTCCCCCCACAACACTGTAGTAAGTTCTCATTGGCCGAGGGCGAGGGGCGGGACGCCAGCGCCGCCTCGCCATTGGCTGCGGGGAACCCGCGGCCGGCGGCGCGGGCGGGGGAGCGGGCGCCCCCTCCTGGCTCCCCCCGTGCCGTTCCCTCCCGTTTCCCTCCCGCGGGCGGCCCGGAGGCAGCGGCCGGAGCGCCTTCCTGAGCCCGCCGCAACACCCCGCAGCGAGAGGCTGAAATAGCGGAATTACCGCCTGCTCTTGCCAGCACCGCGCCCCTCCCCGCTAAGGTGATGGTGGCGGGGGGGCGATAATTTGGCGCCGCACGGCCGCGGTAGAAGGGGCAGGAAGGGTCCTGCCCGCCGGTACCGCGGGCGGCAGCACCGCTCCCCCTCCCTCCGTGACCTAGATTTTAAATACCGTTCGCTGCCTCCCAGAGAAAGTCGTGGCTCAGCTCTGAAGGGAAACACGGGGTGAAGAAGCAAGGAGGAGTGTATGAAGAAAAGCAGGGGGGGCGTTGGGGTTTTCTTTTTACTGTTACTATATTCTTCATCTTTTTAATCACAAGGCCATTCGTAATCAAACTGGTACTGCCTCAGTCTGTGGCAAGCCAAAAAAGCGATAATTGAGGTGGCGAGCGTTTGGTCAACAAGAAACCCCTCCAGGAGCCCACCCTGCCCCTGCTCTGGAATCCTGCACCTCCAGCATGGACTGGATTTTCCTCGCTTACAGCCAAACTAGAATCGGTTATTTTTGTCAAGCAGAGCTGCCCATCTCTCCCTGCTATGTACATCAGAGCAAAACACAATGCCCAGTGCCTCTTGAGCACTTCCAAAGGCTCCAGCAAGGCTGCTGCCAGCCCGCCCAGCTCAGGAGCCAAATCCCCCTTATATATTTGCAAAGTTCCAAACTACACCTGACACCAAGGCATCTCTGTTTGTCTCCCAAAGGGAATTGAAGTCTCAGGCACATTATTCTGCTTGGTTTAAGAGCAACCACCCCGCTTCTTCATCAGCGGGTAACAGCCGAGGCTGATGCACACCCTGGCTGGGACGGGTCCCATCACCATGCTGAGCCCTCGCTGGTACTGACCTAGCATGCCCTTAGGGCATTTGTGCTGTATGGAGGCTAAAAATACCCAGAGTCTTAGAAAAATTAACCTGTTTCTCACAACTATTTACCCCTTCTCCCTTATGCATCTATGATGCTCAGTTCTGCCAAGAACAGGCAGCTCCCCTTTCTCAGTGTTGAGACCACTTGCATAAAACTCCTTAGTAAGAGGGAAGACAGATATTTTTGCCTTAAATCTGAACTACTTGGTGGTTTCCTTGGACTTAGATAAGCACATCTGATCAAAAAAAGACAGGCTGGGAAAGGTCTGGCGGCTCTACATTAGGGACAGGTAGCTCCTTTGAAACATGCCCTGCAGCTCTGGCTTCAGTGCCCAGATTTTAAATTAATAATTTAATACATTTTAATAGCCCAGGCAGTGCATGGAGTGTGCTGACCCACCACAACTGCTGCCTTTGCTACTGCTCACCCACGGGTGGGCTTAAAACACTGACAGAAGAGAAATACCAGTCCAACAGGCTTTGAGGAAAAAAACATGGAGCAAAGAAATCACAATTTTTGGCTGGCAACAGCTTCTTGAAACTAAAAAAAAAACAAGCAAACAAACCCACACTGCTCCATTGTACACCACACACAGCAGATTACGTGGAGGAGAGACCCAGGCAACAAAAACTTCACATCAAAGCAGTGATTTAACACTACACAGCGCATCATCCACTGCACTCAGATCACCAGATGATCCCCAACTCCATCTGCCAGCAGCTAAGAACAGAGAGCAGCAGCTCCTGCATTTTGTATTCCCAGGTGAAGTATTTAGCCACAGGGAGCACTAGTGCAAGCTGCCGACGTGCTGTGCAGGAGGGCAAAGATTGCTGTCACCCCTTCAGAACCCAAATGACTGAGAGCTTAACTGGCTTCAAGGCTAAAGGAGGAGAAACTAAAAAGTTGAGTTTTCAGATACAAAACAAAACACTTGGTCTATGCTATGAGAACCTGAAAAATGTTCTTCTGGGGCAAGGGGACCTGAGCCTATGCCAAAGCAATTTTTAATAGGGAGCAGAAAATATGTGGGAAAAAAGAAAAAAAAGAAACCCAAAACTACCACTCTTGTGCACGTGGAAATGCACCCATCACCACCACACTTCAGCTGGAAGTCACTGGCTTAGCTTCTAACTTTTTCCTTTTTACACAGCCCTGAACTGACCTCTGAAATCCCATAGGAAGTAATGGAAATTTCTTAAATTCTTCACTATAAGAACACTTTTCCCTGTGTCAAGCCTGGATTGCAACTACTTAAAGAACTCTCCCAGTTACAGCTGGTTTAAGTCGTGTTATGGGGGTCATTTAGAGACTAAGAATTATTTTAATAAGTCAGGATTTCTTGGTATTCGCCTGCTGGATATGGGAATAAGGACAGGAATTATATTCATTTTAGGCATGTGTTTGGGATCTCTATGGTTGATCCTCACAAGGTGAAAGGCCACTGGGAGCCAGTACAAACCAACTGGGTCATGGAGGACAATGCCAAACCCTGCCCTCTGCCTGGGTAACGTGCAGGCAGCTCAGCAGGACACTGCAGCATCCTAGGAACATCCAGACAGCAGATTAAATCCAGCTCAAGTTCTCCGCAGAACAGATCTTTGTAAGGTGATCCAGCATTATGCAGGCCCCATAGGATACACTCCTGGTAGGATCTGTTGTAAAACTGGGCTCCCAGTTTACACCAGTGCTGGGGAACACTGCCCAGAGCATGACTGGCACAACAATAAAGGGCAGAGAGCTCTTCTCTTTGCCCTGAGGAGCTTCTCCAGTGAGGAATTCCCAATCTAAACAAAGCACTGTGCATCACACTGGTGCTGTGCTCCCTCCCCCAAAGCAAGCAGGATTTAAAGTGAAATGCTCAGGATTACACCAAGTTCTGGGAAAACAAAATAATTAAGCTGGTCAGATGAATCCTTTATCCATCCTGCTCTAAATGAGCTGTATTAGGCACATGTATGTGAACACACAACAGCACTCTGTTTCTGTGCCACACTCACACACTTTGCTAACAAGTGACAGCCTCCATTGCAGCAGCCATTTCACAAGAGCAAACAAGGTGGGAGGAGAGCAGGTGGCTCAGTTTGGCCAGCTCCTGGCCCTCTGCCCTTGGCTTCTCTTCCAGCTTTGCTGTCACTATCAGCAGTGCTGATTTGGCCATGAGCAGAAGACAAGAATGAGGAGGAAAGGAAACTTCCCTTTGACTTCTCAAGCTTTATGTTCCTGTAAAATGGTGATCTAGAATTAATATATTCCAGGTAAATGATTCACCTGGAAGGAAAGGATGCTTCAAATAACACTGCATTTCTCCCCTGCCCACCCCTCTCTCCAGCATAGAATTCACTGCTGAAAAAGCCTCTGACAGGCTGAACTGCGAACTCAATGAATTTTCACTAAAGTCTAGAACACTCTGCACTGCTTTCCTACAACTCATGCTGTGCATCTGGAACATCCACATTCATCTAGTTCTGTATAAACTATTTAACCAGCAATTAAATCTAGTCCGGCCCATCGTAACACTCCCCAAAACTAACCACTGATTCACTGCTGAGATAGTTATTAAAGAGCCAAGGAGCACCCTTATAGCTAAAGAGACTGATTTAGGTATTGGAATCACATGTGGCATCAGGGCAGTCCACCTCCAATTTTGCTAAAGTAGACAAGCTCCAAGTAGAAAGAGGAATAAAACAGAAGAGGAGCTTTAGTTCTCTCCAGGATTTGTGCCAGTGCAGGAAAGAACAGCTCCTGGAGAGTCAGCTTTGTTTAGACTTAGGGCTTAGAGTCAGTGCATAAAGTACATTTCTGCCAAGATTCACCATTGAAGATTAGAGGTCATTTGCAGCCTGCAAGATGGAGTGTGAATGGTTCTGCATTGACAGAGGAATACTTTTCCTCTCAAGTATGAGTAGGAAGTATTAAACACATGAGTGGCTGTACTGAAAGGATCTAGAAAGAGTTTAGCAAATTCTGGAGAACAGATTACAGGTGATGCTGTGAATACAAGCAGTGCAGACTCTGGAAAAGGCTGAGTCAGTGTGGCAGGAGCGTGATCTCCAGAAACAAGCCAAGACACTGCCCGAACCACGGAAAGAACCATCACAGGAGCTTCAGGCTGTCCCACAGCACACTCACCTCCATCACCTCGAGAGCTCACCCTCCTTCCAAGCATCTACCAGGATTTCATTTCCCAGCAGTCTCAGTAAAAAACCAAAACCAGAGGAGTGTGCTCACAGACAGCACTTGACTGCCTACCCCTCTTTAAGGTAATGCTGCTGGGAACTCCTATGCTTGGGCAGCAGAAAGAAGTTCAAGTCCTTACGTCAGCCTCCTAAGCCAAACAGGACCAGCCAGCCCAGCAGGAGAAGCAGCTGTCCCTTCAGCAGGGGACAAGCTCAGCTATGGAGTCTTTCTTGAAATGCACCCAAAAACAACAGTGAGTGCCACCTAGAGACCAGACCTCCAGCCGGGAGGCAGCCAAGCTGCACTACAAACAAAAATGTCAGGAGCTGATATACTCCTTGCATGGATGAGGAGTCAAACTGTAGCCAAGGGAGGCTCTGGCTTCTTCAAATAACACCAGATAGGTGTGTTTTCTGCTGCAGCTTCTCCCCAGAAAGGCATCAATTCAATGAAAGAGATTTGACTCCATACTGTTATGCTCTTGTTGGACAAAGAGCACCCCTTGGCTTCGAAATGCTTAGAGCTCTTTGGCTTGGGGAAGGACAGTTTCAAGATGAGGATTTATTTAGGACTAGTGTGTACCTAGCAGCAAGTTTGAGGCAGATACTTGGCCAAGAGAGTTCAGGTCTGCACTAACATATCTCATGTAATCCAAAGGCCAGGCAGCAAATTCACACAAGCCATGAACCCAGCCCAGCACTAGCCAACAGACAGCAATTTGTGATTGAGGGCTAGACCTCCGCATCAGTGAGGGACACCTGGCAAAACCTAACACTTATTTAAATTAAACTTTATTTGTGGAGAACAAATACAACTTCTAGCCATTACTTTTTCACAAGTAAGAGCCAAAGCTCTGCACCACCTTGTTCAGCGCTGCATCCCCTGCCTGACACATCCTTGGACCTCACAGGGCTTGCTCTGAACTACATAACTGGATCAGATTTGCCACTCTGAGTCCTGCCTAGGGATGTTCCCAAAACCTAAGAGAGCATAGCCAAAGTCTGCCCAGAGGCATTTCTGCAGGTGCACAATGATTAACTGGTGCACATTTCTATATCACAAATTAAAAAGACCTCAGCTTGCTTGAAATGCAGTATATTAACCTCTGAAACTGGCAGCCATGGATACCAGCTTCAAAAAGGTTAATATCCATACGACAGGATCCCAGAGGATAGCATCCCGCTGCTGCCAGATTTTCTGGAGCTCAAAATAAGGTATTTTGAGGCGTTTTTAAGGTAGTAACGTTTCATGCTTATTTTATTAAGGCAACCCAAAGTAGTTCACATTTATAGACAGAATCCAAGAAACTGACGAGGGCGAGGGGGATAAGGTTGCCAAGGAAAGCTGTAGGCATGGATGGAGAGACAGGGAGTACACTGCCATTGTCACAGTTAATTGTCAAGAGTCTGAAAAGGTTTGTTACTAAAATAAATAACAACTCTGTCAGTTCAGGACATTCTGCAGGTCCACTGAGGCCGCACAGTAACAGTGCACACAGTAAATCTCTGGAGCAGGAGATGCAACAGCAGCTTGCATTTGCCAGTCTCACCCTGCACTCACTGCAGGCTGCGTCAGAAAAGCTAATAATAATTACGCTGCCATCTTTTATTTCTAATTATTTGTCTCCACAGCAGGGTTTCTCCAACCATCAAGCAAAAGGGAAGCAAGTCTCAAAGGCCTAACTGTTTTGAAGTGGGCTCACAGCTGCCAGGCATGAATGGCTCTCCAAGAACAGTAGCAACTGCTCTGCACAGCCCGTGGAGCTGAGAGGGAAAGCATCTCTGTTTAGGCTGGTTTTCAACGTCGGTTTTTAGGTCAACTAAAACAGCTTTTCTTATGCAACAGAAAGCTCACTTGCTTTGGAGTTTTTGCTTTCATTTAATTAGATGGTAATTCAGAGGGCAGCGCTGCTATTCTGAACGCCACAATGGGAACTGTTTTCACTGCTTTACAAAGCAACAAAGTGAAAACACTGAGCTAAGCTGGCCCTAGAACTTGACACCACGTAGGAGACTGATGGTCTCCTCTGACAGGGTGGGACAAGTGAAAGAGATACCCTGCTGCCACATTCCCATAGAAATCATGGAATCATTTAGGTCGGAAAAGCCCTTCAGGACCAAAGAGTCTAACCATTAACCCACCAATGTCAAGCCCATCACTAACCCATGCCCCTAAGTCACACATCTACATGGATTTTAAACGGTGACTCCATCACTGCCCTGGGCAGCCTGTGCCAGTGCTTGATGACCTTTTCCATTAAGTTTTTCCCTATTATCCAACTTAAACCTCCCCTGGCACAGCTTGAGGCCATTTCCTCTCATCCAGCCCCTTGTTCCCTGACCTCCCTCCCCAGCTGTCCCCTCCTGTCAGGGAGCTGTGCAGAATCAGAAGGTCCCCCCTGAGCCTCCCTTTCTCGAGGGTGAGTTGCCCCAGCTCCCCCAGTTGCTCCTACTGCTCCAGCCCCTTCTCCAGCTCTGTTCCTTTCCCTGGACACGCTCCAGCCTCTCAATGTCTTACTTGTTGTGAGGGACCCAAAACTGATCCCAAGATTTGAGGTTTGACCAATACAGGGGGACTGCCCTGGTCCTGCTGGCCACACTAATGCACTTACAGGCCACATGTCATTTGGCTTCTTGCCTACCCAGGATCATGTTCAGGCACTGTCAACCAACAGGAGAGGTTAAAGAAGAAAATCTCACTAAAAGGTGCTGAAAACCTCATTTGTTCTTCCTCTTTGGGTTATGTGTAAACAAGGACTAAGGGGAGACCAAAATTCCCAACACAACAAGCTGTTCAAGGGCTCCGCAAAGCAGTGCCCTTCCCCAGGTCACCTGTGAATCCTGGGATAGAAAGAAACAACATATATTGATAAAGATAATAGCACATGGCTTCCAGCATCACAAGTGCCACCGTATGGAAACACAGATCCCAAACGCAGCCCACGAACTCCGCGCTTACCGACAGAGACACAGCCCTAAACAATTTTTCAGCAATGACCTCACCTTGGATTTCTTGACAGGCTTTAAATAATGGCAACATATGTGAATATCACCTAGAAGGTCAAGAGCAAAACCCTCAACAGAGGCTCCTCTTGCATTTTCAGCATTTTTCCCTTACAGTTTCTGTCCCGCAGCTGCTCCCAGCTTCCCTCCATGGAAGCTGCTGGTGTGTTCGTTTCAGGACTGATGCCCAACACTTACCAGGTTAGGAGAGGAGATTATCTTACTAAAACTCCTATGCATTTTATGTTTACATAGGAGATAAGCTACGGTTAAAAATGGAGAGGCAATCCGAGCCTGCTGTTTTCTGTGCTGGGTGAGGGTCAGGGCTGTCCCTGAGCCAGTGAAATTGTACCACACCCCCTTTATCTTTGCTATCCCTAACAAAGTACCCCATGGCTTTCCTGTTTGCTGACAAAGACTGACACCAATTATTCAGCAAGCAGCAAATTTCATGTCATATCAGGATCAAAACCTCCAAAGCCTGTAACAAGCAGGATCACCAAAATAAAGTTATCTTCCCTCTGTTCAATACATAGAAGCAAACAGGAAAAAGTAACATGGAGACTGCTCTGGGGAGAGCAAACCAGGGATTGTCCAGGTTATCAGTGTTTCCCAAGGGAAAAAATCACCCTTGAGGAGAGACTTGTCATAAAGAGCCAGATAGGTGACTGTCCTGAGGATCTGCTCAAGCACTGAGCAGGAAGACTCTGGTGAAAGACCTGCTCCAGGCTACCCTGGCACAGCTGCAGCTGCTGTGCTGGTACAGCTTTGCCTCTCACTAACCCATTCCAACCATCATGCAAGTGAGCACTTGCACACTGCTCCACATCCAAACTCACAGGAGCTTCCTGCTGTACCTTCCACATGGAGGAGTTTTATTCTGCATTCAAATGGCTGCTGGGTATTTGGTGGGGCTGGAGCTCAGCACCTCTGACCAAGGCAGGTTTTATAGTTAATTAATGATCCTGCTTTTGGAGATTTGGTAGCAAAGCTCATTCAGATCAGGAGGCAGCTGCTCATCTTCCAAATATAGTACTCATTTAGGAGTAAGAACAACAGGTTTATGCTTGGATTTGATTCATCTCTCCTGCCCCGCCATGAGGCATTGTATAATTATGTCAAGTTTAAGAGTAAAGCAATCTGTTCCCATCACCTTCCTCTGCTTTCCCTTCAAGTCTTTCATCAATGACTGGCAGCACATGGAATACTCAGGTGTGGAGAAGAGCTGCTTTAAATGTGCTCAGCCCTTTCCCTTTCTGGGAGAGGAGAGGGTGCTACTAGGGAAGGGGAGTGATGGAGAGGAGAAGGGAAAGCTTAGCAGGAGGATAGCTTGATTTAAAAAAAGAAAAAAAAAAGTAAATTTAAACTTACTAAAGTTTCCAGAGAACACAACCTCAATGCAAAGGCTCCACTGCATCCAGAGAAACAGCTTCACCAAGCAGATCCCTTCCTTCCCTCCACCCTAAGAGCACACCTTGTCCTCAGAGGCTTTAATATACAAACACCACCTCACAGCCAAGCTCATGGCACACACCAAGCCTCTGCAGGGAAACATCAGAATCCACCCCATCAGGGCAATTTTTCCCCCACGCAAAGCAGGCTCTCCATGAACACAAATTTAAAACATCGGTGCCTGATGCTCTTCTCCAAGCCCAACACGCATTTCCTCTCCTCTCCTGCCAGAACAGCCTCAGGCTCCTCTCCGTGCCCTGCAAAGCCCCAACACCCACGGTTTGCAAAGGGCAAGGTGGCCCAGTGCCATCAGAGAGCCCCTTGCACAACCACAGCACTGACTTGCCACCAACAGATGTCAGGAGACGTCCTGGGGAGAACAAGAAGAATAGTTTTCCATTCACAAAAATATTTTCCTTTCCATTTGCTCACTTGCTAGCACTTGAGTGTGTTTTTATCCCCAGGTCAGTGCTCCACAGCCTAGGCTGGTAGGAAAAACTTCTACTGGAGGCTTCTTCATATTATAAAACACAGCAATTTCCAGGCCAACTAACTGCTTTTCAATATCCAAAATCATCACACACACACACACAATGAATCATGCTGTTTGACAACAACCAATGCTCCAGAATTTAAGACAGAATAAACAGGCCACTTCATTATTTAAATAGGTCCGATCATTAAGTCAGAGCAACTTGTTTCAACCATTTCCACCCACTGATGTAACAAAGCAGGTACTTACCCAGAGATGAGACCGCCAGCCCAGCCACACAGGTGAGACACCAAAATCCATCGTGGGGCAGTAGATAGAAGAGAAAGAAGAGACACTGGTTAAAAAGCAGTTCCAGATAGACAGGAAAACCCAGGCACCCACCAGAAAAACCCCTCGAGCCCCAAAGCCGAGTGCTCACACTTGTGCCCAAGTGAACAAGGCAACAGAGCCTTGTCAGTATCTGACTCCTCCAGAAGCGAAGGTGGAACCGGACGTTCACGGTCAGCCACTTCTCAGAAATGTAAACACCAAGTGGGGAAGGAGAAAAAAACAACCAAAAACATCAGCTCGGCATTATCTAACGCTGATAATAGAGTGAGCAGTGAGGCAGACACCGCATGCCTGCCAGCTCCGGTGCCAGGGCACAGCCGGGGCTGCAGGAGCCGCTGCGGGCTGGCCCCTGCAGCTCTGCGCCCATCCAGCTCCTCCGCACTCCCACAACTGCTCCTGCGAACTTCTGCAGGGCCGGACACAGCCCAGCGCCGCCGGGCCCGGCTCCACAGGGCTCCTACTGAGCCCTCTAGCGGGCTTCAAAAACTCCACAAAACACCAAGAGCCTTAATTTAATTAACACTCGGCCAGAGGCCTCTAAACCCTAATCCTCTCAACAAAAGGATCATTAACTAAATGAAGAGATTCAAGAGAGCAACGGTGCTCCCAGCCGCGGCAAGGCTGGCTGTGTGCTCCGCTGGGCACACACCCCAAATTCAGCCCATACAACAGCCCCACTGAGGCTACAGGGACCAGTCAAGCACTCACAGCACAAGTGGGGCGTGATGCCAGACTAAACCGTCACCCTGCCAGGCCAGAGAATCACAGAATCACGGAATGGTTTGTGTTGGAAGGGACCTTAAAGCCCATCTCATTCCAACCCACTGCCACAGGCAGGGACACCTTCCACTAGACCAGGTGGAGAGATGGGCACAAGCCCATACCCATCCTTTGGGATGCACCTTGATGCCAACAATCCCAGTGCCATCATCTCCATCAGGACTGAAAACACAAACTACTGAACCAGGAGAGGAGCTGGAGCACCATTTGGTTTTTTTAAGTGTTATTATCCAGCCTGGATGCAAGCAGAGACCAGCTCTCCTTTCAAGCAGCAGCCTCAGTCCCTCAGCAGAAGGCTGGGAAAACACCTCCACCCTGCCAGCATGAACAGCACGAAGGGCTCTCCTTACCAAGGAGTTAGGGTGGACCTTGGCAGAATTCACAGCACACAGGGTGCAGTCATAAAAAAGCCTTCACAGTCAAAGGTTCCCGGCCCACATACCTCACCCCAACGTGACAGGGATCGAGATCTTGTTCTTTGCCGGTGGCTCTCTTGCAAAGTCACCTCCAGCTTCAGAGCCACACAGAGGATGCAGAGCAGCTGTGAGGAGCACATCCGTTAGACAGCTCATTAGTGTGGTGAACAGGAACAGCTGAGCTTAATTACAGGGCAGGAATCACTCCCTCTGGGTTTGGATACCATCAGCAGGGCCACGCTGCCCCACAGGACAGGCATCCCTCAAAAGTGCCCATAGCTAATGTCACCTCTGCCCATGTGGAATGGGATCCCAGCTGGGGCTGTAATGGTCTGCAGAGCCTCGGGCTCCAAATGTGAGAAAACAAAATGAGGAAGAATTCAGATGCTGCTTGCAGAAAAATCTTCTCTGCCAGCAGCAGCCTGCACAGGTCTGGAGATGCTAGTGCAGCTCACCTATAGGCACTGGTCCCCTAATTTTGGTGCTGTGTGTGAGCACCCCAGTCTCCAAAGCAGCTTTTGAGGCTCAAATTGAGCAATTCACCAGGACAGAGACAGCAGTGGTTGCTGGTGGGGTACACCCCAGAGGCTGCCACAGCCTGGGCAGGGTTTTTGGGATGGCCAGGAGATGCTTTAGTGTACTATCTCTCCTCAGACCAACACAGCCTTCCCTGGAACCTCAGCCCTCTAGGATGCCAGCCAAACTGATCACAGACCCTTCATGTTTGGGACTGAATGCTGGACAGCATTTGTAGAAGTTTCCATTTTCAGTCTTTGCCCCTGTCTCCTCCCTGCATCTCCTCAGGATGTGCCTTCAGGATAGAGAGACACGTCAATGCCTCCTTTCCCAAAGATGCAGCAACAACTGCTCCCAGAACTAATGAGTCTGTCCTGCTCTGACCCAGGGCAGTTTTCAGCGTACACAGAATAAGCAGTCTTCTCTATGTTCACCTCCTGGGAAAATCCGAAGAGCTCCCATCTCCCCAGCCTGGGAAAGAACACAGATGGTCACGGAGATTAACGCATACAGAGAATTAACCACCCTATGCAAATGAGCTTCAAGCCAGCGCTGCCAGGTGGTTCGAGGTCCAGCACTTGGATGTGATCATCATGGCTTGCTGAGCTCTGGTAACAGCCTGGTATTGACCAGGACAGGGGCCAGGAACCTGAGCAGGATGAAGACAGTTTATAGGGAAGGCAGAATGCAAACTGCTGGAACCAGGCAGCTGCCGAAATCACATTCACCTCATGCTACAGCCAAAGAAAAAGCAGCAGTGCCAGAAACAACCCTGGTCAGCAGCAGCACAGATTAATTCTGAACTTGCGTATCTCGTATGTTCCCACTCAAAGGTAGTTCAGATGGAGCAAGCAGTGCTGCAACTACAACATGAGCCATCTGTGGCTCTGCATGCTGCTCACACAGCACCAGGCACCAGGCACCCACAGGATGGCAGAAGAAAAACCATAGCGGCTCCTGCTGCCTTTCCTAGAAGGCTGAAATCTTGGCACCCAGCTGAGGCACGGGATCTGTCAGCACAGCACACTGAGATGGACCACATAACCTTCCCAAGAAAGACAGGGTTTCTCCAGGATACCTCCTAGGGAGGAGCTGCACCTCAAACCCACCAGTAATTGGTTTAAGTCTTATTTCATCTTTCCTCAAAACCATTTTACTTTCCTTTAACACTTAAAAAAATTCCAACAGACATGGACATCTTGCTCAGCCAGTGCCCAGCTGGCAGTGGATCATTAGGGCCAAGTTTCAGGCCATGCCATGATGCAGATGACTGCGTTTGCTATTAAAAGCCTCCGCTCTGCACCCGAGGAAATTCTCAAGCAGTGCTGACCCTGTCTGCCAGCCTGTGAGCTCTGAGCAGCCACAGATCGGCAGAGACCAATCCCGGCCACATGGGAGAGGTTCACCTCCACGTCAGACACGGCACCTCCAGCACAACATCAACACAGACGCACAAAGTCACGTTACAGCTCAACGTGGCTCTGTGCCGGGCTGTCATCTTAACATCTGCCCTCCCTTGCTCCCACACTCAGTGTTTGAGTTCACCTGGGGGCAGAGAGGCAACTTGTGCTGTCCTGTCCAATACATACCCTCAGCACAGACAAAGAAGTGCCCGCAAGAAGCTTACCCCATCTCCAAGGGGTTTTGGAGAGTGGATACAGAAATACAAGCCTCTGGATGGCTGGCACTATCCAGTGAGCACCTAAATCACTGCAGCAGCCAGAGGGATCAGGTCATGGAGGTCACTACACAGCTGCCTTAACACCCTGGTGATGCTTTGAGGCATCAGTCCACCCCACTCCCCACAACAAAGCCAAGATCAGTGCCAACACTGAGTTTTCCAGGCCCTAAGGCTCAGAGCTGCCCCATAGCTGCCCTTCACTGCCTTGTTTGCAACAACTACCAGATTGCTGTAATGCCACTGCAGTCAACTCTGAAAGCTCCCAGTACAAGCCAAGCCTCACATCCCCTCCTTAAATCCAGTCCTGGTCAACTGTGGCCAGATGTAATTATCTACATGAAAGGCGCTCAAAGCCACCCCTAATAAGAGAATGTATCCAGGCTGGGGTTCCTCCTCCTCTGCTGCTTTCCAGGGCTCAAAAACTTGCCTCACATGAAGTGGACCAGCAAGAACTTCACCTCAGTCCTTGTTACAAAACCTGCCTTTCCCAGGAACGGAAGGAAAAGTCAGGTTTCTCAGTCACCTATTCACAAACAAGCAGAGAACATTTTAACAGGATTTGTTCATTTAATTGAATAGCACACAGGGGCTTTATTTGTGTTGGCAAAGGGCTTTGGGGTGAGCAAATGGAGGAGCAAAGGCAGGCCCCATGCCCCAGAACACTTCTCAGGAGCCATGAAACATGTCCAGGTCAAGCCCACAGCCTTACACAGGCCAGGATGGGCCTGGGGTGGCTCCCACAGCCTCAGCATCCTCCCACAGGGGTTCCCAGATGCCCCAAATCACCCCCCAGGAAGTCACCACCAGGGTTGACACAGCACAGTAAGACACCCCAAGTTCACATCAAGCCTCTTCTCCTAAAATCTGCCAATGAGCAGCAGTTTTGGAGCCTTCCTGGAGCCTCAGGGTCCAACTTGAGGGGGTTGAGACAGCAAAAAGCTGTTCCGACATGCCATTTGTGACCTCCCACAGACTCCAAATCAGGAGCCCAGACAGTGGCTGTGTTAGCCCTGCCCACGGTGCCCCATCCCCATCTGGTAGTCCAGGATTTTCTCAGGGGGCATCAGGAGGGGACTAGACACCAACCATACTAATTGGATAGACAGAGTCCTGCATCCCTACAAAGCTGCAAGCAGCTGCTCAGAACCTCTTGTGATCCACAAAAATAGTTTCATCTACAGAGCATGTATTAAACACCACAAACACCCTTTTCTTCCCTCTGTGCAAAGTGCATTTTCCCCTCACTGCAGTCCCAAAACAAAATCCAGCCCTGCAGATCAAACCAAGAAATGTAGCAAACTTTGAGCATGAACAATAGCAGGAGGATTTTCCAGACCTTCAAGCTTGTTTGGCAAGTCTCAGATTATGTAAAGCACTGCCATTGTTAGGGAAGCCATGCCCTATGCCGGAGCCAGCTGGCACCACACACCCCACCCAGCACTGCCTGCAACGGCAGTGGGGCTTGTGCAACACCACAAACTCCTTCCCAGGCACTTCCACTGCAGCAGTCGCTGCCTTTCATTTTACACCTCACTCTTTTGTGATTAATCATCTCCCCAGGGTCCGGGTTTTCCAGCCCATCCTGCCCAGGTGTTTGATGGCCTGGATGAAGTCTCCTTTGTGTCCACAGGGTGGCTTTACTACAGCTGTGCCCAGATGTGAAGGATCCCCTTCCATGGTTTAACTAATCCTTGGCTCTTCTGCCAGTTGGACCATGCCAGAGGGCTGGAGCACTTATCACTGTGCACACATCCTCTGGGAAAACAATATGAGAGCCTGCACTCATTCCACATTCAGCACCCAGCTAGAAAAACCCCTGAAGCAGGCAGAATGCTAGCTGGCATCCCTGGTACCTGGCTCCACACATGATCCACGTCCCTGGCAATGGCCTCGCACACGGCCCCGGCGCATTTACCTAATTAAGACTTAATGAAGTAGGGAGATCTATTGTGGGCCTGGAAGGTGAGCAGATGTGCCCCCTGAACCTAGCCACTGCCAAGGAAAGTGCACTGCTGTCTCCAGGGTGAATCAGCAGGAAAAGCTCAGGCCGGGATGCTCAGCCCTGCAAATTCCAGACCCTGCTGCTTTCTCAGTGCCAGGGATGGAAAATGCTCTGGTCATCAGCAGCCTCTAGTGGGGAGAGGTGGGCAGCTGTGGTGGCTGCTTTGGCCAGACCCCAGAGCCCCAGCCAGCCCACCCTGGCTGTTCTCACCAGCTCAGAAGGGGATGGCATGACAAAGTTCCGATGTCATGGTATGGGGGACCCAAACCATCACGGCTTCATTGGAATAACCGCTGTGTGAGACTGCTCATCCCCCAAGTGCTAGTCCCAGGCTAAATAGGGACAACCAGCTGCAGCCCCTCCTGGTGAATCCCAACTCAGAGGCTCACACAAATCACCGCATGAAGCAAAACTCATAAAAAAAGACAACCAAGACATCCCTCTCCTTCTGGGCAGCTCACTGAGACACACCTCCAGGCTAATGATGCACAAGTCCACCCCCTTCCCAAATCACACCTCCAACCATAGCATCCAGCATGGCAAAGAGCCAGTTATGACCCTAATCTTCCAGCCACCACACCCTCAAGCCTCTTCCTGCAGCTGTGAACACACAGGTGAAACTGCTGAGAAGGGACAGGTCAATTCCTGCTCTCTGGGACAGGGACCACCTGCAGCCTGCCTTACCCTCTGGTTTTTATTCTGGGAAATAGCTGGGGAGGGAGCTCAGAAAAACCTTGCTATATATTAAATCAGTGACATAATTTCAAAGTGCCCTCCTCAGAAAACAGCTGATGTTTTTGCCTTTTCTCTGAGAGATCCTCTCCCTGACATTGGCTCCAAAAGGACCGTGCCAGCCTGGGGGGACACGCCGTGCAGAGCGATGCAGCTGCAGGCAATTCCAGCAGCTGCCAGGCTGTGCGTCAGGAAGAGGGAGCCTCATCCCAGCAGCATTGCTGCAGATGAGAAGGCACTTTCTCTCCTCAGCAGGTTTCAAGCCTTCTCAGAAGGCCTGAAGTTTCTCCTAAGCATGAGGAAAAGCAGAATGAAGGGACAGGAGAGCCCCACATCCACAGAACATGGGAAGCAGTTTGATGCACAGATCAACTTTTTTCTGCTGCTGACTCACCATTATCATCATCACAGGCAGAAGCAGTGTGTGCCCCAATTTTTACAGAGAAACTAAGGGGCTGGCAGCACCAGAAGCTGGAGGAGACCCATGTCTACACAGGCCCCAGAGCTGGGAGAGGAACCGTACTCCTAGGGGGATGCAAATTGTTCCACAAGTTTCAGCTGGCTCCTCTCAGAAACAGGGATGGTGCAGCTGCACCACCACGGCACAGTGGCCATGAGCAGGGTGATGGCTCAGAGGAAGGATTAACCCAAACATGGAACCCTGGTTCCACCCCAGCTCCAGTGCAAGTTACTCCCATGGACTAGCCAGGTTACTCTGGCAGAAAGAGGATGCAAAAGAGACCTGACTCTGTCTCTCTCCTACAGCGGAATCTGTGCTTCCACTAAGCCTCAGGAAGGAAGCACAGGAACGTTCTGGGATGCACCTTGCAAGAACCCAACTTGCTCCCGTGCTCCAGGGCAACTTCTGTTCCACGGGGCAGCAGAGATTCCTTGCAGCACCAGCCTTTCCCATGCTGGCCGTCTGCTCCGGCTCAGCTGTTCCCGCTGCCGGGCGGTGGCAGAGCATGAGAGACATGTGCCAGTGCCGGGGGCCGACGGGGCACCCCAAACCTCGGCCCAGCCTGCCCTCCTGCAAGGCACGTGTGACCGACATCAGCCCCCGTACTGTCTGAGCCCTGGCTCAGCCTCACAGCCCCAGCACAGCCCCTCCTGCTCACACAAACCGCACAGCAAGTGCTGGCTTTGCCCGGCGTAAGGCAATCCTGGGGCGAGGAGGCGGCTCCCGGCAGCGCCGAGCCAAGGCACACCCCTCCATTGCAACACAGCCCTAAAGATAGTAGTGCCTGTCCCCCGCTGTCCCCGGCCATCCCACCAGCCGCTCGGACCCCTCCGGGAAGTGGGGAAGGCAGACGCCAACGGCACGGACTGACGAGCAGGTTCAGCAGCCTCTCGTCCAAGCACGACTGCAGAAGGGCGAGATTCGGGAGAGGAAGAGCTTGCAGGAACCGCGGGGCACGCCGCACACGAGTCTGCTTGCAACATCAGCGCAAAATGGCCCCATCGGAGAGGGAACGTGAAGACATCGACCCCCTCCTCGGCGCAGGGAAGTCAGTGGGAGCTTTCAGCGCCGGGACAGGGCTCGGCGGCAGGAGCAGCCCCCGCGGCCCCGCCACTGCCGCCGGCTTTGAGACCGTCCCGGCGGGCGCAGACGGGGTCTCGACGAGACATCGCGGCCGCCCCGAAGCCACAGGCTGAGCTGCTGCATCTCGGGCACAGCCCCAGGAACACCGAATGCTCCAAGAACCAGAGCTGGACCCAAATGCCAAAGCGGGAGCTGCCACCTCTCAGGAAGGGTCGTTGCCGTGAGTGGAGGGGACCCCACTCCCCGAGGCTGCACCTGCCTTTGCCCCTCCACTGCACCAGTGGCAACAGGAGCGCAGGGGGAAACATCCGAGTCCCAGGGATGGTACTCCCCGTGAGGCAGTGCCCCATCCACCTCCTCAGCATGAATCCACTCATGGATGTGGCCCTCCGCCCCACATCCTCCCCCGCAGCCCCACTCAGAGTCTCTAGAACAGCCCTAAGTGCAGCCCATTCCCCCCAAACGCAGCCTGACCCTACTGGGGATCCCCCCCACTCCAGAGCACCTCACTTCCTTTCTACCCCATAGGCTTCCTGACAGCGCTGCAGTCTCCCCTAGTCTCGCTCAGTCCCTGAACATCCCCCATTTCTCCGTAACCCCCCCTGCTCCACATCTCAGTCACCGTGGGTCCCCTACACCTAGACGGACATTCCCACCCCCACCCCCTCCAGCCCTTGAGCACCCTAAAACACCTCACATCCAGTTTGACCTCTACGGGTGCCCCTGGTTCTTGCAACCCCAGGTCACAAGCAGCCTGACCCCACCGGAGACCCCCTGCTTCACAGCACCTCACGCCCTCTGGCAACCCTTCCACTCCATAACCAGCCTGAGCCCCCATGTGCCTCCACAGCACCACAACTCCTCCTACAACCCCGCAGCCCATGACCGGACTGACCCACCACGGGTCCCTCTCAGGAGCCCCAAATCCTCCAGAAGTTGTCTGACCCCTATACTCCGCAAAGTACTCCAGGACTTCCACAGCACCCCCGCACCCCATAACCTGCCTGACCCCTACAGTCCTCCCCCCCAAAAAAAAACCTCTCTCGCCCCAAAATAGGCCTGACACCCAAGGAACTCCCACTTCCCCCCGTGACCCCCGGCCTCCACCCGCTCACCGGGGCCGCCGCTCCGCTCCGCTCTGCTTCTACCTGCACCGCCGGCCCCGCCCACTTTGACGTCACCCCTCGAGCCCCGCCCCTTGGCCGCGCCCACTAGCTGCCGCCTCCGCCCGCCAGCGCGCGAAGGGGGCGAGGCCAGCGAGCGCCGCTGCAGTGGGCGGAGCCCACAGGTGACGGGCGGGGGCGGAGCCAGGAGATTCCTCCCAGCCCCCGTGACATCATAGGCCCGTATAAGGAGAAGGTGCCCCAACGGGTTCCCCCCGCGCCAAGGCAAAGCCCCAAAAACGGCAAAATCAGAGCTTTTGTAGATTTTTTTGCTCATTTTCACTATTTTCCGAAGTTTTCTTAGGGAAGACCCCGTCCTTGTGGGTGGCTGGAGGAGCTGGGGGTGTCCCCGTCCTGAGCCCACCGCGGGAGGCCGGGGCCGGTAAGGGCGGCAGGGTCACTGAAGTGCCCCCAAACCCGACCCCATCCTGGGGCCACGCCCGTGTTATCGGTGCCGCGCAGGCGGCGGCTGCGGAGATAAGCGGGAATAGGGCCCCGCGAGGACGGGGGTGCCGGTGGCGGCAGGATGGAATTCGGGCCCAGCACCGAGGGCCTCGCTGTCCTCTCCGCTGGCCTGGCGGTGGTGGCCCCGCGGTGGCGGCCCCGCGGTGGCACTGGCTGCTGGCTCTGGGCTCTCACCCCGGGTCACGCTCAGGAGCCGGGTCCCCACAGCACCCCTGGGGCCCCGCACGCCCCCGTACCCTGCCCTGGGGCCGGGGTGTCCCCATGGGGAGGCTCCTGGTGCCACCCAATGGTCACCGCCCTGGGGACACTGGCGAGGACAGTCACCGTATGTCCCCTGCTGTCTCTCCCAGGGCCATTGCAGCCCCCAGATCCTGCCCCGAGCTCAGAACCTCAACACCACGCAGCTCAGGTGTGACAGGGGTTTGTTCCCCCTCACCCGCCCCTCGCTGGAAGCCCTAAGCCTTCCCCAGTGAGGATGAAGTTTTGGGAGCAGGAAGAACCTCCAGGCCCTGCCGCGGTGCAGAAGTGGGAGAGGGGGGAGTCCCTGGCTAATGTGATGAGAGGGGGATGAATCCGTAAGCTGTTAAGCCACTGCAAAGCCCCTCGTGTTCTGGCCCTGTTATCACCAACTTCTGCTCACATCTGCTCCCAGGGCTATTTTTAATCTGGTATTAAGGACTTGTGGGTCCTTCAGCAGGCAGAGGGGGGCTCTGCTTGTTCCCCCTCCAAGCCATGGAGGGAAGAGCTGTGTTTTGTGGGCTGCAGAGGTGCCTGTGAAACACTAACATCAATCCTGCTGCTATTGGGAATGGGAAAAGAATGCCCTGTCAACCCCCCACCTTCCAGCACCCAGCCATCAACTCTCTAGAGGGTCCCAGCACTGGGGAAAGGTCAGAGGTGGAACCAGGCAGGAGCCTCACACAAAGGGATGAGTTCAGGGATATAAAAAATAAAGAGATATTTATTAGCATTGAGTAAAGTACAACCTCAGCATGGCTTGAGGCTCAGCAGCTGTATGAATGGCAGGAGAGAAGCTCAGAGAGGGGAAACAGCCTGAGCAGGGCTGTGCCAACAAGGTCCTGGGACTGTGCAAAGGCCTTAAAAACAGAAACAACATCTGATAAACTATTTACAGTTCAAATTGATTACAGGAGAATGGAGGCTCAGAAGCTGCTGCAGGCTAAGAGAAGGAGCAGATGCTGGCATGGGACATGGGCCCTGAGCTGGTGTGTCAGCAGTCTGGAAGTTCAGGGCAGCAGCTGGGGACAGCTGGGACTGTCCCTTGTCAACAGGTTCTAATTTGGGGTAGGAAAATGTGGTGAGGTGAAGCCTTGGGGCTGTTGCTCCTGCCTGTCTGGAACAGGAATTTTTCACTATTTCCAGTGGTGATAGGCAGGGATGATTTAAGAAACAGGATCAGGTCCTGTACCTGGATGTTTCTACTAAAAATCAGAAGATTTTTCCACACTAGACAAGACCTTATCAGTCCCAGTGAGCTGCCAAGGTGCTGCTGGACATACCACTGCACTGGCTGCTGATGGCCTTTCCTGGAGCTATGGGCTGGCAATGGGGCCCTTAATGGCACAGAGACTCTGCCAGGTGTGTGGCCAGGAGGGAATCCCACCCCTGGGGACACCAGTGCAAACAGCTCCCCGTGGCACTGCCCCAGTAACTCCAGATGGGATCTGCTCCATTTACAAATATGAGAATTACTCTTGCCAGTACCTTAAACTCTCCAGGGAGACTGGAGCTGAACAGTGTTCCTCCTACTTACAAACATCCAGAGCTGAAACAGCTGCAGCCTCACTGTGCATGTGTGAGCCCTCTCCCACCCCAGAGCCATTTCTGACAAGATTAGGAAGAAATTCCTCCCTGTGAGGGTGCTGGGGCCCTGGTACAAGTTGCTCAGATGCTGTGGCTGCCCCATCCCTGGAAGTGTCCAAGGCCAGGTTGGATGGGGCTTGGAGCAGCCTGGGATAGTGGAAGGTGTCCCTGCCCATGGCAGGGGGTTGAAATGAGATGAGCTTTAAAGTGCCTTTAAACCAAAACTACTCCACGGTTCTATGAAATGCTCATCAAGGCACTAAAAGCTGCCCAGAGCAGCATGTGCAGGGGACACATTGTGGTCTGGCAGCCTGGTCCACCCCCAGTTCATGCTAGAAGAACTCTTGGGGTCTGAATCAGGAATTATGCTGTGGGCAGGAGACAGGCAGGAGCCACATGACTTTTCCACTCTCCCTTCTGGCCAGGGGGGAACATTAGCTCTCAGACATGGAGAATATTTGTGCTGGGAACAGTGCTTATAACCTTCAGAGGCAGACCAGAGACAAGAGATTCCAAAACACAGTTTGTACTGGAGTGATAACTCTGCTCCCAAATACCCCACTGCAATGGTTTCTAACCAGCTACTGGGATTACCAAGACAGCAAGGAATGCAAAGGAGCAAGTGTATTCTATAGATGTAGGCCAATCTTGCTTTTGCTAAGAGTAAAGAAAGAGTTACTTTTTTGAAGTGACAGATTTGTGGTGTTTCCTGGCCAAGGCAAGATAAAAGAGTTCCCATTCCTCTTTAATGAGGAGGAAGTTTGTGCAGAGAGAGAGTGAGGATGAACTGTTTCTAGTGCAGTCTTTTATGGAAAAAGTTTAGGGAAGGTCCATGTGTGGGTTTCTAAAATGTTTAAATGCTGCAGGGTTTCAGAGAATCATAGAATGTCCCAGCTTGGAAGGGACCCCCAGGGATCATTGAGTCCAGCCCCCGACCCTGCACAGCTGCTCCAACAATCCCACTCTGTGCCTGAGAGCATTGTCCAAACACTCCTGGAGCTCTGGCAGCCTCAAGTCAGCAGCAATATCAGGGGAAAGGAAACCTTGTTAGGGGTTGAGTTTGGTCCCAGGAGGGAGGTGGAATAATTTTTACTCTCTCAGGCAAAAAAGAGAGATCCAGCCTGATCACAAGGAAAGAATGTCTCTGATGTCCCCTTCCCAAGTGCTATGGTCCCACACCAAGAGAGGGAGGGTGAGCAAAGCCAGAGCACAGCTCAGGCACCCCATCGAGGGCACTGGGGGTTCCAGACCAAGAGAGCAGCCCCAAGTTTGTTCACATCCTTCAGGGATACCCAGACTCTGCAGTGAAAATCAGAGCACTTTGTTTTCAGAGTGGCCATTCTGAGCTTGTGCTCTGCTGTGGCTATTGCTCTGCATGACAAACACAAAGCCCACAGTAAGTGAAATTACATGTTGGGCTTGTTTTTTAAAGCATTAATGTTTATGGGAAACTGGAAACTCATACCAGTTTGGGCTAAATCTGAACAACAGAGAAAATAAATCAGACTGGGCTTTGTGCACATACTTTTCTATGAAGAAAGTTGTCTACAGTATATATTACACTCCAGAATAAATCTAAGATAAACAAAGTTGAACTTTTAATCTTCTCAGTCCTTCTTCCTGTGAAAAGAAACCTTTCCAAGAGAGAACCAGCCCACCATCTATTCACTCCTCCTTGTTTAACTTCTTGTGAGGATCAGTGCAGACATCATGGAGGACAGAATGCTCCCCATCCTGCGCGTTACTTGGCTGCATGAATGTTTCTCAACACTCCTTCCCTTGCTTTGCTAGGCAAAATAACACCTTTCTCCAAAGGAGCAAAACAGCTTGCCTGTGTGCCAGCTCCAGATCCCTTCTGTCAGGCACCAAGCACCAGCAACCCCAGCAGGAAGAAGGAGAAGATGGAATCAATAGTTTGCAGGAAGGACTTAGCACTTTTAAAACCAGAACTTCTCTTCCCTGTGTCTGAAAGTTTTATGAAAACACAGAGGTGTTTTCATAAAACAGAGGTTTTATGAAAACACCTTCTTAAGGTCCCCAGTAACCACCAAAATGTCACTTTTTGGACCATCAGATATATCTGATATTCCACCCTGAATAATGACCAGGTCCTTTCCTAAATTAGCACACAGAGAGGTTCCATTTAAAGAAAGAAAAGTCACACACCAATTTTTGAACTTGCAGGACTTAGAAAGTCATGCTCCTGAAATGTAGGGAATCTAGTGTTTTCCAATCCCTATGACACCTTTTTTTTACCTGCAAACCCAGAGCCAGCCTGGGAGCTTGCTGGCCATGGCAGAGCTTTTATACCAAACAAACACCAGCACTTTTTGGTTTCAGTGACCAAACACCAAAGACACAAACTGCTTCCCTTGACACAAACACCAAAGCACACACATGTGCCTTGCAGCCAAGACTCACTTTGAGGTCCTCATGACTCAAAGAGGAGCACAAAGGAGCTCCATTTGGTCTGGCTCAGCCTCCAGTCACAGAAACTCCTGTATTTCCACTCCTTGTCACCTTTTCACTGTCTCCACAACTTTTTTTTCTGCAGCTGAAATATGGATTAGGGAACTGACCTGAAATAAAAATAACCTAACCGAATGAAAAAAACAAAAACAAAGGGAAATTTGTCCTGGTTTTCTTTTGGAATTGAGGTCATTCCAAAAGCTAGGCCATCACATAGCCATGCAAATGGTACCACAGGATGAGAGAGGGGAACAGTGGTGATGCAGAAGGGATCAGTCACAGAAAGGAGAACATGACTGGGGTTCTGGAAACGCACTGCTGCTGTAAAGAAATACTTGTGAAACCCAATCCTGCCCAAATTTGGAACTATTTGTTTTTGACCGGAGACTTGAGAGCCTGTCGACTACTGACTGAGAGCCTGCCACACAGACAAATCCCTCTTGGCTGCCCATTAGCGACAAGGGATCCTTATCCTGCAGGACCACAACATTCTTGGGTCTGTCTCTGGTACTTTGAATAAAAACAACCTGAAAATCTCAATTGAATAACTTGGTTGACAGAAGAAGAAAAACACAAACCTGTTAATGCAACCAGTGCTATAAATAACCTTTAAAGACCCAGGCTGAAAGCTGGGTAAGGCCCACAGGAAGGCGAGAGATGAGCTCCAGGTCTTTGTGGTTCAGGAGAATTTCCTGTCTTGTCAGTGCATGTTTCCTCTGATCCAGGGAGGGAGGGATGGTGTCCAAGGCCATTCCTTTTACTCACCAACCATGACATCGTCTGGAGGAAGGGGTGGCTGAGCAGTTTTAATGCTGACGGAGGATGACTTAGGAATTGAATGGCAGAGAGAGATAATCCAAGTTGGTTTCAGGGCCTCAGGGATACTGGGGTAACTCCAGTGAGAATGTGCAGATTAACTCTGCCCCTTTCCTGAAGGAGCTGTTCCAGCAGGACCTGTCTGCACCCACCCACCATTCATTGCATGAACGACCTGCGCTGACCATTCCCCACCTGTCCCTGGAGAGCTGCAATGGAGACTGCAAGGGTCACACCTCACTGCTGGAAGTGGGGAAATCCTGTGGAATGGGCTAAGGCAAATGGCAGGATCCCAGTGGGAGGGAGTCCTGTGATTCTTCTGTTTTCATAGTCCAGGGAGAAAACACTCCCCATCATGCTCTTTTCACCAGCAACGGACCTCTGGAAATCAGACCCTTTCCAATAAGATGGCCACACGTGGATTTAGGAATCTGGGCAATCAGGTTGGTAAATGTTTAGTGCAGGGTTTTTCAAAAACAGTTCACTATGTCCTTGTTGAAAATCCCTCCTCCAGAAGTAACAAACTCAAGGTGCTGTGGCAGTGTTCTTTAATGTGTGTGCGCACTTTGTGAGGTGGGATTCTGTTCTTAGCCCCATTTTATGGCTGGGAAAACCAAGGTAAAAATGAAGCAGCATTTCCCAAGGCTCCATTGCGTGCTAGTGCCCAAGCCAGAAACAGACCCTTCTGCTTCTGACACCTAGTTCCTGCTCTAATTACCAGAAAATTTCCCTCCTCTATGGCACAGCCAACTGGTTCCAATAATAAATCCAAGCTGTTGCAAAGATCAAGTCCATTTTTTGGCTGCTTAACCCAAAAAAACATTTAATTTTCAAAACACAGGTTTGGCTTTTCACCAGAGAAAAGATTTGGTTTTCATTATTCATCTGTTTTATGATTTTTTTTTCTTTCTCTCTTTTTAAAAGCCAAACATTCAATCACTCTGTTCAATATAGGGTTCCTAGGGCAGGAGCACTGCAACTATCATTACCATAGAAATCATTATTCTTACTATAAATACACCTCTGTATTTTTCATTTTGTTATTTTTATGTCTAAAAATGGAATCTTTAGCAAACCTCAAAATGCTGTCCAGAAAACTCTGAATCAAATCCTGTAGTCATGACTTCTGAAAATAAACTTTTTTTAAAAAATTGTAGCGTTCCTTGGTTTATGTCCAAAGCAATAACACCTGACCTATAGCTTTCCAACACTGCTTTAATTATGCCAGTCTGTGGTGGTAAAGATAATATTGTTTTACTTAGACACAATCAGATTGTCATAATGGTATCTTATGTTACCTATTCTGTATGGGAATATGCCAAATCACGATAAAAAAATATATATATTTAAAATGTGCCCACTCAAGCTATGTCAGAACAAAAGATTTGTGAAGGAACTTTAATGTATTACTTTTTACTGTATTTAATGCTTTAATGTGTTACTATTTACTGTATTCTAACACATACAGTAATCACTGCTGGGCTAAAAATGAATACAAATGCACAGAGAAATTACATTTGTCCTTTTATAAAAGCAGCAGAATATGATTTCTAGCTTTTCTTTTTATATATTTGTTTTCCTAACCTGGAAATTCAGATTCTGTGGAGGCTGGAAGATTCTCAGACAAGTAGAAAGCAACTGAAAATAGTTTTATCAGCAAGTTTATGAGTGTAAAGACTGATCTGTTGAAAGGAGAAACAAATGCTAATTAGATCCTTGAATTCTGTTTTTGATTCCTCAGTCAGCACAAATGAGTAACTAACTTGGTGGAGAAAGGAAGCTTTTGTTGAAGAACTGAATCACACCAGATTCTCATTTAATCCCACCTTGTCCAAGAACCAGTAACTCATTATAAACAGGAGAACTGAGGATTAAAATGACTGAATCCATCTTTGATCTTTTATCTCTACTCCCCTCTTGAACGTCATCCCATCAGACGGGATTGGACGCAATTAATTTTTTCAGTACAACAGGCAACAAGGGAAGCAGGAACATTAAACTAGGTGCTTTTATGTGTGTTTCTGTTGTGTTTCCTCATGTCCAGAGCCCTGTGCTGAGCAGGCAGGTGTAATTCTGAAAGCAACACCACTACAGGGAACATCCAGGACCTCTGGGGCTTCCAAACAACCAAAAGCAGCCAGGGAGATCAAAGTTCTTCACCCTGGGCCAGCTGCAGCACTGGTGGCTCCATTAACCTCCCTGCCACACAAAAGAAGCATTATTATTTTTTCTGGATGCCTTTGATATGGACACTAACTCTCTTCCATCAAAGCCAAAGAATACCTGGAAAACCACTTCAGAGGATTTGAAATTACCTCAATATATCTTCAATACAAAGAACACTGAAATAGGGGAAAATAGGTTGAAATTTAAAAATCAAAAACCCACAAAACCTCTGTTGAAAAGCCCAAGCCTCTGAAAACCTGAGCTTTTAGCCTGAAAAAAAGAGAATGAGCCACAGCTTTGTGGGCTCTGCGAAGAGCTTCATGTTAACCAGTGGATAAATTGTCATGTTGGGAAAAGAAAACCATTCTGGAAGCTGATATCTGAAAGACAGACAGCGGGGGCTTCAAAGGGGGTGAAGAGATGAGATTGCCAGTGAAACCGAGGCACAAGAGGTGCAACTTGACAGCCCAAGGTCTTCATTCAGCTGAGTTATCAGCTGTGGGTCTTGCTGCCTTTCTGATTTCATGCTAGATTTTACATTTTAGGGAGGAACTTGGACAAAAATGACCTGAGAGTGCTCTAGGGATTCAGAAGTCAGTAAACACATAAAATATGTTAACCTCATGTCTTGCATCCTCCAAGACTTGATATTCTAGAGCAGCCTATACTTCAGCATGATGAGAGATGTAGATCCTGCTCAGAATGAGGATGAAGGATTCTCACAGCATCCTGCAGGAATATAGGAAGGATTAAACGTTCCCTGCTTTGTCCGCAGGGAAAAATAGAACAAAGAATTCTCCGTTCTCCTCCCGGTGGGTTTCAGGCATTAGTTATGGAAGAGGGATATTGCGGGGCAAGATTTGAGTGGACGCTGACACGTCACTTCGGAAGGAGATCCAGAATTGGCACCATCACGCGAAGCTGCCTAATGCCAGTACCGGAAAACCTCCACCCGAAACCGGCGGGCTCTTGCTGCCCTCTCCCGGGACAGGACGGTCGCGCCTCGTCCGGAGCCCGGATCACCTCGGCGAGAATACCGCGGAGGCTTTGGGGTGTCCCTGTCTCCAGGAGCTGGATTTATGGCGTGCGGCAGCGCCTGCACAACCACAGACAGGGATTCAGCCCATGCCTGGCGTTCCGTAACAGGGCACAGGGCTCGCCCGTGACCAAAGATGCCGAAATTCCAGCCGGCTCTCAGGATGCCGAAAATACCAAGCAGCTCTCGGGCGCGCTCGTCTCTGCTCCGTCGGTACGAGGGGGCTCACCTTCTCCAGGAATTGCCACCCTCGCTGTCGAAGGCCTGCGGAAGTAAACAAGAGAAGAGGATCACACCGTACCCAGTCCGACCCCACGTTCGGGGCTGATGCCCCAAACATGGATCTCCTATCTGTATGAAGAGGCAGTGGTCTAAGCTCAGAGACCCAGTCTGGCTGGGATTCGAAGCTTCTGATGCAGCTGCTGCCCTGTTGGGTGGAGGGGAGCCGGGTTCATGGCCTCTCACAAACCTCTCTACGACAAAAAAACCCACATCCAGTCTTTGGCTTTTCAACATTGTCAAAAACTGTCCAACTTTGTGCCAGCTCTGACAGCAGTGGTGCCTTGAAGAGATGACCAAAGTGCTTGTCACAGCATGGAGATGTGTCGTGGGAGGGTTGGGTTGGATATCGGGAAAAGGTTCTTCCTCCAAAAGGGGGAAAAAGTGTCCCCCCGGCTCCCCAGGGAATGGTCATAACCCCAAGGCTGCCAGAGCTCCAGGAGCATTTGGACAATACTCTCAGGCACAGGGTGGGATTGTTCGAATGTCCTGTGCAGGGCTGAGAGCTGGTCTCGATGATTCCTGTGGGTCCTTCCCAACTCAGCATATTCTATGATTTTTTCCTAATACCTGTATCTTCTGTCTCAGCTTAAGGCCATTTCCTCTTGCCCTCTCACTGCAGGCACTGTAGAAGAGACCGGTCCCCAGCTCACTGCAGTCTGCTTCCAGGTAGTTGTAGTTGTCCCAAAGCCTCCCCAAGTTGCCCCAAACCCGCGCCCTCTCCCTCCGGCTCCCTCCCGCGGCTATCGCTCCTCCTGCCGCCAGGGGGCGCTGCGGCGGCGGGGGCGCCGCTCTCTCCGCCCGCCGGGGCCCCGGAGGAGGCGGCGGGGCCGGCCCGGGTGGCAACGGGAGGGACCGGGGGACCGGGGCACCAGGGGAGGGACGGAGGGAGGGGCGGCGGCGGCGGGGCGCGGCGGGGCCGGGCCGGGCCGGGCCGGGCCGGGCCGGGCCGGGAGGTGGAGCGCGCGGCCCCGCTGAACCCGCCGCGGGGCCTGCGGGAGCAGTATGGCCGCCAGCCTGTGGATGGGGGACGTGAGTGTCCGGCCGGGACCGCGCGGTTTTGTGAGGGGGGCGGGGGGCGGCGGGGAGAAGCGGCCGGGCCGGGGGGATGGGGGAGCGGGGACGAGGCGCGGGAGGCGCTGACCGGCTGATACCGTCACTGACCGGCTGATACCGTCACTGACCGGCACCCGCACACTGACTGATTGGCACCCTCCCACGGACCGACACCCTCACATTTACGGACACCCTCACACTGACTGACTGACACTCTCTCTGACACCCACACAACAACCGACAGGCTGACATCTTCACAATTCTGACACCCTCACTCTAATTGACGCCTGACACCAGCTGACCGTCTACCTCACTGACTGACCCCCTCGCACCACTAACACCCCAACACTGACACAGCCTTACAGCCCCTCACACATAACACACCTAAATTCCCCAAGTGACACTCACCTCATATACTCCTGTGCATGCTGACATTCTCACACAAGGCAACATACACACTCAGACATAAACCCCAGCCTGACAGGCATGTTTGTGAGCAATTACACTCACGCACACATACATGCACACCCACCCCAGAGTGACCCTCGTTGTCTGCCTGCAGCCAGGTCACAGCCACACTTACACCGGTGTCCTGGTGAGCAGATACATGCATGGGCACCAACAAGTCTCACACTTCCATACTCTTAAGAGGTGCTTACACACTCCCATACTCACAGTCTGTACACTTGCATGCTTCAAGGATTTATCTGCTGTTTTACCTGCTCAGCTGCTATAGGCATTTACACGTTCATACTGTGCAAGGCTCAATACACTCATGTGGTTGTGCTACTAATTGTGCTCACACTTGCAGGCACTCACATTTGTATGTACTTCTCCAAGATTATCCTCACAAGCTGTCCCCTACATGCACACCTGTGGATGCACCTTCATAGGGATTTTGACTTTCCTACATGTATGCACATTCATAAGCACTTACACATCCTGCTAGGTCCCTCATTCTTGCCTGTGTGTCTACCTGGCAGGAAGAGCACCTGTGTGAAACACACTCAGCGGTGCTTCTACACCCAAGAGTGTCTTGCTGCCTGCTGGGTGCACTCACAGTGATGCACAGCCCTACAGTGTCCCTGATGTGCCCTTCACACGCCCTTACTCTTGTGCCCCTATGTCCTTCACCACTCACTGCTGAGTACACACACGTGTGTACTAACCCCAGTGTGTTGTGCTCTGCCACCCAGCCACACAGCATGTGTGTGTGTGCGCTCAGTGTATCGTGGGGCCTGCATTACTTCCACTGTGGTACACTGTGACATGCACATGCGGTCCCACTGCTGTGTGTAGTGTCTTTGCTGTCTGTCACGTATTTGTACACACCTGTGTGCACTCCACTATGCGTGTACAGTCACACTAGCATCTCACAACTTCCCTGCCACCCATTTCTTGGATGCACATCTTCCTTCAGCCCCTTTCTTGCAGCTCACACCAGCACATGCCTGCTTGCGCATAGTGTTCCTCATCTCTCACGTGTGTGTGTGTGTGTGTGTACACAGAGCCCAACACATCCCTGAGAATCGCACTGGGTACTTCTCTCCCACACATATACTCAGTACACCCAGTTTGCCACGGTATCAGGGAGTCCTCTACTGCCTCTGCTCATGCACAGAGGTTCTGTGGAGTCTCTTCACCCTTTTCCTCACACAGAGGGTTATCTGCCACCTCTCTACCATAAAGTCCATCTTCTTTTTCATCACTGCTCTCACAAGCAGGCCATGGCTCTTTGAGCCACACAGACATACCCAAGCAACCAGTTGTCTTTACAAATCCAAATTTCCTGGATTTGGAAACAAATTTTTTGTTTTCCAAAAACCCCAACAGGATCACCCTGCATGGCACATCTGTGCAGAGTGGTGCTGCCTCTGTTCCTAGGACAAGTCAGTTCTGCTTCACACTCACTTCCACAGGGCATCTGCTGCCTTTTACACATGCAAGTGCAGTATGGTCACCTTTTTTCATGTTCTGTCACATGCACTAGTGGTGAAGCCACCTGGTACCTGACAGACACACAAACACTTCGTCTTACACAGGTAAATACATGGAGCTGTATGTATTTTGTACATGTATTTTTCAGCTTCATGTTACCTGTCACACACACTTCTCCCCATTTTTTAATTTTGGTTAGTTTCCTCCTCTAGTTTCTGTTACACGCAGAAGTGCCCTGTTCATTCAGGCTCTTCATAGTATATTTGATCCAAATTCCAGCACGATTTCCTACTTGTTAGTTCCTTACACCACACAGACACCTGCTCTCCAGCATGTTCACATACACTCTTACCTGCACAGTGCCATCCTCCCCTGTGACATGAACATGGTCAGTGGTCCCATGGGCAGGACAGAGCCTAGAGCCGCTGTGGGACGCGATTCCAGGTCTTCCTCTGAGTGCTGCCCTAGTATCTCCAGGGTTGTGCAAGGCAGATGCAGCTCTGCAGACCCCTACTGCAGCTCCACGGGGCAGTGTCACCTGCCACATGCCACCTGGGGTTGTGCCACGCTTATGTACCCACAGCGCTGGCCCAGCCTTCGCTTGCACCTGGAGAAGGAGCCTGCCACCTTCTCCCCTGCTCCCTATAGCAAATGCTCAGTTTGTTGCTGTATGTTTCTGAGTGGCTTTTGTCCTTCTGTGAAGTTCCCTGTTCTCTGAAATTCATGCTGTCTCTTGGGTTCCACTTTGCAGACTGTTGAGCCTGGTTCATGCATGCCTGCTGGTTTTGAGTGGCATCGACCTCTTAAATGCATCTTCTTTTTGAAGTGTAAGGGTAAAATCCTTCTCAATAATGTTTTAACTGCTTAGGGGGACATTGACACATGTATTCTCCTTTTTGTAGATGCCCTGATCTAACTTTCTTTTTTTTTTTTTTTTTTTTTTTTTTTTTTTTTTTTTTTTTGCTTTTATAGCTGGAGCCCTATATGGATGAAAACTTTGTTTCAAGAGCCTTTGCCACCATGGGAGAGCTTGTACTGAGTGTAAAAATCATTCGAAACAGGTTGACAGGGTAACTGTTTCCATTTGTTCTCCGAGTGCATTTGGACTGAAGTGTCGCTGTGGTCCTTCGGTATCAGAGTGAATTTTCCCCTTGAGTTTCTCACCATTGCTGCCACCAATATGGGAATATTAATGAGAGCAATGGAGAGGGCACTGCTGGCTCTTCAGCCTCCCCTCAACAAACAAGGTTTGGCCCTCATCCTGCAGTGCTCCAGCACTCAGTCAGAGCAGTGTATGTATCTCATTCCATCTCTCTGGGAATTACACCTCCCCAGGCTTTGGTCACTAGTCTGTAGTGCAGCTGTGTGATGCTGACAGAGGTGGGAAGTCTGACTCAGAGCAATAAGAGAATGTCTAGAGTTCATTTGAAATAAAGTGAGTGATTTATGCAGAATAAAATAGTGTCATTCTTATTCATTATTCTTTTAAGCTTTGTAATTTCAGCTTTTAGTAGTTTAAACTTGAGTGGGCAAATTGATGGTCAATGAAAGTAGGAAGTAAACTGTAAGCTAAACAGTTTTCTATGTACTTATGTCGACTTGACTTATGGTAAGTAGGGGCTATCCCTTGAGATCCAGCTTCTCTTTGGTAGCTAATCTTTATTCTTTAAAAAGAAATTGTTCTATGTATTGCAAGTAATTCCTACTAATTAAGATAAGTTATCTAAAATACAACTTTCCTCCTCAAATGTGTTTTAGATTTATAACCTTTGTCCCTTCTGTGTTGTATGTTCAGAATTCCAGCAGGCTATTGCTTTGTGGAATTTGCAGATCTCGCTACTGCAGAGAAATGTTTACACAAAATCAATGGAAAACCACTTCCTGGTGCTACACCGGTAAGTAAATGGGATCAGCCAGTTGAGAAGCAAAACTTGGAAGGAGAAAAACCACTGATTTCTTTGTGACTGTCTAGATAAAATCCAGGTATAGAAGTGTTGTGGGGTGTGAGGTTTTTTATATCTGAACATTTCTGCTGTTACCAAAGTTGGACTAATCAGAAACCTGAGAAGACCGAGGAAGAAGTAAAACTGAGTATAGCATATGCCTGCCACAATTCTTCCATCTCTCTCCTTTTGTATAATCATGGAGTCACAGAGGGGTTTGGGTTGGAAGGGACCTTAAAGCTTAACATATTTAATTCCCTACTGTGGGCAGGGATGCCTTCCACTAGACCAAGTTGCTCCAAGCCCCAGCCAGCCAGGCTTTGAACACTTCCAGGGATGAGGCAAACTGAGAATTTAGCTGTGTGTGTTGTTACATGTGTACAGGATCAACTTGCAAGTTCACACTGTCTTTTGAGTAACATTGATTTGCAAGAGAAACATGACATTTAATCTTGCATTGTTCTTGGCCCTTAGCAAACAGAAGTTACTTGAACCTCTTTATAGTGGAGGAGCCAGACTACTGAATAATTGCAGTGCATAACTAATGTCTCCTCTACATAAAAACTGGGTAGTTAGGAAGAAGAGGAGGAATAGTCAGAGAGGTTAATTTTAGGATGTTGACTCAAATATGTGGTAGATTAAAATGGGATGGCTGACACAGCTGTCTTGTTGTACCTGCAGGAGATGGCTGCAGTAGCTGGGGTGACTGATTCATAAAGCAGCTCTAGAATCACCTCAGTTATGGTGTGATATACAAGGTAAATGGATTCCTATTTCAGAGTAGTTAATACCCAGAGTAGGAAACCGGGAAGTTCAGATTGAACTATTTAGTCAACATTCCTGAGAGGGTGACGTGCCCCGTTAAAAGGAGTCGATGAGAGGCCTGGAGATATCTGTTTCACGTGTTTGCTCATGATTAAGGCAAGCTGATCATCCTGGATGCCTTCTGTAGTCACAGGAGAGACCAAGAGAGCAGCTCTTGCAAGGAGTAAGATAATAATGGAAGTTTGGTTTTGGGGATTACTTCACAGTTTTGTTCAAAACACAGTGCTGTGTGGAAGGATGATTTGCATAACACATGGAGAGAATTACAGATGTCAAGCAGAGATCCAAAGCAGCCCAAATCAGTGCACTCAGCAGGCAACTGCCCAGCTCATCCTTTGCATTTAGAAACTTTTGCTTACAGAAGTGAATACTTTTATTTATTTTTAAGTACTGAGTAAGCCAAAGGAACAACAGAGAGCCATGGTGCTGGTGCTGTCTCTCTTCCAAGCACTGTTCCCAGTTCCTATCTGAGTGAAATTACTCTCAGGTGTCTCATTGATTTTAAACCCAGAATGTTGCAGTGAAGAGCAAGATCCAAGAAAAAACTTCAAAATGGAATCTGAATTTTGTGTTAGCTTGTTAATGATCCACAGAAAGTTGTGTAGTACTGTGTTCCAGAGAATGCAAACATGCAAGGAACAGGATTATAGCCTAGAGTTAAGTCTGTGCTCTTTTTCCCAAGAATTATTTACCTGTCTTTGTGGTAAGCACATCCATCATACAAAGTCCGGGAACACACTGGGCTCTTCACTGTACTGAACAAGTACCCTGATCTCTAGGTCATTTCTGATTGTGATGTGAAATTCTCATTTCTGATCCTGAGATTACCCCCTGATCTCTCAGAGCTGATCCGAAGATCTTGGTCTCCTTAGATCTTGGTCTAAACTTACATGTAAGTTGTTGCTTGGGTACAAGTTGCTGGAGTCTGCTAGGTTGGGGACAAAGAGTTCCAGATGGGCACGAATCTGGTCTGCTGTGAAACTTCTTTCAAAAATAAATTCAGATGCAAAATTTAAAGAGGCCTTCAGTGGCCAGTGTAGTTCTTTCAGAACCCTTTAATTTTGGATCTTACTTAATGTCCAGAGCCAAGTATTTAGCCACGCTTCCAGACTCAGGTTGAATCCATTTTCCAGTGTGGTGGATTCTGGTCTGCTAGTGTTTGTGTTAAATCACAAAAGTCCAGTAGTAGTGTTGTCATTTCATTTTAAGACCTTAAAATTGGGAGAAATTTAACATTTATTATTACTATCTCTGTTCAGGTTTTGATTTTCATTATTATATCTGTATTGACACTAAATAAAAATGTGCTTGTTACCTTAACTGTCTGGTTTGAAGGCATTGAACATGTGTCAGCATTAAGAAAGTTGTATTAAATCAGCTTATTGTATTTTTCCCTAATTGCTTAAATCACGTGACAACATTTGAATGTATGGATTAATTTTTGCCTTGTTTCAGGCGAAGCGATTTAAATTGAATTATGCAACATATGGAAAACAACCTGATAACAGGTAAGAGCTCAATATTTAAATACTAATTTTACCTACTTAATGTCTCTTCATTAATTGCCTTGCAAAAAGTATTCAAAATATGCAAACCCAAAGACTGCCAGTCTTTAGTAGAGTGAGGAGATCTTAGACTGACAGTTTTGTGCTTTGTCCTTTGTGTGGCACAGCAGATTTATCCAGTGTCCTTTTCAGGTATTTAAACTTTGTAGCATCAAAGTATCTAATTCACATATTGTAATTTAAGATCTATGTATTGGAAGTAGCGTATCTATAAATGAGATATTGTTTTCTTGCTGTTTTAGGAATCAGAGATATCCTGTGAATAATAAGCAGTGAAATAATCTTTAAATAAAAAGCAGTATTAAGCTGGTTGGTTGTGCTGCTTGAATTAACTTGAAAAAGCAGTGTCAATGAAAATTTTAGTTAAGCAGCTTAACTGGTGACACTTTAAAGTCTCCATTAAATGGTCTTTTAATATCACTCTTCTCTGAATTCAAGTATTTAGGCTAAATGGTAACTGTCACTTGACATGTCCCTTCCTTTTTTTTTTTTTTCTTTTTTTTTTTTATGATTGTATTTAAGAAGTTTTCTTTTGATTTTTTTTAGTCCAGAATATTCCCTTTTTGTGGGAGATCTGACTCCCGATGTGGATGATGGGATGTTATATGAATTTTTTGTTAAAGTTTATCCATCATGTAGAGGTGGAAAAGTTGTTTTGGACCAGGCAGGAGTATCCAAGTAAGTTGTCTTTTATTCACCTTTTTTTCACTTCACAACAGGAAAGTTGTGAAAGTTGTGAAGTTGTTTCCTGTGGCAACAGGAAAGATAGAAAGCAGCAAGGGGAAAAAAAAATATTTTTGCTTAGATTTTAGTAATCTTATAATATAGTGTTCTTTGCCATTCATTCTGAAGTTTGCTTGAGTTTTGATAGTCACCATGGGTATTCTCACTTCTCTGTCAGTGTGAGGCCCTTTGTGTGTTATTGCACTTCTTAAAATGCTGAAAAATGTCTTAAGTAATCTTGAAACACTTTCTTCCTGGACTCTCAAGTGGAATTGTGCTTTACAAACTTTAGGCTATTGAGTGTATATTCCTGTGGGAGCTGTACAGGTTTTTTTTTTCAGACAGGGTAGGGCACACAGAGGTATGATTCACTGTCAGGTTCTCAGTACTGCGTTGCTTTTATTTCCTGAAAATGTCTTGTCAAAAACAGGTATCAAAACATTTCTTAATGTAATTAAAATGTTTTCTAAATAGCACAAAATTAAACTGTATTTTCAGAGGAAGGAGCAGTTGGAGAGCATCCTTGTTTTCAAAGCAGAGCGTGGCTTCATTGAAGCACAATTTTCTGATATAGTACCTGTGAGAATGTTGCGATAAGATGTAGGCTTATGGCTATAGGTCCCCCCACTTTTTCATATGCGGTTTCTCAGTCTTAGACAGGCTGGTTTGAAGGAATCTGGAGGCCTCTGGTCCAGCTCCTAACAGGATTGCAAACAGCACTAGATCATACCATCCATGAACTGTGTGGCCTGGAAAACCTCCCAGGTTGGAGATAATTCAATCTGTCTGGACAGCCTGTTCCAGAGCTGCACTCCTCCCCGGTCATGAAGGTCCCATTCAAGTGCAACCTGAACCCGTTGCAGAGCTACTTTGTCTGACTGTTGGGTCCTCGTGCTGTCATTGCCATCTCACCTGGGACTGACACTGCTGGGTTGGGTTCTGTGTGCCTTCTGCTCCTCAGTTCCTGTTGTGCTGTACCTGCTTCAGTCTCTGTCTATAGAACAGGTGTTGATGCTGCAGGTTGGGTATTGGGAACTGTGCATAGGTGCAGACCTCAAGGAAAGGGAATCTGTGATAGCTTGGGAAGTGGGAAAGGAGCAGGGACTTAGAGTCCTGTTTCTGGGAAGAGCAAAGCTGTCTCCCCTGGCAGTGCCAGAGTGTTGGTGCCAGGGGCTTTGTTGGAACTTGTGCAATTGCTCAAAGCTGAGGCAAGTGCAGGTGTCAGTGTGATGTGAGAGAGGAGCTTAGGGCTTGTGGACATGCCCAGTGAAGCCCTGGCCCTTCCAGCCAGGGCTGGTAGATCAGGAAGGCCTCCTTCCAGCACCTCTTATCCAGACAGGAGAGGAACTTGGAGCATGGTGCTGTGGTGCTGTGCCTACTTCTCTTCTTTCTTCTGAGGGTGCAGGTGCTGGGATTTTCCAAACTTCAGGGTCAGGACAGAAGGTCTGCAGGGGGGTCCTGGCCAAGAAGAAAGTATTTCTTTCCATACCAATGGCTTAGACATTGGTGTGGAAAAGCAAAATATCTGGAAGAGTTGGAAGAATCACTGTCCTGTCTCACTTACGGCATCCATCATCTTCTCCTGTACACTGCATCTGTCTCTATCTGTCTCTGTTTTGGAACTGCCAATCTTCCCAGTTTATCTTATACACTCCTGGTCCCATCTGAAAATCTGCTGAGTCTTTCGGCAGCTTAGAAACTTAGTTGGGTTTGTGTATGAACACCTTAAACTGACTTATAAGTTGACTTGCACTGTATTAATTTACCATAGTGCTTTGGCAGAGGGCAAGTTAAATGAACATGGGTCTGTGTAGAGTTTTGCTTGTGCTTAATAATCTAGTTTGTATGTAGATAAGTCTAAGCTTTGATCTGGTCTTTTTGTGGGGAGGATGCATCCATACTTGTGTGTGTGTGTATATTTATATATATATAAATAAGATATTTGGACATGTGTGTGGAGCTTGCTGTGCAAGGTACTGAATTTTCTGAGCATGAATAGTTCTGAAATAGGTGTGGGGACTTCCCAGGAGTAGTAGGTGATGCTGCTTTCAAAATAGCACATTATTTGGTGTTTAGCAGTTCCCACAGAATAGATAATGCACTGTAAATTTACACCCTTGCTTACGGCTTGTTCTTTTCCCCAGGCAGACAAGCCCTTCCCTCCCAAACTTCTTCCTTTGGTTAGATGGATTCCTCTTTCCCTCCCACACCTAAGTCTTTGATCTTTCTGCTGTGTGAGGCAGCCCATCCCATGATGGGATCCTGGCACTGCCCTCTTGGATGCTGTTGCATTTCTTCTGACTCACTGCAGCATCAAAATCCCACGCAAAGGACTGTTGGGGTTGGAGGGAGTTGGAGTTTTCTGTCTGGCTGACGTGCAGTGCTGCCACACCACAGTGAAGTGTTGTTACAGAGTCCTGGGGTTCTGGATGTGCTGTCCCAGTTCCAGCTGTGCTCTCAGCAGGTTTTACCTACTTGATGTCGAGAGCTCATTTTCAGGCCTGCTGTTGGAAATGCTGTTTTTGGGAATGGCAGAAAGCTTATTTGAATATATTCCTGTTGAAAAGCAAACTTGATTGGAAAGCATATCCTAGGAAAAAGTAGTATTTTCCATCACAGTGGGGCAATTTTGGATAAAAGCAGGGTCTGTCTTGTCAATCCTGTGCTGACTTGCAACTCGAGATTATCAGTATCCTCCCAGCAGAGATCTGAGGTTTTACCATGTGTCAGTTCACACATTTCAATATGGCTTGTGTCAGCTCACTTCCAGTTCCCTGGAATCCTATGGCACAAGAACTACTTTAGATTGACAAGCCCTTGAAAGTGCTGCCAGAGGCTGGACGTGTGGCTTCAGGCATTCTGGAAAAGCAACTGGAAGGCAGAATAGTTTCATGTCTCCCAAAAGCAGGGACAACAAACCTAAGGAAAATTTTCATTCACTGTCTTTCCCAAACCAAGTCAAATTTCACTGTAACTAATTTTTATAATGGGCATGGCTCTTTGGGGTTGGTTTTATCTGAGTTGTTCTATGTCTTTGCAGAGGTTACGGGTTTGTGAAATTCACGGATGAGCTGGAACAGAAAAGAGCACTGACAGAGTGTCAGGGAGCTGTGGGGTTGGGCTCTAAACCTGTACGCTTGAGTGTGGCTATACCAAAAGCGTGAGTAGAACAGACAGACATTTATATGAAAAATCACGTCTGGTTTTAAATGCCTCTTAGTGCTTTGGGTACATGTCCTAGATGTCTCCATCACAAAATGAAGGCATACCCATGAATATGGGGAGTATCAGAATGCCCAGAAGTTCAAAGAAATTATAACATTAGCTCAAGATTGAGAATTTTACACTGTTTTTAATTGTATACATAATTAAATCCATGCACATGCGCACACACTGTAGTTAAATATGATTGTTTTAAAAGTATATGTTCCTTTGCATTAAATTGAAATAGTTTAAATCAGCTTAATGATGTCTGGATAGCAAAGCTCTACTACCTTGCTAATTATATTATGATGTCTACTACATATAAGAATTTTGGGGCAGGGATTAACTTTTTTTTCTGTGTTTGTTCAGAACCTGATACAATGAGATCCTGGTCTGACTTGGTGCTCGTAGCACTAGGGTAATACAAATCATAGTAATTGCTCCCTATTTGAATAATATTTAGATTTGCAGTGACCTCATAAGTCTTGGGGGAAAAAAAGGAAGAGAAAAACAGAAAAAAGGGGTGTATCATGGTGAGAAGTTTGATGTTTCCTTCTTCCTACTTCTCACTAATTTCATCATTGGTAGAAATAGCCATTTCCAAACAGTATTTGTCATCTCATTATTTCAAGTCTTGATAGTTAGAATCCTATTTCCTTGGGAATGCTGACACTTTTATGGCAAGGAATAGGAATTTCAGTCGGTTCTCAGGGTATTTTTTTTTTTCATTACTAGTAGTTCTTATTTCATGAACTTTTTCAAGTCTGTGCATTGAAGACCACCCAGTTCAGAGAGAAAGGGGATGAGTCCTTGCTTAGGTTTCTGTATGACCGTGGCATAAAGAAGAAGAGAGTTTTTTCCATTCTTACAAAAGAAAACTTGAGTTTTTTTGCAAGGCTTTAAGTCTTTAACTCTTCATGTAAAGCAAGACTCAGTACCTTCTCTCAGAAAGCTGCAGATCACTTAACTTCATAGTCTTTATCAGAAGGAAAAAGGAACTCCAGTATCTGGATTGTGGTTCAGGATTGTTCTAAACTGAAGCTCATAGTCCTGAACTCTTCCCTTCCCAAAGCCAGGAAATAATACCCAATTAGCTCATAAAGAATAAAAGCAATGTTTATTAATAAGAGGAGTATGAATACAGGAAAGGGTATTAAATTTAAACCGCTTCTTTCTTTATGTAAATATATGGAAATAATAAAAATTGCTGCAGTAAATAGTGAATATATTTTAAAGTTTGAAATTTGCATGTTAGACTAAGCCTTGTCTCTTTACCACATTGTATCTTAAGCTATTTCACTGGTTTTTTCATACTTGTTCTGCACTATTCTATTGCAACTTACTCCTGCTTTATTTTTTTAAGTAATCGTGTGAAACCAATGGAATACAGTCAGATGTACAACTATGATTACAGCCAGTATTACCAAGAGTATCACAGCTACTACGCTCAGTGGGGGTACGACCAGAACACGGGCAGTTACAGCTACAGCTATCCCCAGTATGGCTACACGCAGAGCACCATGCAGGTAGGGCAGCACAGAAAAACCACAGAGCTTGAAAGGTGGGATGGGAACATCTTATCTTCAGCTCTGAGAATCACAGAATGTCCTGAGCTGGAAGGGACTCATGGGAATCATTGAGTCCAGCTTCTGGCCCTTCCCAGGACACCCAAACAATCCCACCCTGTGGCTGAGAGCATTGTTCAAATGCTCCTGGAGCTGGGGCAGCCTTGGGGCCGTGACCATTCCCTAGGGAGCCTGTTCAATGCCCAAGCACCCGCTGGGGGAAGAATCTTTTCCTGATATCCAGCCTGACAGAGTTCCAGCCATTCCTTCAGGTCCTGTCCCTGGTCATGGAGAGCAGAGATCAGAGCTGTCCCTTGGGAGGAGCTGCAGACCCTAATGAGCTCTGCCCTCAGTCTGCTCTGCACCAGACTGAACACACCAAGAGATTTTAGTACAAACCTCTTAATAATGAAGTCTTAATATAGCTACTATATAGTGTTTAGCCCCTGGTGTGTCCTGTTGCCTTATGGAGAGTATATTGCTGAGGTAAAAAAAGGTCTGGAGGACACAAAGAGTCTCTTAATATAGTTGTCATGGTAGTAGAGTTCTCTTGGTACAGGCAATGCTCAGAGTGCCTTTGGGATCCTTCATAAACTTTCTTATAAAGGATAGAACACATCAGAACAGTCACCCCACTTCAACCCTGAAATTTCAAGAACTGCCTCTGTTAGAGAATTAGTGTAAGATCTTGCCCACGGTCTCTTTGGAATAGAACACAGGAATAGAACACTTCTTATGTGTGAAGAATTCTGTTGTAATAACTCTAGTATAAAAGTCAGTCTCTCACAGCACTAATCAACAAGTGATGCTTGCAAAAGAAAAGATAATTATTCACTGTCCTAAGGGGTTTGTTTTTCCTTGCAGACATATGAAGAAGTTGGTGAGGATGCATTGGAAGGTATGTTTCTCAAATTCTGAATTGAAGTTGTCTGTATGTTCTGCACTGCTTAGTAATAGACTTCCTCAATTTGGCCCTAATTTCAATTCATAATATATCTTTATCTTTGGGTAAATCTGGGAACATTTGTGCGTTGCTATCACCTAGAACAGTTACATCCTGGTTTTACAGTTGGCGAGGACTGAAACTGTTTGAATTCCCCAGCACTGAGATTTCAATCTTCTGCAGTACTGAAACTCTCATCCTTTTTTCACTCGGGTGGGGGTTTTTTTCTGATATGCTACCAAGAAAAAGGTAGATATTCTGTTTTTCTATAAAAACTTGACATTTAGAGCCCAGGGTACTTCATTGTGCTTTTAATTTAAAAGTAAAAGGGAATAATATTAGTCACCACACTGACAATATATTTCAAGCAGTCATTGCTTGAAATGGGTCACTAAACCAGATTGGGGTTTTAGATACCTGTACAAGTAGCTTTCATTTATTGATGCAAGAAACTCTCATTTCATGCCAGCCATTCCAGATTTCTGTCTTGAGTGGAATATGCACTATGCAGTATATGTTACTTTTCTCTTAAAAAAAAAAAAAAATGGTAACAGCTTTACATGATCCACTGGTATGAGTGACGATGTGTGTGGAAGCTCTTAATGGCTCATAAAATCATTCCAGGAGAGATTTCCTTTTGTTGAACCAAACATCCCACGACTATAGTTGGGATATCCCTGGATATCTCTTTTTCTGGTTGATTAAATGCAAGATTACTATATTTGTAGGAAACTGAATCCGCATATTGCCACTGAATCATTCCTTTTCCTTAAATCTCTTCTCCTGTAATGATGTAGCTAAAACCAAACATAGAATCTTCGTTATGGAATGGTTTGGGTGGGAAGGAACTTCAAAAGCCATCTTTATCCACCCGCTGCCATGGGCAGGGACACCTTCCGCTATCCCAGGTTGCTCCAAACCCTGTCCAGCCTGGCCTTGGATACTTCCAGAAATGGGGCAGCCTCAGCTTCCCTGGGTAACCTGTGCCAGGGCCTCACCTCCCTCACGTGGAAGTCACATGTTTACAAACATTTTATTCCTGATGTGTTTTAGAATCTTTCATTCAGCTTTATACTGAGAGTTATTCACTGACCTGTGTGATTGTGCTACTCTGATAAACTGAGCTTTGGGTTGCCGCTGTTGTCAGGTAACCTTTATACCCTACAGGAGTTTGGGGAGTCCATCACTGTGCAGTGGAAGCAGCAGGATTGGACCTGCTGGCTTGTTATCCAGCTCCATCCAAAATGTTGTCCAAACATTTCTTCCACATGTAAAATAGGGCTATGCTCATACATAATGCTGTAGTGCCACTAGCACTCCCTTCGTTCCTAACTGTGGCTCCCACTTTGAGCTGCTGGAGGCTTTGGTAGACCAGCTCTGGTGACTGCTTGCAGCAGCACAGGGTGCTCCCATCCATCCGTCTGTCCATCATTTGTGAGCTCACAGTGGAGGGAGCAGAGGGGAATGGGTGCCTCTGCCTCTGCTCCTGCCCTTTCCATCAGGCCAAACCCCTTCTGGCAGTGCAGGTGGCTGCGCTGGGCTGTGAGGTGCAGGTGTGTGTTCCCTCCACTGGCTCTACTGTGGGGCAATCACCACTGTAAAAAGGGATGTGCTTGGATGTAGTTATTCCTTAACACATTGCAGAGAGATTGAGTAGGGCTGATCTGGTCAGGTTTGTGACTGGGCAAGTGCTGGGAATGTTTGGTGAATCGCAGAATACTTGGGGTTGGAAGGACCTCTGGAAATCATCCAGTCCAATCCCCTGCTAATGCAGGCTTACCTATAATATGGGACACAGGAACACATACAGGTGGGTTTGGAATGTCTCCAGAGAGGGAGACTTCACACCCTCCCCGGAGCAGCTGTTCCAGTGCTCCATGAAAACAACTTCTTGTTCATGTTGAGGTGCTTGCTCCTTGTAATGTCAGTGGACACCACTGAATAGTCTGGCACTATCCTCTGACATTTGCCCTGGAGATATTGAGACTCTCCCCCGTGTTTGTTTTTATATACTAACTTGTTTACAGGGTGGGTTTTTCCTGAACACCTTTGATGTGCGACCTATTTGTCTGTCTTTCCTCCTGTAGATCCTACGCCTCAGTTAGATGTCCATGAAGCAAACAAGCAGTTTATGGAACAGAGCGAAGAGCTCTACGATGCCTTGATGGACTGTCATTGGCAGCCTTTGGACACTGTCTCATCAGAGATCCCAGCCGTGTTATAGCCTCATTGCTGGGGGATTGTGTCTGAGACATCCTGCCAGTGCGCTCTGGACTGTTACACTGCCCCTGGATCCTGCAATAGTGAGGGGTGGCCCTTTCCCCACCCAGGTCTGGTACTCGGAGTACAGGAGGACTGTGGCCTTTCCTGTAGAGAATAAGTATTGTAGGAACATCACGGTAACCTTTATTCATGGTGAAAGTTAGAACTGCAACAGTTTTATTCCCTTTGTCTTGAAATGAACTCTTAATACTTACTGGAAATTGTAATTTATAAACTTTTAACAAGATGGCACAGGGGAGAGACTCTACTCCATCAAACAATAAAAGAGTTGGTCTTTTAAGTAAAATTACCCTTTGCATTTTGGTTCCTGCCCATCTTTCTGTTTTGCTGCCCATTCAACTGTCTTAAGTCATTTAACCCAACGCTCACGAATGTGTTATTTCAAAAAAGATCATTGTTGGACACCACTAAAATGTCTCAAAGTCTTTCCAGTGACTGAGTAGAGTTGCTGTAACTTAAGCATGGGATGAAATCTTATGTTGTGGTTAACTTTATCTGTGATCTTGAGCTTGCAAGTTTGATGTTCTTAAGCAATCAACCCAAAGAGCACTTTGGAGAGCAAAGACAGAAAGGAGTGTTACAAAGCTACAGATTGATGCCTTTTACCTGGTGATCTCTTGCACACCTGGCCTGCTTCTCCACCGTGTATGAGGAAATAATTCCCCATCAACCAGCAGCTTAAAACACTTTTTCCAGCAGCCATATTTAAATGCTATTTTGTGTATCATGCCTTTATTTCTTTTTTATTGTGGACACACCTTGATGATCTCATTGAGATGCTGAGATTTTGTAGTGTCTTCCACTGTCCAGTCAGAGTGAAACTGAAGCTCTTGCAGCAAAAACGGGTCAGAGAAATTGCACTGCTGTATTGTGCAACAAATGGTTGTTAACTTGGAAAGTGGTTTTCTACTGGATGTTGTATAAGCTGGATGGACAAGCAATATATTTAAGCTGATATGTTGCATTAGAGGTGAAAGCGAAAATAATAGCACTTGCATACATGTTATAAGCCCTTATTCAGGCTTCTGTGCCTTAAACTTTTGGGGAAATAGGAACAGAGAAACTACCTGTAATAAATGTCTATCCAAGGAATAGTTTGGTAACTGAAATTGCTACTGCAGAGCATTTCGTTGCCTCCCTGCCCATGTTGATGCAGAGATTTACCACAAAATTTAAATACTTCGATAAAGCTACTTCTATTACATCTTTGTTTGTGTCCATAATTATGACCTATTTGTCTGTCTGTGGTCTTTTTTATCAAATGGAAGTGGGATGTGAGGGGAATGGTGATGTGACTGGAGTTATGTTATTCCTAACAAATGGAGCTAGAGGATGGCTGGACTCCTGCATTCTCATCTACTGTGTATTTTCCTTGTGCTGTGCCCCTGAGTGTGCTGCTGTCTCACCTTCAGCTGCTCTGAATGTAAGGAAAGGAATGTTCCCTGTGCATGCCAGGAGTTTCAGAAGCAGCAGAAGTGGAAGAGAGCAGAGCTTTATATCCTCTGTTGTGGCCCTCAGCTCAGCCCACCCCCTCTCCTTGGGAAGTTCAGCAGAGTGGCATTGCAGAAGTAATGTAAAGAAGAGCATTTGAAACACTTCCTAGATCATTCTGTTACTATGTTGCCCCGTGTGCCTGCCCTTCTCTTTTGGAGCTGGCTTTTCCTACCCGCTAATAAAAATTTTAGTTTTTACAATGTGGCCATCCCAGTTTGCTCCCGGGGGTAAAGCCACGCTTATTTGTCAATATAAATTTATTCTGCTGTTCTCATCTGCCCAGCATTGTCATCGGTGGAGTATTCCCTAAGGCCTGGATAAACTATCTCCATACAGGTCTGTCTCTAGAGGAGCGAAGAGCAGTTTATTAGGGATCAGACAGCAACCCTGTGGGAAAATCCTTTTTTTTTTTTTTTTTCTCTCTGCTTTTGTTTTGTGCTGGAAAGAAAAATGGTAAATATTAATCCAACCCATCCTAACCCCTAATTCCTGGGAGAGCTGGGCACATACAGACCCTGTGAGGAATAATAACATGGCGGGCCGTGTACTTTCCCGAAATGTTGCCGAGCAGTTACAAAAGTTCCAACTGAGCGGCGACCAAGATCATACTGCTCTGCTGTAAAATTCCCAGGGAAAAAGCAATGGTGGGTTGACACAGTTGACAGAGATTGAGAGCTGATGATGGCTAGGACTTGCCTTGTCCCCCTGAGGTGTCCCAGGGAGCCACAGGCACAACAACACCTGGATCAGTAATGCACACCTGCTTTTCCTTACCGATAGTTTTCAGATCCCTGTACTGTCTTGTCTGTACAAGACAAGTGTATTGTCTGCTCCCATTGTCAGGTGCTGGGAACTGCAGCCTCTTACAGCAAATGCTCCCTGTCTTGTGCTGTGGAAGAGGCTGGTGAAAGATTCCCAGGAGGCTTCATCAGGGCTTCGCTGACCATGGACATGCACTGGGGTTTTCTCTGCCCCTCTTGGATCTGCATCCATCTTGTCATGTCAAGCTGAGGTCTGCTGGGCATCCAGTGCTTTTCATTGCTGCTCCCAGTTTCATTGATTCTTCCAGTTCAGCATTTGGAAGAGTCTGTTTCCAAGCAATGTTCGCCAAGGTTTGGATTTTTGGGGAAGGTTGATGGCTTTTTTTTCCTACAGTAATCTCCCAGGTTCTACCCTGCCCTAAGATTTGACATGATTTCTAGGCTCATGTTGTATAAGTGGCTGTGCCAAGGAGACTCCAGGGATTGCCTCGTGACTTGGCAGAGCAGCTGTGAGATCCACAGAGGAGGAGAATGGGAGTAGTTGCTTGTACCTGGTACCTGACAGCTTTGGCAAGAGTTGTCTTGGGGAGGGTTTGGCCACACAGAGTTTGAGGCTTATTCCCAGACTTGGCCTTAAACGGCTGAGGTTTTATTTTATTGCTGATCTACCATGTTTGGAGGAAATTACCAGCTCAAAAGACCATTACTGAACGCTGGGAATTTTCTCATCTGCTCACTTGCTCAGAACAGACTAAAACATGACCATCCTTTTTGCCCTTTCTCCAGGGCTTGGGCAGGAAGCAGCCTCAGGCTTTTCCGGCTGATTTCCCACGATGGGTGTGCCTTCAGAATCAGCACCAGCAGCTGTTCCAGCACTCCTTTCCAGCCCGTTGGCAGGTGCACCCATTTTAAATCCTTTCCACGGATTATAAATCATGACCCTGGAGCCTTACAGAGGTACTATGTTGGCAAACAGACTTCTGTTTCCAAGAACCCTTCCTTCTATTCCCCGAGGGTGGAGTGTTCCCCCCGTTCCAAAAGGGAGGAAGGAATAGGGGAAGCATAGCTACTGGCTTCAGTTTTTCAGAGAGTAACCCGTGGTGTGGACCTTGCATGCGGAAGGAGAGAGAAACTATTTGTCCCGCCTGAACTGGAGAATCATTTAGATGGGGTAGGGGTGTGCAGCTGCTCCCAGTGCTAGTAATGGTTGTGAATCATGGGATCATGAAATAGTTGGGGTTGGCAGGGGACTCAAAGCTTATCTCATTCCACCTGCTGCCATGGGCAAGAACACTTGCTACTAGAGCAGGTTGTTCGGGGGCCTCCTTTATCCTGTGGGATGGGGTGGAGCGGGCGGCTGGAAGGGGGAAGGCAGGAAGGACGGCGAGGGCTGTGGGAAGTGCGACCTACAACTCCCAGAATCCTCCGCGAGAGGGTCCGGCACCAGCAGCCAATCGGAGCCCACACTGCCGCGGTATAAAAAATGGCCGCGGAGGCGCTTCCTCCTCTTTCGGCTATGGCGGCGATTGGGGTGAGCTGCGTGGCTATCACCAGGGGCCATCCACTGCCATCCTCCTTCGCTGGGCCTCTCCCCCCGCATCGACGCCCCGTGGGCATCGCTCCCGGCGGCAGCGCTTCGGTGCGCTCCGAAGGCTGCGAAGGGCAGCGCGACCTTACCCCCGCCCTCCTCTTCAGGCTGGGCCCGGCCTCAGGTGAGTGGGGGACCCCCGAGGCTGAACTAATCCCCTGTCCCGGGACAGGCAGCTGCGGGAGGAAGAGCCCCCCGGACCCGCCCGGCCCTATCGAAGCTGCGTCTGTCGGTGCTATGGTAGATGCAGTCAAAAAGGAGCCGAGAGCAAAGGGACTTTCCTCGACGGTCGCCGCTCAGTTGGAACTTTTGTAACTGCTCGGCAACATTTCGGGAAAGTACACGGCCCGCCATGGGTTAGGGGGTTACTGGTGCTGGAAGTAGGCGGCTGCCGCGAATCCGTGCCCCTGGGGTCTAAATTGATGCACCGGTGGGAGGGAGGAGTGTATCCCGTCTTTCTGTAGTTTTGTTTTAACTTATTATTCTTGTAATTTACTTAAACCTCAAGACTCTTTTTTCCCAGCAGCATCCTGGCACGGAAGGTGATCCCAGGGCATGGGATGTCTCGTGATGGCCTCAGCTGTGGTCAGGTAAAATGGGTGGTCCAGGTTCTGGAGTCCTCCATTGTGCTGAGCATTTGGTTGGTTTTGTGGCTTCTCTGGGCCACAGTAAGAACCAGCAGCATTTCCTGCCCCTCTGCTATCAGACAGTGCCAGCATGTGCTGTTCCAAGGCTGTACATCCTCAGGGCTTGTTCTTGGGGCTGGGCCCTGCAAAAACTGCCTTAGTTCTTGTTCCGTCTGGATCATGTATGGGTGAGATAAGGGCAATTCCTCTCTCAGGGGCTCACTAGAAGCAGAACTGGGAATCATCCCTGATCCAGAGACGGTTGACTGCTCTGTTACAGACTTTACCGTTTAAGCTCCGTGTTTACCTGCATGTTTATCCAAGAGCTGTGGCTCCACACAGTAGCTACAGGTCTCCAGCAACATGCCAGAGCAATGGGAAGGTCTTTGACTGCTGGGCCTCTTTTGTCCATGACTGTCACTCACCCCTCCAATACATTTTTGGGAATTGGGCTGTTCTTTGCATGTGGTTTTCGGGTGGAATGAGTCAAAGGTGTGTCTACAAGAGTCTGCAGCCCACTGCTGATGTTGGGGGTATGTTACCATATCTTCCAGGGCTCCTGGGTGTTCCATGGGCTCACCCATCTGATGGATAAACCCAGGTGAGAAAGTAGTACCCTTGTTGGACCTCCACAGCACATCCCTCCAAATCCCTTTCCCATCAGATCTGAATACCGATCTTGTGGTCGAAAAAGGAGGAAGAGTAAAATTCATGCTGGTCTTGGGCTCTCTGCAGGCGTGTCATATGCTGAGAGGGGCCACTAGGAAGACAGACTGTGTTGGCCTTACGGTTTTGGGAAGTCTGGTTGGGAAGGAAAGTCCTGGTCAGGAGAAGGGATAAATGCTGGGCACAGGGGGCAGAGGTGCTGTGAGAGTTCGAGGGTTGGGATTTGTTGGGAGTATCTGAGCCATGGATTTACAGTGACCCATCAGCTTCAGGCACTAAACTCTCTCTCTGTTTTTTCAGCAGTTAATCTGTGGAAAAGAGTGAGAACTTGTTAGCCCTGTCCCAAGGGCTTCAGCTTGTTTCCTATAGGACCTGAGTTGTGGGAATGCTGCTGTGTGGAGCATGTGAGTTGTCCCTTAGGGAACAGTAAGTTTAAACTAGATACTGGGAGGAAATTCTTGGCTGTGAGGATAAGGAAGCCCTGGTTACCCAGAGAAGCTGTGGCTGCCTCATCCCTGAAGTGTCCAGGGCCAGGTTGGATGTGGCTTAGGCCATCCTGGTCTGGTGGAAGGTGTCCCTGCCCATGCCCTGGCATGAACAGGGTGGAGCTTTTAAGGTGCCTTCTAACCCCAACCATTCTGGTATTTCATGATCTGGAGTGGGGTCTGAAGGACAGGGTCCAGTTCAAGCTGACTGCCTGTGCTAGAAGTGGCCAGTTTTTCACCTGGACTGTGCAGGTGGGAATTATCAACCTTGTTTCAGAGGCTTTTAATTAACCAGAGTTGTGATCTGTGGTGCAAGGTGTGGGTGAAATCAGTGGCAGTGCAGCCTGGTCTATGATGATTCCCGAGTCTGGAGACTGTTGAATGAGTCCTGCGGATATGGGGCTGAGGCCAGGCACGAGTGGGTAGGGAAAAAACAGAAATTCTGGAATGTGGATGGAATCTTGACACAGTGCTGAGCCCAACTGCTTATCACTCAGCTTGTTTATATTTTATCCCTTTTTTCAGGCCTAAGCAGAGGGTGAGCCATCCTTGAGGGACTTGGTGCTGCAGTGTCAGACTGGTTTTTTCCCAGCTCTCTCCTCCAGAAGTGGAAGCTCTGCAGAGCCACATCCTGGCTCCTTCCCAAGCTGTGAGCTCCACCGAGTGGGATCCGCGCAATTTCTGGGCTCCACTCACCCGCCGTGGAGGGAGATGAAATTGGTTTGGCTTCAAGTGTTGCCCAAGCTCCAGATCAGATGCTCCATATGGCAGAACAGTCTGTTCCATGGAGTTTTCTCAGGAGGGGGTCTGCATATCAAACACTTGGTTAGAGCAGGGAGCCAGTTATGCCAAGGTGGTGGGTTTGATCCCTGTACAGGCCATTCACTTAAAAGCTGGACTCGACGATCCCTGTGAGTTCCTTCCAATGTAGAATATTATCTGTGTGTGATACAAGTTGAAATAAATGCAATTACTTCAAATCCTTGTCTCCTGTGTTTTGAGTTGCATTGGGATGGGGTGAGGCTGGGTTGGCTCTGAGCCAGGGAGCCTGAGCATCCCCTTGTAAGGTGCAGGTCGTGGGTGGGGAGACAGAAACCCACGACTCATGCTCCAGGTGCTCATGAGACAAACAACTTTGTTTATTATTCAGAACTCGCTTAAGTACTCAATTAAGGTTTCCTGGGCTAGATGGCCTTGGCTGATACGTCTCTCCCTGCCCAGCTTCCTGGCGGTTTGTGTGCTTTCTTCTCAGTTTGGATGGGGCTGGCTGAGGGTCCCCTATAATTTATCCTGGGCCATGTTCAGACATGAACTAGGCTAGCTGAATTGGATTTGTGTTATGGTCAGATTTACCTTGGCCAGCCCAAGCCAGCTGTACTGTGACAACACTGTGACATCCCCTTCCAGTGGAGCTCACCTGCGCTCAGAGGTGAGTTTCTGTGCTTGCTGCACGGTGGGGTGTGACTCCCTGTCCTGTGTTGATTATGATAAATTGTATCCCCATTCGTCCACCTAACCCAGACACAGGTTTTGTATTCTTAAAATTCCTCCTAAGAGTAAAAGTGAGTGGAGAAGAAGCACCGAGTCTGTTATCAGAGACTGTACTTGCTCCCCCCGCATCGGGAGTTTTGACTACAGCACAGACAGACAACAAGACACAGATTGCCTTGGCTTTCCAGCTAGCCAGAGCAGAGAGGTCTTCCTGGACTCTTTTCTTTCCCTTTTCCTGAAACGAATCGAACCTCCTCTGGACTGGGGACTCGGGGGAGCACTGGGAGCTTGCACCCGTGGACTACCGGGAGCCCAGCCTGGGCAGCGGCATTTTCCAGCACCAGAGGGACTGATAACAGAGCGAACACCCCCAGGAGAGACCCTCTGAAGTTTGTCATCTCTTCTGAATGGCAAGAGGTTTTGTAATTCGGTATCGTTCATTCTTGTGCTGGGTAGTGCTGTGCCTGTGAAATAAACAGGTTTTTTCCACTTCTCTCAGAGAAATCTCTTCCCGAACCGGTTGGGGGTTGGGAGAAAAGGGCCACGTGGGTTTGCTTCCCGGGGGGAGCCCCATTGGAGGTTTCCTCCCAAATTTGCCCTAAACCAGGACACTTCCCCCCCCCCCCAGCACTCAGCAGAGGTCTGTGGAGTGCAGAAACACCTGGCCCTTCATGGTGGTGCTAGAGCAGTTCCTGCAACCTTGGGGTGCTCCAACACCTTCAGCTGGAGCCTTGGTGATTCCGGTTGCCTATTTTCCCACCATAGAGAAAAATAGGTGGTGGGGAGCCACAGTCTCTCAGTTGGAGCTACTCTCTTACTTCTGTCTCTGGATGGCTGGACAGTGGCAAAGTCCCTGCACCTGAGGTAACGTGGGTGCCAAGAGTGCTTTGTCCTGGAATATTGAGCTGGTGCCTCTGACCCCTCTGGTCTCTTACCTGCAGGTCTTGAGAGCCCCTTCCCTGTGGAGTGTCTCCCAGCTCTTCCAGAATCCTGTCTTCTGGGGGACACCAGTGAGTGTGCATTCACTGCCTGGCTGTCCCTGTTGTCACCAAAGCTAGGCAGCACAGACAGCTGGTGTGTGGCAACACTAAACAGCATCCTGGCAGCAACAAAGACTAAATGCTAGAATGTGCAAGGAAATGATTAGTGTGAGCTTGTGTTGCTGCTGAAGTTTGAAATGTTGGGCTGTTACTAGGGTGTGTGTTTTGGAGTTTGGTGGTTGGGAAGCAGGCAAATGGGAAAAAAATAGTTTTAAAAACAGGGGAATTTAAATAATCACTTAATTCAGTGATTTTCCTAGGTGGTTATAACTATAAACCACCAGTTTTGAGCAGCAGCTCGAAACTTTTTTTTTTTTTTTTGGTTTGTAAACCCGGGTAGACGTAACCCTCTTACTTTCCTCAGTGTTACTGGGAAGGATGAGGACTGAGCTGGCAGCTGGGACAGTTCTCCCTGGGACAGTTTGTTTGGCCCAGGTGACTTTGGGGCCAGAGCCATCCCTGTCCCCAGGTGGGGTGGGGACAAGGGTGGAGGCCTGTCCTGTTGCTGCTAGCACAGCAGGAATGCAGTGGGTCAGGATCCAGCCAGCTCCGCCATGTGACAGATTCTCACCAAGATCTTGACCCTGAGGGACACTTCCAGTTCCGCATCATCGTGCTAGGGGACGCGGCTGTGGGCAAGTCCTCACTGCTGCGCTGCTTCGCTGACAGGCCAAGTGGAGGTCCTGGTGGGGTAGCTACCCCTGGCCCAACCATCGGTGTCGAGTTCTACAGCCGGACTATCCTGATGTCGCCCACTGTCAAGGCCAAGCTGCAGCTCGGATACGGCTGGCCAGGAGCGGTTCAGGTGAGGTGGGTATGTGGACCCCAGCACCCCCACCCCAGTGAGTCATCCTCCCAGCCTGGGGTGTTTGTAAATCCCCGGCCAGGTGTGCACAGACAGGCAGCGATAGCTCTCGGGGATGGTGATGCTTTAGGGGCCAGTGACACCTTGTGTTGAGCTTGCAGTGACACTGGAGCTGTTCAGGGGAGCAGGGCCGGGTGCTGGTTGCGGTATGCTGGTGGGTTGGGGCAGGGTCGTTCCTTTCCTGATTACATCAGGCCAATCAACTCCCAGGAGCACCTGGGAGTGTAAGAGAGGCTCAAATGGGGCACGAAGAACTGAAGAGCAAAGTGATGTGGCTGGAGCTGGGCTCCCGGGCCCTCCCCATCCCTGGGAACCTTTTGGGAACCCCAAGGTTCGTCCTGGTGGTGCCCTGTTTCTGTCCAGTGCTGCCCTATCCCCACTACACCTGGGGGCTGTTAGGGAGATAATGATACCACAGAGTCCCTGAAAACCCCACAGGTCTCCTCTGGAGCCCCCTCAGTCTGGGGGGAGGGATGCTGAACAGAAAACAGGGCTGTAAATAGCCAAGACAGGTCTCCCATTCCCACTCCCGAGGTCTGATCTATCACCCAAAAATCTCCCAAGCCCTGTCCTAGGGTTGTCAGTGTGAGAGCTTCCCAGTACCCATTGAAACCCTGATGGGTATACCCAGATCCATCACCAGGTCCTTCTATCGGAGTGCAGTGGGGGCGCTGCAAGTCTTGGACCTCACCAATCGGGCATCTTTTGAGCATGTCTCTGAGGTATCATGAGGCTGCAGGGGACCGGCTGCCTGTCTTTGTCCTGGTGGGACACAAGTGTGACCTGGTGGCCGAGGGAGCCGTGTCAGCAGAGGAAGCCGGACACCTCGCCACCACCCTGAGCATGGCCTTTGTGAAGACCTCGGCCTGCAGCAACGTCAGTATGGAGCTGGCCTTCCAGACACTGGCTGGGAGTGTCCAGCAGGTACTGGGGATCCTTGCCCCACACCAGGAATGTGATGGCATCAAGCTCATCCCCAGCCAGAGTCGCCGCCAGCCCCCAGCAGGGAGAGAGCCCCAGAAGCACTGCCAGTGCTGATGGGGACAGGGGGATGTGGGACCCCAACCCGTGAGGATGCTTCTCTCTCCACGCAGCACCTGCAGCCCTTGGGTGATTATGAGGTTGAGTCTTCCACCTGGGCTTGGGATTTTTTCAAAACTTAATTTGGGGGCTCTGAAAAAATAATACTCTGCTGTAGGAGTGTTTTTAATAAACCTAAGGCTTTTCCACACTAAATAAAGGCTGTGCCAAGCTTTGCATCCCAGGCAGAGGCACGGCACTCATACCACGGCATGGGGGATCCTCTGCTCTGGGGGGCATTGCTGGTGGCACAACAGCTCCCCTTGTCTGGGACACTTTTCAGGGTGTCCTGTCCATGGGAAAATGGGAGCGGCACCCCTGAGTTCTTCCAGCTGGATGGAGCCAAAATAAAGGGGACAAAGGGGCTCCAAAGGGGCCATGCAGCACCAGTGGTGCTGGGAACGCCTCCTGGGTGGAGGAGCTCTCTGCCTGCCTGAACACGCTCCTGGTGCGGGGGTGGCAGATCCTGGCAGCCAGCAGAGGCACAGATGGAGCCACGGTGGCAGTACCAATTCCGGGTGATCATGCTGGGGGACTCAACAGTGGGGAAATCTTCCCTGCTGCAATGCTACACCGAGGGTGTCTTCCTAGACACTGTCAACCAGACAGTGGGGGTGGATTTCTACGTCCAATTCGTGGAGCTGGAGCCAGGGCTGCAAGTGAAGCTGCAGTTCTGGGACACAGCCGGGCAGGAGAGATTCAGGTGAGTCCATGGGGTGGTGAAGGTGGATGTCCCCCTCCAGATTTGGGGTGGAGTGTGATTACAAGCCCAAGGAGGTCCTTGGTGTGGCTGTGTTCCCACTTGTCCCTTTGTGTGAGGAACCACCATGCCAAAAGCCAAAGCTAAGGGAAAGGAGCCCTTGGGACTGCCTTGTAAGTCCTTGCTCCAGCTTGGGGATACAGTACTCCCCCAAGAACCCCCCTGCCACACTAGGTGCAGAGGGGCTGGGGAACAGCTGGGAGCCTACTGGGTGCTGGGTGAAACATCTTCCTCAGCTCAGCTGCTAGGAGCCTTCACACCTCACTGTGGGGCTGTCTCCACCAGCCAGGCAGCTCCTGGGGACAAGAAAGCTTGGGAGATGTGGCTACAGGGGATGGGAGAGTGGAAAATCTGGGTTTGCAGGAATGGGAGGGTTGTTTGCAGGAATGAGAGAGGACTGTTGCAGCAGAGATGGGAAAGTACTGGGGACATGGCAGAAGGGACAGAAGAGTTCCAGGACCGTGACAGCAGGGATGGTGGAGCCCTGTGGACATGGCTGCAGACACAGGGGCACTTGGGGGCTGTGACTGCAGGAGACAGATGAGCTTTGGTGGTTGAGCAGAAACCCTGGAACTCTTACACAGCAAAAGGCTGATTCTCATCCATGGTGGTTTGAACACAAGGTGCTGCTTGCAGGAGCAGGTCCTAGCCAGGACCACTCTGCAGGCAGGGAACATGCTGTCTGAGGTAGCACAGGGTTGGTCACTCACCCTCCCTGCTCTTGGCACCCAGGTCCGTGACTCGCTCCTACTACCGCAACTCGGCTGGGGGGATGCTGCTTTTCGACCTCACTAACCGCGCGTCCTTTGAGAGCATCCGGCAATGGCACCGGGAGGTGACTGACACAATCCAGCCATTCCGTATGGTCTTCCTGCTGGTGGGGCACAAGAGTGACCTGTCTGGGCAGCGCCGGGTGGGCCAGAGAGAGGCGGAGAAGTTGGCGGCCTCACTGGGTGTCCAGTACGTGGAGACCTCAGCCAAAGACGCTTCCAACGTGGTCCAGGCCTTCCAGATGCTGACAGTGGCCATTTACCAAGCGCTGCAGACAGGGCAGTTGGTGGCCACTGAGACATGGGACGGGGTGAAGAGCAGCGTCCCGCTGCCAGTGCTGCCCAAGGCTCAGGCACTGGAGAAGAAGCAGAAGAAATGCTCTTGCTAGAGCTGGGGACACTGGCAAGGCAGGCACACGCTGGGCTCAAGAGGGGAAGTGGATATGGAGCAGCCAGGCACAGGCAGGAGTGGCACGGCCACATTAAATACCTCTGGTCACCCTCTGCCTGCCTGTGTTTTCCTGGGAAAGAGGAAGCGTGTTGGAAGGGTGAAGTCCTCCAGTGGGACTTCACAGGCCTGCAGAAGTCAATGTCAACCCTTCTCCTATTCTCTCTTGTACTGACTGAGATCCTAATCATAAAGCCCTGAATTCTTTAAGTCTTCCCAAATAGAATTAAAAGTGACAAATTTATCATGGAACTCAGATAATGTATCTGCCATTCTGGCTGAGTACATGCCTAGTTGAGCCCAAAGGAAAAAGAATGACATACCATTCTGAGGAAATGCCTGCTTTCCCTTTCCGATTGATCTTCATACAATGTAATTTGCAAAAAAACCCTCCGTACAAGGCTTCAGAAAGGAGCTCACCAGGCTCCTCATCCCACAGTGACATGAGGAATGAGCCTGGGATGGTCCTAGAATCACTTCACGCACCCTGGTTTCCCCTACAGCTACCAGAAGCCTCCAGAAAGCTGGACAGGGAGGATGAGCCCAGCTCTGCCTAGGGCTGCAGGAGCCTTCCTGTCATGGAAGGGCGTTTGCAGTGCTGTCAACTCCCTCATCCCCATAACAGCCCCTGGAGCTTCCCTGAGCAGAACAGCAGGAACAGGCAGGGGCATGTGGCCTTTTTAATGTCCAGGCACAGACAGGACTGGGGAACCTTGACTTCAGGAACATCATGTCACAACATCCCCCTCCCAACAGTCCAAATATCCCTACAATTGGGAAGGGACTCACTCTGAGCTGGAGGTCAGGGGGGAAGTCACCTGGCCATCCTTGAGTGGCAAGTGAGGGACTGGCCAAATCCTTGTGATCTAGAAGGGTCTGGAGGGGAAAACCTCTGGAAGAGCAGCTGAAGGCACTTGGTTTGCTCACCCTGGAGGAAACAGGAGACTCACCAGTGTCTGCAGCTCCTCCCAAGGGACACCTCCGATCTCTGCTTCCAGTGACCAGGGACAGGACCCAGGAAACAGCTGAAGCTGTGTAATTTGATAATTGCACTTGCAATTGAAATAATAGTGTATTAGGAAACAGTTCTTACCCCAGAGGGTGCTTGGCAACGCACGGCTGCCACAGCTCCAGAGAGCACTGGACAACGCTCTCAGGCATAGGGTGGGATTGGTGAGGTGTCCTGGGCAGGCCAGGAGCTGGACTCAATAATCCTTGGGGATCTTTTCCAGCTCAGGATATTCCATAATTCTGCTCTCAGATCTCTCACAGAACAGCACCACACACGGAGCTGAGGTGACAGGGCCCCTGCCATCCCTGTGCAATGCTGCCTAAAGAGCACAAGCCTATGCCAGCAGCTTAGAATAATTTCTTTATTCATGAAAAACAAATGCAAGTATTTATATAAACACTGACATTACAAAGTACTGGACCAGATACGGGCAGGAAGGAGGAAACAAAAACCTCTACAGATGCTTCTAATACTGTCCCACACACGATCAAATGCTCTGTCCCTTGGATAATCACTTGTACGATAAACCACTTTCAAGTCACAAATAAAAGTCTCTGTTTGAGATATGTCGCACTCTGAGGAGGATCGAAGAACAGGGCATAGAATGTTTTTGGCAGGTCTCCTCATCAAGTCAAGATATTGCTGCACCATTAATAAAAAATAGATGCTTTTCTGTAAAGCATTAAAAAAGTATCCCACAGGTGACATCATGGAGGCTTCAGTGGAGAGACAGGTGTCCTGGTGTCTCTGGCTCTGCTCAGGAGCTATTTCTTGGTAGTTTTGCGGATCAGTGCCATTCTCTGTAACAAGAGAGGGTTTTCCATGAGAAGCAGCTCAGAGCAGGTGACTGCACAACCACCCACAGCAGGAACAAGGCATCCCAGGTGCTCCAGGACGCTGCCTGACTTGTTTCCCACACAGGTCTTTCAGGTCAGTTTGAATCTTAATGGGGTCCCAGGCTGAAGTCAGAGAAGGGAGTGTGTGTGCCGCTCCACTTGGCACCCTGGGGCTATGGAATCAAAGCCCACCTCAAGGTCCTTCTCTCTGCCCAGCGGGAGCTGCAGCATCACCCCTGAACCCACTGCAGGGCAGCTCCTTCTAGGCTCTGACGATGACTTGAAAAGCAATGGCTCAATGCAGTTTTAAAGCAAAATTAAGGGTGTTTTCAGTCCCTTTGCACAGAGATGGGGTTGCCAGGGGAAGCTGAGAAGTACTTGTGTGCAGCTCAGGGTTTTAACCCTCCCAAACACCAAGAGCTGCTGCTTCTCTCTGAGAAAAGGCAACATAGCTGAGGAGACACAGCAACGTCAACCCCCCGCCCAAACAGGTCAGGAGACTCTGGAAGTCATTTCCAGTCTGAAACACTTGGAAGCGGCCACAAATTCACAGTGCCAGGAGGCCATGACCACCATCCCCATATCAGCCTTCCTTGTGATTCCTGGTCTTGTGAGGGCTTCTTACCTGTTTGTGAGCTTCTGTAGTGCAGGCTTTTTTGTAGGGTCTGATTTCTTCAGAACCAAAGCCTGGGATCCACATGTTCCACTGGCGCTCTGAAATTCACAGAATGGTTTCAGTTGGAAGAGACATTAAAGCTCATTCAGTTCCAGCCCTTTGCCATGGGCAGGGATGCATTATCTACTCACACGTTTCCACCACAGCACTGCAGCTGTGCCCTGACTCCAGGAGGAGCTGAGATCTGGGGCTAGAGGGGAAAGAAACAGATAAAAGTCACTCACCAAGGTGCAACTGGACGTCTTTCACTTCCAGGGTGTTGGACTTGCGATGCCGCGCAAGCTGGCAGGCAGCTGTCACCACACTCTCAATGAAGTCATCAGCAATCTGTAGCAGCATCTGTGGTGGAACAAGGGCAACAACCAGTCTGGTCAGCACTGAGCAGTTGAAATTATGTGAGAAGATGAAAACAAGCTCTCAGAAGATGGTATTTAGAATTACAGAATGTCCTGAATTTGCAGGATCATCCAGACCAACTCTGGGCCCCGCCAGGACACCCCAGCAATCCTCACCCTGTGCCTGAGAGTGTTCTCCAAACGCATTGCCTGGGGAGCCTGTTCAGCACCCAATCACCCTCTGGGAGAAGAACCTTACCCTGATCTCCAGCCATTCCCTGGGTCCTGTCCTTGGTCACAGAGAACAGAGATCCGTGCTACCTCTCAGGAGAAGCAGCCCCCACTGAGCTCTGCCCTCAGTCTACTCTGCTCCAGCTGAACACATGAAGTGCCCATAGCCACTCCTCTTGTTGTCCCTCCTGATCCTTCCCCACCTTCAGCCTCCTTTGTGTGCCCTGTAATAGTTCTAGGTCTTTCTTATATTGTGGTGCCCAAAATTTCACTCAAAGGAGTAGATTTCATAGGTATTTGCTGCAATTGCTGTTTTAAAAGCCTTTTTGGGACTGGGATGCACAAAACCAGGGATGGCTGAAGGCCGCATGGGAAAACAAGTGTTAAACGAACCAATGCTCTCTCCTTGGACATAGGGCCACTGATCTGTGACAAATACCAAATTAACTCTTTCTGCAGTCCCTTCCATGGGTTAGAACCTACTTCTTCCACATCTTCATCCAGCTGCTCGTTCGGATCCACCTCACGCACTAGGTCCTGCAATTTCTTCTTGGTTAAAACCTGAGCGTGTGGGAGGAGAGAAGGATTTACTGCCCTGCTCCAGCAAAGAGGCTGCCCATGGAGTGCAGCTACAACCACCTCCTCCCCCCTGCCCCCAGGGCCGAGTCACGCTTTTGACACAGTCTATCAGCTCAGGAATGGCAGAGATAAGAAATATCAGGCATTAAGGACTAATTTTCAATCACCAGTGGTTGCTCTGGTCAACAACTGGAGTGCAGCTGCTAGGATAAATGTTTCCAGAACTAAAATATTGTTCACAAGGAGTGGAAAGGCAAAACTACAACTGTTAAGATGCAGACAGCAAGTGCAATCAGTACTTGATTTGAACAGTGATTAAAGTTGTGCTCAGGGCATGAGGGAAGCATTTCCATGGCTCTAGCACTTATCAGCTTTAGTGCTTCACATGGAAAACAGAGTTATGGGAGTGCTGGGTTATTGCAGGGCAGTCAGACTTGGCAGGAGCAGAAACCACACATCTGTGTCACACATCCTGAAGAACAGGATGCTGAGTCTTAAAAGATATGGATAGAAGTTGTCAGCCTGGTCCGGTCAACCAGACATGGATGGGAAATTCCTGCCCTTCCTCATTCCTTCACTGATGTGGCTGTTTTGTGCTGGGGTCTAGCACACTTCCAAAGAGTCCAGGTGCCAGCAAAGCCACTGGGAAGCAATGCTGGGGCATTCCCTGGGCAGCAGTTTGTTTTATGTGCATCAAAGGCTGCATGACAGGTTGAGTTAGAAGGGACCTTAAAGTCTGTGTCATCCCACCCCCTGCCATGGGCAGGGACACCTTCCACTATCTCAGGTTGCTCCAAGCCCCATCCAACCTGGCCTTGGACACTCTCAGGGATGGGGCAGCCACAGCTTCTCTGGGCAACCTGCACCTTCATCACCTATTTCTCCCCATATTTCTCCCATCTAAACCCCATTTAAAAATAACTTCCCCCGTCACACCCCAATATACGCTTTCCTAAGACTGGAAAAATCTCTACACCTCCCGCATCCAAACCCCATCCAGCCAGGAAGCACCTGGGAGAGCAGAACTCTGTGAGGAAGTTTTGCTCACTCAGTAACTGACAACTTAGTAAACATTATATTTCTGCTGGTGATATAAAGAAGGCAAATGAAGCCACAGGCAAGTCTGTGATGCTTGTGCTGTCTACACATCATCTCTGTTGTCCCAAAGTCAGGGATGGAATTACCTGGTTGCTTTCAGGACTGAGCCGCCCTCCTCCACAGGGTGTTCCTGGCATCTTTGCCATAGTGGTGCTGTTTGCCATGGAGCTCTGGGGCGGGGTGCTGGCTGGTTCTGGCTTAATTGAGGAGAAGTTGGAGAGGTTGATCAAGGTAGAAGTGCCAAACTGGTTCATAATCTGTTGGGCTTTAGCTTTAAGATCATAAAGTTTGTCTAGGTCCTGCTTCTTCTTGGGGTTGTGGGGATCCAAAGCAGTCAACTGGAAAGGGAGAGGAAAGCCAAGGCTAGCAAATAGAATTCAGCAGGGTGAACAAGTGTTTGTCCAGGGAAAAGTGCAGTGGTCTGACAGCAATCTCTGCTCACAGCATGAGGGGAGAAGTGATGCTTAGCAGCAGAGAAAACCTTCCCTGGTGTACAGAAAATTAAGTTTTCCAGCAGCACTGACCTACCACCCATTCATCCCTTGAGCTGAACACCCCCACATCCACCCCAACACAGTCTTCCTGAAACCATTTCCCACAAAGAACAGACCATTCAAAGCAGATTTAACTGCAGGACATGGCTTGTTTCTGCTGCAGCAGGATGGAACAACCTATGCCCACAATCCAGAGTCCCAGAGAGAAGGCAGGACCCTGTCTCCCTGGGGTCTCCACGGAGCAGGGGGGGTCTTGCTTTTGGCAGCATCACACTTACAACCCAGCCTTCAGTGACCCCTCCATGTGGGATTGAGAACATTGGTTCATTTTGGGTTCTGAGAGCACAATCTGGTGCTCAGAGGGGGAGGAACACATGTGTGCCCACACCTGCCCCTGTTCTTCCCTCACTGGGCAACTGACAGCCACAGGAAATAGAGTGGGATTTATGGAGCTCCCAGAGGTGAACCACAAGTGGATTGTGTGGTTATCCTCCAGGTGCTGAAGTTACTTAGATTGTTGGTCATGAGGTAAACACTGACTGGCACCTCCTCTGTTTCTGTTCGCTCTAAGTCCCAGGCTCAATGAAGTTTTGCTCTGTAACAGGAAATTCATCCAAACCCAGCACCTTCCACTGTCACAAGCACAGCAACTGCTGTGAGCCCAGTGAGTGGAGAAGCCATAGCCCACACCCCTCTCAGAACATCACCAGTCAGCATTACCTACTCTGGCATCCTCCTCTTCCACATAACTCTCATTCCTACAAAAACATTCAATACTTTTTGTATCACCCATTCTGTGTAAGATGGTTACAGGAAACATTTTCACAAGCTGTCCTCACTACAGTGCCACAGATTTCTTTGTCAAGAAAGATCACACAGTCACTGTTGCAGAGGACAAGCATCCAGCAGGATTCTGAAGAAAAATATGACCAATTTGCCTTTTTCTGCCAGGAAACAGAGCATTCTAGTACCTGCTGATGTGCAGGCAAGCCCAGACCTTCACAGCAGCAGCTCCCTCCAGGCCAGGAGGAGGTTTGGGTGCTGCGATCGGCACAACTTGTTCAGCTCTGCGACAGCACAGCAATAGAGCCATAACTAAATTCCATACTCATGACAAACAGCACATTCCCTGGAGTGCTCAGGGGGATCCCACTTCCATTAACCACAACCAAGTATCTAAATACAATCATAGAATCTCAGTATGGTTTGGGTGGGAAGAAACCTTGAGGTCATCTCATTTCATCCCCTGCCATGGGCAGGAACACTTTCCACTGTCCCACTTGGCTACAAGCCCCTCAAACCTGGCCTTGGGCACTTCCAAGGATGAAGGAGCATCATGCCCAGCTTCTCTGGGCAACCTGTGCCAGGGCCCCACCAGCCTCACGGGGAGGAACTCCTTCCCAGTATCCCATCCATCCCTGCCCTCTGGCAGTGGGAAGCCATTCCCTGTGTCCTGGACCTCCGTGCCTTGTCCCCAGTCCCTCTCCAGCTCCCCTGGAGGCCCTCTAGGCACTGAAAGGGGCTCTGAGCGCTCCCTGGAGCCTTCTCTGCTCCAGGCTGAACATTCCCAGCTTAAAGGGCTCACCAGCACCACGGAGACCGCCGGGATGGGAACGAATCCCTCTCCCAGTGCAGAACGTCTCCGCTGGGACTCGTGGGGCAAAGCGAAGGTCACCGACCGCCACCAGGACCAACTCGGCGCCCACTCTTGTGCTCCCTCCCGGATTTGGTGTGGAATCCCCAGGTGCTCCGCGCAGCTCCCTCGAGCTCCCCGTACCTCCCCATGACACGCGGGAACACCGAAGCCCCGCCGCCACTGCCGCGCTCCCTCCGCCGCCCGCCGACACACGGCAGCGCTTCCGCTTCCGCCCGTGGCCGCCGCCAATCAGAAGCGAGTCTGCCTGCGCGCGCGTGCGTGCCATGGCCCTCTCGCCAAAGGCGCTCCTCCTCTCCGCGCTGCCTCAGGGAAGAAGCATGCCCAGCATGCCCCGCGCGATTTGCATAACCCCGGCCGGCTAAAAAGCGGGGAAAACGGCAATTTTGAGGGAAAATCAGCAGAAATGGCCAGGAGAAATAAGATCTGGATGAGGAAGGATAAAAGCACCAGACATCGTGTATGGTAGCCTCGGCGTTCCTCGCCCTGTCCTAGCCAGTCCACCGGCACTTTCCCAAGGTGGGTAGGGCGGGGGAGTGGCTCTAAAAAGGGCTTCTGCCGTGCGTGGCACGGGGGGGCCGCGTGCCACCCCCGCGGAATCGACATCAAGAGATTTCGGAAGCACAATTTTTGTGGGAGAGGGCTGCCGGTAACCGCTTGTTCCGGCACCCCGGCATCGGTGAAAGGCAGAAAGCGGCTGAATTAAGGGTGCATTTGTTCTTGCAACGGGGCGGGGTTTGAATCTCCGCCAGGGGGAAAGGCAGGGGGCGCTGCATTCCACAGTTGTCTTTCTATATGTAATATATTTACATAGGATTATTTTAACAAAGCCCCGTGCTACCGCGGGAAGGTCCTTTACATGCCTTCCCCCACACCCAATATCATGCTGCTGTGTTCCCCTTCTCATAAGGCTTCATGGTACACGTGTGCGAGGGGACAGCGCCCAGGCCACGCACAGGACCCCTCAGAACAGGGGCTGCCAGTCTGCTCCACCCCAGCTGGCAGCTCTCCGGGCCGCAGGGCAGGTGTCTGGTACTGCACCAGGGAGCACCCGGCAGGCCCTGCGATGCTGCAGGTGCTGCGGTGCATCCCAAGGGGCTCCGGCTCACTAAACGGCATGGCGTACTCAGGCTCTGGTGGCAGCGGCTCCGCGTACTCATGGTGCTTTCCTGGGATGTCATAGTGGCTCAGGACCAGCGGCAGAGTGTAGCCTTCTTCCAGGAGTGGCTTGAAGGTACAGGGACCTGTCTGACTGCTGGGGCTCACCTGCACCAGGTCTGGCTCAGCGTACTCTGAAACAGGGAGGTTGCAGTGTCAGGAGGGTCATGGTGCTGTGGCAGAGGTGGGTGAGGTGGGTTGAAAAACTGAGCGCGTTTGGACTTTCAGGGATAGGAAAACTGCCAAAACCCACCCAGGGCAGGGCACCTACCCATGGAGACCCCACATTCCTCTGCCACACCACAGAGAGGAGCCCTTGCTGTCCCCAGCAATTTTCCAGTGGCAACAACTGTCATCAAGGTGGACTTCTACTACTAAATAATGTGTGGTGATTTTACAAGAAATTATAATAATAAATAATAATAATTAAATGGGCACATCTAATTTATCAGGGCCTCCCTGTTGCACAGGACCACGATGCAGGGGAGGGGTCAGACCAGAATAGGGAGGGAGGTGCAAATGGGAAGATTTGGCCGCAGCTCTGGGCTGAGGGACCAGTTCATACCCTGATGCCCCTGTTACCTGGTAAATGGGTCTGGCTGAGGTCCCCTGGTGTGGGGGCCATGGGGAAGGAGGACAGGCTAGGGGCTGGCAGGCTCTGCAGGGAGCAAACCTGGCTCGACTCCAGCTTGGGGTACCCTGGGGAGGGAGAGGAAACCCTCGGTTGTCACAGGCTGTCACCTGGACGTGCACGTGCCCGTGGGGGGTGGGACAATTCTGAGCTTGGCAGCAGCACCAGATAAACCAGCTGCACCCCACGGCACACAGATCTCCGATTTTGGGGAGGAGTTGTGGACCATTTTACCTTTTGTGATCCCACAGTTCAGCTCTGCTGCTGACTTCCTGCCAAGGGGAGAGGCAAGATGGGGCAAGAAGTCCCAGCTACCCTGTGCCCACCACCCCCATCTCCTCACACCCGTTGCATAAGTGGCTGCACCCCTTGGGATCTGATGAGCAACTGGATGAAGCTGCTGCAATTTGGGGAGGTGATGCTGAGTCCCCCAGGGCAAAGTAGGGGACAAGACAGGACCAACCTCTTCTTGTAGCAGAGGAAAGCCAGGAGCAGGAGGCAGGAGCAGAGGAGCACAAAGCCACCAATGAGCAGCATTGCCAACAATGTGGAGCCTGGGGAGGGAGGGTGGTGTCAGCCTCCTGGGTCCCCATCCCACTTCTTTCCACCCATGCATGCCAGGAGCCCACTTGGGGTCACTAGAGGAAAATCAATGTGTTCCCACAGGGGGATGAAGCCCCAGTGGCACCTGAAACACCAAAAGACAATGCTGCACCCCAAGGACAGCCCCCCATGGCACCCACCTGCCTTCTCTGGGTCCAGAGCGATGCCAGAGATGGGGGTGCAGCTGTCTGGGCGGCTGGTGGGTTCAAGTACCTCCTTGGAGACACTGGGCACTATGGGGCAGAGCAGCAATGGGGACTGTGATTGTGGGACCACCGCTGTGTGCACAGGGAGGTGAAGGTCCCAGGAGGATGTTCTGGACATGGGAGTCTGAGCTCCTGTGGAGGGGCTTACCGTTGGGACGGGGTGCACGGACCCGTGCCAGCTGGCAGCCCACCAGGGCCACCTTCAGGGCAACACTCTGGTGCCAGCTCTGTGGTGTGACACGGATGTAGCGGGCAACAATGGGAGGGATAAAGGCATTGGAGACCTCCCCCTGGCTGTCAGCATTTCCTTCAAACACCTACCGGAGAGGGTGAAGATACACCAATGGCCATATATCCATGGGCAGGGAGTCTCAGCCCTGTGATGTTCTCCCCATGCCCACCTTGTCCTCCTGGCCACTACTGCCTCTGTAGGGTCTCCAATTCTTCCTGTCACGGCTAGAGGAGACATGGTAGGACGTCACGTAGTAGTTGTGCTGCTCAGAGGAGCCCTTTGTGATGATGCCTATGAATGCAGGAAGGGGGTCCCTGCTGTCAGTCAGGGGTTGTGGGGCTGGGGAAGGGTAGCCCTCTACCCCACTGCCTTCTTCTCCCAGCTGGAATAATCCCCATCTCTGGGATACTCAAGACCCAGCTGGGAAAGGACTAGGAGGGCAGGACATGTCAACTGGCAGAGGGGGATCTTTCTGACCCTGGGAGGAGTTTTGGGTGGCAGATTCCAGTGTAGGACGCTCTGGCCTGCCCCTAGGAACCAATAACCTCCAGCCCTGGCTGCCAGCCCTGCATTTCTCCCTCCTCCAGCCTCCGGCCAGACAATGTCCCTATTTTCATCACTGTGGTTGCCAGCTGCTGGTGCACAAAGCCCCTGCTTTTAGCAGGCTCAGGCCGGACAAAAGATGCTTACTGGCACCAGATACAAGAGCATATTAATTTGTTCATCCCAGAAGTGACTGCAGATGAGGGGGGCAAAGGGACAAAAGGAGGACAGGAGCAGCTGGGGGGGCTCATGCACTCTGCATCCCAGTTTGTACCAGTAAAACCACGGCACAATGAACTACAGTGCATCCTGGGAGTTATGGGGGTGCAACTGCCCTGGCCAGTTTTGTGGGGATCAGTGACACTGGCACAGTGGGAGGACAGTGGTCAGGGTGGCATGGGGAGACACAGGCAGCTGTTGTCCCCCTCCGATGGCCAACTCTCACCTGTGACATTCCTTCGGGTGCCCAGATCCAGCTCCAGCCAGGCAGCCTTGGCACCGGGTTCGGCTGCCCAGGAGTGGCCAGTGGTGCTGAGTGCTGCCCGTTCGGCCACCCAGGCTCGGTCCTGGCCCAGCACGTCCACCTCGTGCCACCAGGATGAGGCATTGAAGGCGACTACCTCCAGGACATTATCACAGGCTGGGGACAGGAGACATCAGACTGGGAACCCAAAAACTCCAACCGGGCACATGGGGGTGGCACCAGGTCTGGCAGCTAAAATCATGCCTTAATTTCAGGGGAAATAGGAAAAAAATACCTTTGTGGAATACGAGTCGCTTCTCAGAGAGAGATCCCCTGTGTGGAAGAACGCAGGGAGAGTATCAGATGTGGTGAACAAGTGAACTGGGTTCACCCCAGTGAACCCTGAGGTCTCTGAAACTGAGGGGTGGCAGTTTCCCAGTGTCAGCACAGGTGAGTCCTGCAGCTCCATGTGGGGCTCCATGTGGGGTGCAGCCCCAGCCACTCCTCACCCACCTTTTGGAGCGGAGCCCGTTGGCAAAGGCTGACTCATAGAGCGTGATCCCCTTCTCCCGGGACAGGGTGACCTGCCCGCCCAGCTCATCTGCAATCACCCCAGCGTGCACGGCTGCCTTGCACAGCACCGATGTCTGCAGGGAGTGGGGAGTAAGGGCAGCCCCCCAGAGTTGGCCCAAGCAACCCGTGGGGCACCCCAAGGCCACACTCATCACCTCTGGGTTGCTGGGGGTGACAAGCAGTGGCCACACGTGCTGTGGGGACCATCCCTGGCAGGGGCACCATGGTGCCCACACTTACATCTCGGTAGCCCTGGCTCGGGTTGCCCCAGATGTCCCCATGGATGTCCTTGCAGCCTGCAGGGCAGTACACACTGAAAAACATGGTAAGGGGTAGGTGAGGGCTCCCTTCCATCCAAACTCCCTTTGCATACCCACTCTGCTCCCCATCCTACCAGAGGTGTACTTCAGGAGATGGACAGGGATGAAACCAGGGCTGATTGGGACCACTGCGACAGGAGCCACCAAAATGGGACCATTCCCCACTCACCTGATGTGCTCCTGGGTGTAGTGGGTGCCTCGAACCAGGCAGGAGACCAAGTCTGCAAGGAAGGGACACCCCAGGGTGAGGGTCCTGCCTGCCCCACAGCACACACCCACTTAAGCCCCAGGGCATCCCATTCCCCTTCCCAACCAAATTCTGTTCCTCGTTTGGGTTCTGCCCTTCATGCTCCCATGTCTGGAGAGGAAGGAAGGGATGGCTCCCTGCAGCCATTGGCCCCATAATCTATGGTGCCTCTGGCACTGCCTGAGTCAGGGTGCCACCTGACTTGAGGGTTCAAGGTTCTCAAAGGGGTCCCAGCTGGCTGTATGGCCTGGGGCCTCCCATGGAGAACATGGATGCTCAGGGCAACGGGAGCTCATCCTGGGATCAGCAAGGAGTTCCCTTCATGCCCCTGCATGGGCCAGGACACATCCCAGGGGTGTCTCTGTGTCCCAGAGGATGCTGCTCCCATACCTGGGTGCTGCGAGGTGGCATAGGACAGGAGGATGCCTCGTCCCGAGCGGTGGCTGGTGGTGTTGAACAGGACAGTCACAGTGCTGGAGTTTGTCACCAGGAGTGGAGCAGAAGGGATGGAGTTCCTACAGTAGGGCCCTGCCAGCAGGGATGGCAACATGGAGAGGATTTGGCATCCCTGGGGACGCACTTGGGCACCTGGACTACAGGACTTCACCTCCCCTAGCTTAGTCCTTGCCAAGGCCAGGGGGCTCAGGCATTTGGACTCTGCTCAGGATGGTCCCAGAGTTGTTTCACATCCAGGGTGGCCCATCCTCAAGGTAGTCTGAGCACCAGGGTGCTGAAGGGTGGTCCCATGCAGCAAGGCTCCATGCCAGGCTGGTCCCATCCTGAGAATGGTCCCATGTTCCAGGATGGTCCTACACCCAAGGTGGTCCCATGCCAGGGCAACCTCAAGACAGAGTGGTCCCAGCCCCACGGTGGCACCATTGCCCTCACTGGGCACCTGCCACCACATCCCCCACTGCAGAGACTGGTATATGCAGCATTACCCCACAGGACCCCAAAATGGGAGCTGTGTCCTTGTCTCCTCCCATGTCCCCTTTCACAGGTGCTGCTGAAGCTGCTTCCTAAACTGCCTCCTCCCCCCATTTAACCCACATTAATTTCCAATTCCACCTCCCTGATTAAAACTTCAGCTTAGCAGGCAGGCAGATTCCTTAGGGACATCTCTTCTGTCCCAGCTAGGGACAGAAGGTGGATGCAATCCCTGAACTGCCACCACCCCCTGTCCCCCACATCGCTCTGCTCTGTATCATGCCCACCACTGGGACCTCTGGGTACCCAGAAATGTATTGAGAAAAAGCCCCTGTTGTTCTGGGGACAGGGAACTGTGTCCCTGTGTTCCCCTGGGGCTGCCAGTGACACCTCCCCCTGTGCCTCAGTTTCCCTACCCTGACCCACACCCTCATCCTACCTGGGTCATATTGAACCAGGAGGTCAGTCTCAGGAAACATGGGACACGTGCACGCGGAGATGTCACATAAGTGACAGAACTGAAGTTTGCACAATATGCAGCTGAGATGCAGAGGACCCACATGAAGATTTCCCTTCCACCTGTTGCCAGATGCCAGCACTGCCCTGGGTCAGTGGTGCCGCCTCTGTATGGATCTCGGTGATACCCTGGGAGCTGGGAATCCCTTGGCTGCCACCCCCATGGGGACCCTGCCTGCCACACCCCAACAGAGTCAGGCCAGGGGCCAGACACCGGCTCTGAGTCAGCAGGACGGAACCCACAGCCTCCGCCTGCTCCAGCCACTTCCTGAAAAACATCTGGGACTTCTCAAGGACCGGCATCAGCCACGGGAGAGGGAGTGTAACCCAAGCTCTGTGTCATGCTGGCATAGCCCTGAGGCACCCAAAGGGGCAGCAGGTGCCTAGCCACCTCCCCCAGGCCCCCAAGAGCATAATCTGGGGTCCCCCCCTCCCTTCCCACATTCCTGTGTCTCAGCCTGGAGCCAGGCTGTCTCTTAGCTTTGGGGACAATGACGTCCCTGAGGCCACAGCAGAGGGGATGGGACCTTGCATAATGTCACCCTTCTGGGGACCAGCCCAGGAAGGGTGAAAGCCCTGAAGAACAGGGAAAACTCCCAGTCTCATGATCCAAGATGACTCCTTTCCATCCCACATTTCCCATCGCATCTCCTGTCCAGTCCCTGCCCCTCACCAGGGCTGCTCCTCCATCCCACCCCATCACTTGATGCTTTTCCCCACGCCAAGATGTTTTCCTCAGTGCTCGTCATGTTCCCAGTGCTGCCAAATCCTTCCAAGACCATTAAATCTGCCTGGGAAATTCCTGGGAAGCGTTTGGGCAGCAGCTGGGCCGACAAATTAATTATTCAGTGGCTGCATCTGGTCCCAGCTTGGGTGGGCAGTTCCCCACCCAAGCTTGGCAATAATCATCTCCTTGGGTACCCACCTCCTCAGATATATCCCCATTTGCAAATATTACTCTCCTTTGACATCCTCCATCCATCCCCTCCATTTGGGTACCTCCACTCCTCAGGTATCCCCACCCTTGGATGTTTCTCTTCTTTGGATAACCCACTCATCAGATACTGGGTACCCCCCATCCTCCAATATTCCCCTCCTTGGATATCCCCTCCTCAAATACCCCCTTTCCTTGGATACTACCCCAGTTGGTTACCCCCCTCCTTAGATATCCTCCCTCCCCATGATGAAATCAGCTAAACCCCCAGATTTTCCTGCTATTCTCCCTATACACAACATTGTATCACCCCTGCCTCAGTTCTCCCAGGACCCCCCTTACCATAGGCAGTGCCAGTCTGGGTGTCAGTGAGCAGCAAGGAGCTGTGGGCACAGTGCTCCGAGGGCTCCAGATCCACATCCCCGAATGCCAGGAGTAGGGAGGTGCCTGCAGGGGCTTGGAGCCGCCAGCAGCACATGGTATGGTTGGGATATGTGCCCGGGTAGTTCTTGGAGCTCAGGGTGCCACTGTGGGGTGTCAGCAGCGTGTGGCCACAGCCATTTCCTGCAGAGACACCAGGGAGAGGGCTCAGACAGGCTGTTCCCTGCCTCAGTTTTTCCCCCTAGTAAGACCCCCCCCAGAACAACCCCATGGCACCTGCAGCCTCTTCAAATGTTTTCCTCATCCAAAGCATCATTTTCTGGTGGCTTCTCTGGATGCCATTGGTACTGGGAACTGTCCACAGCAGGATCCAGGGATGAAGCTACCAGTTTCCCCCACAGCCACCCAGCACACCCCTCTACCTTCAGCTCCTCTACATCTCCCAGTCCAGGAGAACCCCAATTTGGAGGGATATAAAAGGATTCAGGGAGAGAATACTGCCACTCCATGGTGCTGTACAGCACTGAGCAGCCCCCAGGACCCTCTGACTGCAGCCTTGACCTTGAGAATAACCTTGGGCAGCTGCATTCTCATTGCCTCCTTCCCAGGGTGATGCCAATCACCACCACAAAAGGGGCTTTTCTCTGGGCTCACTGCCTCTGGGCATGAGGGAATATCCTGGAAATAAGCAGAAAGCACCTGCCGTTGAGACCTGGCTGGAATTTCTGGGCAGGATTGGGGTGCAGGGAAAGGGGGTAGACACCACTCAGCCCCATTGTGTGGACCGGGTGTTTGTAGGAGTCCAGTGCTCAACACCTCCTCTCCACATCCCCCAAAAGCTGTTGCTCCTGCCAAGCATCATCCTGGCACAGCCAGACAGAAAAGAGATGGGTGGGCATAGATTTGCCCAGCCTTGGCTCCCCTCACTGTCGCTGGGAGACGACACAAAGTGCTAGAAAGGGAAAACCCTGTAGGGATAAAAAAAAGGGGGGCTGGAGGTGAAAGCTGCCAGCACCCCCACAGAGCCCCCTCCTCCCCAGCCTGTGGGAAGGGCTGGCATCCAAACTGGGGGCTTATGCTGGGAGACTGGGAGAAATCACCAACTTTATCCCCTTCTAGGCAGCATTAGAGCAGAGCTGGAAAGGATCAGACCCTCCAAGAGTAGGGGCTGGGGGGGGGGGGGAGCAGTGGGGACCCCAGGGCTGCCAGGACAATAGCTCCCAGAAGGGGTGCTCTGGTGGGGGAGAGAAATTTGGGGTATTTAGGGAGAGTTTCTAGCACAGAAATTTGAAGCCATTGGGATCTACATGGAAAACCCTCTATGGCCAGGACAGCTGGACACATGAGCCCAACTGTGGGGGTCTTGGATGGATCCTCCCCAGCTCCATATCCATAGTGATGGTACAGAGGAGCTGTGGGGACCCATTCCGGGAAAAACCCATCCAAGGAAAGGAAATCTTTGTTAAAAACATCATAGTGTCACCAGTGCGTGCCGGGAGGGAATGCCAGAGATAAACTGAGAACTACAGACACTCCTGGGAATTTGGCTCCAAAGATGCTACCAAGGGGCCAGGAATAGCCAAGACAGAGCCACAGAGGACTTGCCCCCCAGCCATGGAAACTTTACTCCCCTCCCAAAAAATGCAAAAACTGGATTTCTGGTGGGTGAGGGTGAATTCACGGCCAGACCCTGCTGGGGTCATTCCTGCCAGGGATTTGTTTGTTTTCTTAAAGGATGCAATAAAGACACAACAGGGCGATGCTCTGATAAAAGCTTGTCGTGCTGCCAGCTCCGGGAAAGCTCCCCCACGTCCACCAGTGGGTTTGGGATCCGGTGGAAACCCGTTGCATGATGTGCCCCAAATCACACTTGGGGATTCTACCTCCAGTGATCCCAGCCTGTCCCCGTGTCTCAGTTTCCCCTCGGGGAGAATAATGCTTTGGATGCTCTGTCGTTTCCTCGCTCTTGGATGAATTAGGGACGAGGGAAACACGAACTTTGGGATCACGTTTGGGTGAATATTCCCTCAGGGTCGTCCTGGACCCCTCGGCTACAAATCCCCCCAGGAGCGACGCTGCCGGGCTCCGCGGCATCCCCGGGATGGAGCCCACTGCCCGGCTCTCCCGGTTCTGCATATAAACACCAGCGATCCTCTTAACCCGTGGATTAGGGGTTCCCTGGGAAAGCCCTGCAGGCGGGATGGAGGCGAATGCGGGACTCTTGGGAACCCCAGGGTACTCGCCACCGGAGGCAGGGACAGAGAGAGCTGTAAGGGCTGCGGGGAAAATGGGGGGTGCAGGTCCGGCGTGATGCGGGGGTGGTTGGGACAGGGACAGAGCTCGTCCCGTCCGGTACCGGAGCAGAGAGAAACTGGGGACTCCGTCCTGGACCAGTACCAGGACAGACGGACGGCGAGGACCCCATCCAGTCCGGTACCCGAACAGAGGGATGGCGGGGATCCCGTTTCGGATCGGTACCGGAGCAAAGGGATGGCAGGGACCCTGTCCCGGATCGGTAACGGGACAGAGGGATGGCAGAGATCCTGTTCCGGAAAGGAAGCGGAGCAGGCGAACCACGACGATCCTGTCCCGATGTGATCCGGTCTGGACACAGCGGGGAACCGTTCCCGGTAGCCCATCCTGGTTCGATCCCGTTCCAGACACAGCGAAGAGCCCCTCCCGGCCAGTCCTGGGGCAGAGGCGAGCCCGTCCGGCCCCCCTTCCCAGTTCCCATCCCGCACCAAGTTCCAGTCCCATCCTGGCGAGGGAAGCAGAAGCTCCGGGCTGGTGGGAGTGCGGCTCCTAGTGCCGCGTCCCGGTGTGGGATGTCCCGCCGCCAGTGCTCCGCAATCAGCACTCACCGTCCTGTGCGCCGGCTGAGCGCAGCCCCAGAGGGCCGAGCAGGAGGCAGCGGCGGACCAGGACCAGCGCCAGCGCCCCCGAGGTCGCCCCGCTGCCCACCCGCATCATCATCATCATCACCACCATCATCATCATCATCATCCTCCGCCGCCGCTGCCCCGGCCCCGCCGCGGCTCCGCAGCGATGTCGCCCCGACCCCGCCCCCCTCCGCATTGCCGCGGCCATTGGTTGTCGCCGTCCGACCCCGCATCACCATTGGTCTGCCTAGTTGTCAGTCGATCGGCCCGCGCTGCGGGGGCAGTGTGGAATTCGGCGGGCCGGCCTTGGGAGGTCCCGGTGGTCCGGCCGGGGCTGGCTTGGGGCGGGAGATACCCGGTAGCGCGTTCCACGACTCGCTTCTGAGACCAGGGGGGAGCGAACCCTGCCGTGACACCCCCACCAGCAACTCGTGTCCTGGGCTGGCGAGTGACGCCACGAAGGCGATACTGCCGGCGGCCACCAGGGAGCAGCACAGCGCCGCGTGCTTCACCGGTCGGCCCCTTTAAGGCAGGCGGTGGCCGGAAGTGCTGGCGGCCGAGGCCGCGGCGGGCACTGCGCATGCGTTGCTGCTGCCCGGCCCACCTTCCCCCCCCATCCCCCCGTTCCCCCGTCCCACAGCCCCCGGTCTCGGCCGCTCGCCGACGGTAAGGCCCAGCCGGCGCCGCGCTACGGGGGCCGGGAGGGACCATGCGCCGCGAAGGGGCGGGGCGGGAGGGGGCCTGGCCCCGCCGAGAGGGGAGGGAGGGGTCGCCGCCGTACGTGCCGGCGCCGCTGCCGCGAGGGCGGACGACGCGCGCGCGCCGCTCGGGGGGGGGGGTAGCGGGGGGGCAGCCAGCGCCGTGGGGAGGGGGGGAGAGGCCACGCCCCCTCCCCCGGGCGGGCCACGCCCCTTCGCCGCCGTGCGCGCCGCGGGGTGGCCGCGCGGATCCCATCTCACGTGACCTCTCGACCCCAGCTCGGCGGAGGCGGCTACCCTCGGACCGCAGCCCGGAGACCCCGCGGGGGCCGGGGGGTTCCCCTGTGCAGCCCCCTCCTCCTCACTTAAGGCCTCGGCGCGATCGCCCCCGCGATTTGTCCGTGTCATACTGACCCCCCTCTGCGCCAGATATCCTGGGGAAGCCCCGCCGTCTCTCGCGGGGTCCCGGGTGGGTCTGTCTTTCCCCTCGGAGCGGGATGTGGTGCGGGGACCCGCGGAAGTCCCACGCCTGGAGCCGGGTGGGCGCGTGGCCCCTGTGCCAGCGGCTCCCCAGGTTTGTCCTGGTGTATCCCGACCAGGGCCCCAGTCACCCGCCAGGAGATCCTGTTAAGAAAAGAAGCTGTGGCTGCCCCATCCCTGGAAGTGTCCAAGGCCAGGCTGCTTAGGGCTTGGAGCAGCCTGGTCCAGTGGAAAGTGTCCCTGCCTATGGCCGGGGGTACGACGAGATGAGCTTTCAGGATCCTTCTCACCCGAACCATTGCACGATTCTGAGATTGGCTTTCCCAGCAGCTGGTAGACCCCAGGCTTGCAGGGATGACCTCCAGCCCCACACTATAGCAAAACCACCTCTATGCCTTGTGCACAACCATAGGCACATCCCCTGGGAGTGCAGCTTCTCCAAGACCCTTGTCAGGTCCTACTGCGGTAGCATCACACCTTGACACCAGCTTCTACTGGGAAGGATCATCTACAGGCATGCTCCTGGTAGTGAGGTATCAGCGCATGCTGGGGAGGACCAGAGCATCTCACAAGGGTGGCTGGAAGCACTGCTGGCCAGGACCAACAGGAGAAGCTTTGTGTTGGAAACACGTTCTTGCCAAAAGCCATCCACGTGGGTTTGTTCCTCGGTGCCAGGTTGGGGGGCTCAGAGCTGGAGAGAGCTGCTGGCTCAGGAAGTTATGAGTGGGATGACACTGGTGGGATCTGCCTCTGGGATCTGTTCCGAGCTCTCATGATCCACAGGGAGGAGAAAACATCGCTGGGCTCATGTGAGAGATGGCGAATGCCGAGGTGAGCGTCCCTGTGGGTGATGTGGTGGTTGTACCAAGTGACGGGAATGAAGGGGAGAACCCGGAGGATACCAAAACCCAAGTGATCTTGCAGCTCCAGCCAGTGCAGCAAGGGTGAGTAGGATGGTACTGGTGTGACTGGGGGGTGCGAGGTGGGATGGGGGGCAGCCCTGTGGGTTTTTGTGGTGTAGGGACAGAGTGTCACTGTGTTTTCCAGGTCTGCATTGGTTTTGTGCCACGCAGGGGAGAGAGAAAATACAACAGATTAAATCTTTTTGTGTGTGTGGCTGTCACGGGGCCACCGAGGGCTGAAATTCTGCGAAGCTGTGTTGATGCAGTGCTCCCTGATCGTGGGGACAGTGTCCCAGTCCTTCTCTTCCTTCTCCAGTCCCAGGGTTGGTTTTTGTCACAGTGCAGCTTCTGGATGCAGTGGTCTCTGTGTTCAGACCTTCAGGTGCCTCTGTGCCAGCTCTCCCCTAAAATAATCCTCTTCTAAAATGAAGTGGGGCTGGGATGTGGAGGGGATTTTGTAGCTCCCTCGCAGCTGCTGCAGAGAGTAGCTTCATCTTCACTCTGGATCAATCAGGATGGAAAAAAAATGGCTCTAGTTTGATATTTGCAGGGCAGGGTGGCTGTGGGCCTGACAGTTACCTCCCTCTTTGGTCACCTGTGCTGGGTTGTCACACAGGGCTGGAATAGAAGTCCTGGGACACATGGCTCTGCTTTCTGCTGTCGAGGGTGACAGAAAGCAGACGAAAAGGCACAGGGAAGCCTGCAGAGCTGCCTCAGTGGCGTTGGCAGAGTGCGGGGTGGGATGACAGCACTGGGAATGCCTCTGCATGTGTCAGCCCTTGGGACTGCTAGTGTTTTGTTTTATTAGTTTTCGCAGAAAATTCCAGGTAATTGAAACTGCATCAGACAAAATTAATGTCACTTGAGGACTGGCCAAAAGAAATTTACTGATTTTTTTTAACCCTGTGCTGTGAACTCTAATTTCCCGTGATTTATATAGTTTGTTTATGGATGGCCACTTTCACCACAGGATTTACCAAGAGGGCTCTGAGGCCAGCGCCGCTGTGGTGGCTGTGGAAACGCACACCATCCACAAGCTGGAAGAAGGGATTGGTGAGTTCCCACTTGGCATGGATGAATCCCCTCCTGTGCAGGGCTGCTGTCTCCAGTTTCCTGGGCTTCCTTCTGGCTCTGCCCCTGCAGATGCTGATTCCATGATATCCATGATATGCATGGATATGGGTACAGGGGCTGGGCATATTCCGGAATAAGAATCTGCTGTTACTGCTTGGTCTCAAAGTAACAGAAGCAACATCCTGGCTCTCCTGCAATGAATGATAAGTGCTCCCATGGGGTCCAGGGGAGCGAGGATGTTACCCTAGTCCTGGTGTGCAGACACTGGCAGCAGGAATGATAGTGATGAGGTGGGTGGCTGAAGCATCAGGCTCTGGTTGTGAGGTCTTTGCTGAACCAACTGTCCGATGGTTTGGATTGGATGTTCATAAGAACCGAGCAGGTTGGCTCCAAATGTTCTCTGCCATCCTGAGCAGTGTGGGGGGAAAAGGATCCTGTCACCAGGTGCTATCACTAGATCTTGACTAGAGTTCTGCTTCCTGTGTGGGTATGAGTCTTTTGGCAGGATTAGCAGAAACTCTGCACATGAAGAGAATATCTTATCAGTAAGTATCTGATATTGTTGCTAAAGAGATACCAGAGCTGCAAGAATCGGAGAGATATCTGTGCTCCAAATTTTAAACCATTTTGTTGCCACTTAGATTGTTCTCATTTACACCTCCCCCCTTAGAGATGTGTTGGATTCCTGATTTCATGTTTCCTTATAGATGAGCTTCATTTGGAGCATTGTTATACCAAAAAAGCAGATGCCAGTTGCTGTTAGAGTTAATCTGAACTAATTCTGAGAAGATAAAGAGAGGACTGATCCTGAACTGGGATCTGCCCTTTTTTTTTTTGGTTTCCCAAGTGCAGGTCTCACAACCTATGAGCTTCCAGCTCCTGCCTTGTAGGATTGGAGCCTCTTGGGTGGAAAGTTTCATTTTGAGCTTTTCCTCCCTCAGACCCCAGCACCCTTGAAACGAGTGAGGAAATCGAGATTGCCTATCCCATCACCTGTGGGGAGAGCAAAGCCATCCTTCTCTGGAAGAAGTTTGTCTGTCCAGGAATTAATGTCAAGTGTGTGAAGGTAAGGGAGAAACTCACAGTGGATTCCTCCTCTGCTCTTCAGCTGTGCTATTGGCCTCCACAGGAATTCCTGGGAAGTTTCTGTGTTTCATCCTGAGTCCTTTGATTGTTGGTGCTAAAGTTGTTTTTGATGGGGAGAAGCATGGAAAGAGTGTATTAAGGAGGGAAGGATATTACCCACTTTGTATTTCAGTTGTGTTGGCCCTTGAGGAGGGACTGAAGGCAGGCAGGAGATGTGTGTTGACATCTGGCAGAGCTTTGCCTCCTCCCTTTTCCTTGGTGTCCTGGTACTCCACTCCTGTCACTTCCCTGGCAAGCAGGTTGCATTGAGAAGGGAAATCTTGGTGTTACCTTTTCCCACCTGGGAGCATAGCAGTTTGACAGCAAAGTCTCTTGTGCTTCTGCCCCTCAGCAGGAACTACTCAAGTCACTGGAGTAGGGCAGAACTGATGTGTCAGCTGGATGCTGCTGGGCCATTTGATGTAACAGAAACTTCCTGTAATGATCTCCAGAATGATTATACGTGTTCATAGGAGATAATTTGGTTCATATAAAGCCTTCAGGGCTGTTCTTGGTTAGGGCTGTGAATGCCTATGGTTGGCAGGGCATCTCTACAGACATGCTTCCTGGAGCTGTGAGCATTGCTGTGCCCAGGCGATCAAAGCTGGGGGGATCTGAGAAGCAGCTCCTCTCTGGGTGGAAGCGGGAGCTCAGGTGAGCTGTGTTGGATGTCCCAATCCTCCCAGGTGATATTACCCTGTTTGTTGAGCCTTTGCTTGTCTTGTTGCCAGTTCAATGACCAATTGATTAGCCCAAAGCACTTTGTTCACCTGGCTGGGAAGTCTACCCTGAAGGATTGGAAGAGAGCCATTCGCCTTGGAGGAATCATGCTAAGGTATTTGACCCTGTCCTGCTTCAGGGCTCCACCCCTGCAGCTGCAGGACCCCCAGCAGGCATTTTGTCTGCTTTGCAGTCCCCTGGAGGCCCACAGTACCTGGCCAGCAGCCTGTAGAGATCCTGACCCCGTGATGTGAGAGTCAGGATCCCTCACCCTGGATAGAAGTGTCATCGCCTGGGGAACCTGGGGTGGAACGGGACTGAAACTCTGTATATGTAGCTGGGGATCACTTGTGTTTGTCATTTGTAAGCCTTGCATGAGATTTTTTGGGTGCAGAGTGGCCAAGAAGGGGATGTACCTTTCTCTTTGCTTCCCATGGCCATAGCATTCCCAGGTGGAATACTCCCTTTTGTGTCTAGGCTGAGATTTGAGCTTAGCTTTATTCTATCCCCACTCCCTGCACAGGAAGATGATGGATTCAGGGCAGATTGACTTCTACCAACACGACAAAGTTTGCACCAACACCTGTCGAAGCACCAAGTTTGATCTCCTGATCAGCAGTGCAAGAGCACCAGTGCCAGGGCAGCAGAGCGTGGTGCAGACTCCAGCCTCAGCTGATGGTACGAAACCAGTTACCAGTGCCATGGGAACTTTCCTCTGATGCTCCTCTCCCTCCTACACAAGCTTTACACCTTCTCCCTGGGCACATCAGGGAAGTCGCACCAGGAGATAGCTCTAGCTTCTGGGAAGGAAAATGCTTCTCGTGTCTGTTTGGAGAAGTCTTGGCAGCATCTGTCAGGGAGCTCTGCTCTGTGAGACTAGGAAGGCTGGAAAACTGCTGGCATCAAGCAGCTGCTTTCCAGACAGGCAGCCTTCATAGCCAGAAGGATTGAGAGCCTTGCAGGGATCAAACACCTGTGAGACCTCGCACAGCATTTTCTGATAAATTTTCCATTTCGGAGTCTGTTTTAAAGGCATGAGTTGGTCTCAGGAGTGAATTTAGAAATGTTGTCCTCCTTCAGAACATCCATGTACAGGATGTGGTGGGTGGATGTGATTTGATTGTCATTCCAACTGCAAGTTCTTAGTGATCCTGTGCTCCAGAGTAGAAACTGATCTCTTTGCTGAGGTTAAGGGAGAAGACTATTCCCAACTGTACCATATCATTAAGCTGGATGGGTTACATTTCTCTGAGCCCCTGGATGGATGACATGGCAGAGTTGTCCTTAGGGTAAGGAGAATCTCTTGGAAAGCACCGTAGCCAACTTACAGTGGCTGCATGTTGGTTTAGTCCCAAATTTGATCCAGAAACTTAAAATTGCATCAGATCAGTTTCTCTTCTGTAAACCAGCTGAGACCCCAGATCCATTTCGTGGGGGATTAGGGGTACAGAGCTTCCTGTGAATGATACAAGGGGAGAAGGGTGGCTGGGCTGAGCCTTATTTGTTCCCTTCTTTATTCTGATCCCTTTCTGCTCCCTTGAGCCAGGACTCTACTGTGCAAGGCACATGGTTTTCCCTTCAGAAGTCCCAGTGCTTTTCACAGTCACAGTTACAATGAGAAGCAGCAATATTTGCTTTTTAACTGGTTTGGTTGAAAGAAGCCAAGCACAAACCTGGCCCAAAGTGTGAAAGAGAGCCTGAGGAGAGCTGAGGGTTTGGGAAACAAAGCAGGGATTCAGGCTGTCGGACAGAGCTGATGGAGGCTTTCTGGCAGGGAGCATCACCCAGATAGCATTGTCAGAGGAGAGTATGGATGAGGGCATCGAGTGGAACTCAGCTCTGACAGCTGCTGTCACCATGGCCACTGAGGAGGGCATGAAAAAGGACACAGATGAGATCTCAGGTAAGTTCAGGCTGCTTGTTGGGTGTTTTCTTCCGCTCTCCTCCCCTGTTACATTTTGGAAACCCAAATCTTGCAAATAAGTAAATTTTGGGCAATGACAAAGCTGTCCCCCAGCCCCTTGGATCTCCAGCATTACCCAGGCATCTAGGCTTTCTACAAATGGAGCTCCTCACCACTGTAGGACTTCGGCCCTGGCCTCGTGGCTGATGGATGATCTCTCAGATCAGATATTACTGGTTACAGTGAGGAGCTTTTCTGTTTTATTCCAAGGATGTGAAACACATCTGCCAGCCTGGAGGCAGGCTGGAACCAACAAAGAGCAGAGTTGTGTTTGTTCCCTGTCAGCTCTCTGCTCTGTCTCTCTCTGGCCTTGCATTCCCTTGTTGTATCAGTATGGAAGTTGAGCTAGAATTTCCTCAAATAATGATCTTAAGTTCTGCACCTTGCAAAAATGTGAAATGTTGCCTTGGAAGTCATGGACTTGCCTAAAAACCTGTTCCTGATTTGCTGCCTGAGTCCATTTTGCTTGATTTTGGGTTGGTTATTTTTTTCACATGTCCTGTCCACCCCAGTAGCCAAATTACCTTGCAAAGGTAGTCACCTTGAAAAGATACTCTTGCCTGAGAAGTTTAAGGTGGCCCTGTGGGAAAAATGCCAAATGCTTGCACATGTTGACTTCTTTTCCTCCTCTTTTGTGCCAGAGGACACACTGATGTTCTGGAAAGGAATAGCTGATGTGGGGCTGATGGAAGAGGTGGTGTGCAACATCCAGAAGGAGATAGAAGAAGTCCTAAGAGGTGTGCAGCAGCGGTTGGGTCAGTCTCCCTTCCAGATGACAGGTAGGTTGTGAGGAAGAAACCTCAAAAGGACAGTTGCAGGCAAAAAGAAAACAAACAACTGTGCTAAGGGTCCATTCCACCATGTGAAGCTGGTGAGTCAGGATGGGGAGCAAGTTCCCACTCATTTAGCTGAGTTGTGGGAGCACAGTCTGTGTTTTCAGCCTGCCCAGCTGTGAAGTACCTTTGCTTCAAAGCACAACATTCCATGCTGTTCCCTGAGCAAAGTGACCCTGGCAGCTTGCTGGGAACATCAGATGACTGCCCACAGCTCCCAGCTCTCATGGAAGCTTTCCCAGAGTCACTTACACTGGAGTTACTCAAACACTTCCCTGTCACACTGTGGGCTTAAACAGGTCCTGCCCCCTCACTTTTCATTCTGCTTTCATTGGTGCCAGAAAACCTGTTCTGGGGGCTGAACCAGAAATAATGAGGGAAATTACCTGGGTTAAAAATAATTCCCCTCCCCTTTTTAGGGTTATTTTTAACTTGGATCAGGCTCCCTAATCTGGTTTGACACATGCCCCTGTGAACACCTCTTGCGTTCATGCTCTTCCAGAAAGAATATCCATGTAGCCACAAACTTCATTTTACCCAGAGTATTTTTTTTTTTTTTTTTTATTTTCTAATTTAACTTTGGACTGGCACATCATTGAGTCTGGTAGGTGTCAGGTTTTGGGAACTGTGAGTGACTGAAGTCAGTGGATTATAATAGACATTTTGTACAGCTTTCAGTGGAGCTTGGCACGTTAATGACACTGTCAGCAGCATGGGGTGATGATTTGTAGGCGGAGAGCTCGTTTGTATTTCTGTGATTACAAATTGCACTTTAATTTGCAGAAGCTAGGAGGAGCTGCTTGAGTGCCACAACTCTGTCCAATTTGTTTTATCATGTGAATGGAATTATTTAATCCAGGGATGTCAGAAGATTGAGGGAGTTTGGTTTCCCTTTTTCAGCTAGCTCTTGTGAAAGAACAGAGAGAGTTTTAAAGAGCAGTAGAAAAATTTTGGTGAAACAGGAGCATCTTTTGAGTGCCCAAGTTGTAACATCCCTGTGCCCTTTCCTTGGAGATGCTGCAGTCCTGAACAATGTTGCCCATACATTTGGCTTAATGGACACAGTCAAGAAGGTACTGGACAACAGGAAAAACCAGACAGAGCAAGGAGAGGAGCAGTTTCTTTACACACTGGCAGGTAAAGTGCCTACTAACGGTTCACATCCTGCTGCTACTCTTGGGAATGGACATGACTTTTCTTCCACACAACCCCAATGAATTAGGGTTAGTGTTCAGTACAGGCTGCTCCAAAACAAGTGCGTCCCAATCCAACCCTAACCCTTTTCTGTCCTAGGGCTTGCATAGAATTTCCTCTCTCCCCAGCCTCACAGAGAGCAGTTACTTGGGACATGGGACAGCCCAAAGTCTGTGCCCTTTGCTGCAACTGGGGTGCTGTGGGCAAGTGTCCAATTTCCCTCAGGATTTCAGGGATAGAACCTGCCAGCTCAGTGCTATGCCATGGTCACCTGAGCCATGGACAGTGTTGTGCTGTACCCAAACTAATAAGCTTCTCTGAGTATAGGGTGCTGAGCTTCTCCTTGTCTTGGCTATCAGGGCTATCTGCTTGTCTTGTGGTGCTATTGGGCATCCTGCTCACTTCCCCTGAGGTGAAGCCACTGACTGACCTGGGATCCCCAGAACTGCTCAATGGATGTGCCTTCCTCCTCACCACGTCCTGTAGGATCTGTTGTTATCTGAGATGTCCTAGTCCCCTACTGCCCTGGATAAATTAGGTCATTGTGCTACTTCTGGCACCCAGTGTTCCCACTGACAAGGGTTGAGGGGAATGTTTCATTCACCCAGGCATCCTGCTGGCTGTCCCCAGTGTAGGTGCTTGACTCCTGGGGAGGTGACCCAGCCAAGTTCAAGAAGCAGTTCCAGCTGCTGGGGGCGGGGGGGTTTATCCACTCTCCCTTGCAGGTGGGTTTAGCTTTGTGGGGAGCAGTAATGTCCATCTCCTTGTCAGTAGCAGTTGCCAACAAGTATGGAATATTACCTGTGTCTTCCCCAGGTGCTGGCAGCTGGAACATTGACCAGGTTTATGTGGGTGGCAGGAGAACCTACCCTTTTCCTTTGGTGCCATTTGATCTCAAGGGAGAAACCAAGATCAGGCTTACTGGGTGGTTGGGTGACCTCCTGTCACAAACCTGGGAATGATGGTTCTGGAGCCCCAGGAGCTCCTACTTACCCTGGTATGATGTGTTGCTCAACCATTACCTTTGCAGACCTGGAGCGGCAGCTGGAAGAACAGAAGAAACTTGCCAGGGACCAGAAGGCCAAGTCCCAAACCATCCAGAATGTGGTGCTGATGCCCATGAGCGCCCCCAAGCCTCCCAAGAGACCCCGTCTGCAGCGCCCAGCCTCTGCCACCATCCTCAGCCCCTCCACTCCCATCCAGCAGCCTCAGTTCACTGTCATCTCCCCCATTGCCATCGCACCTGTTGGACAGCAGTTCTCTGTGGGCAACATCCCAGTGGCAACCCTCAACCAAGGCTCCAGCCCGGTGACTGTTCATACCTTGCCGTCTGGCTCCCAGCTCTTTCGATATGCCACTGTGGTTTCATCCTCCAAGACCAATTCTTCGGACACCGTCACCCTGCACCCGTCCTCCAGCCTGGCACTGCTGAGCTCAGCAGCCATGCAGGACAGTGGGGCCCTGGCCAATGTGGCAGCCATGGTCAACCCCGTGGAACTGGTGGCCATGGAGTCTGGCATCACTTCCACCATCCAAGCTGTGGAAGGCACCTCGGACGATGGCCAGACCATCATAGAGATCGACCCAGCGCCAGATCCTGAGGCGGACACCGATGAATCAGAGGGCAAAGCTGTGATCCTGGAGACAGAGCTGAGGACTGAGGAGAAGGTGGTGGGAGATGTGGAAGACCATCAGCACCAGGTCCATAATGTGGAGATTGTGGTCTTGGAAGACTAGTGGGGAAGGCACACATCAGTTAGCGGAAGAGCTGGGAATTTGTTTTATTTCAGGCTTTTTTGTTAAGCATCTTTTCCAGTCACTCCATTTGTTACCATGGATATTTTCATTGTACTGTATATATATATATGTATATATACATATATATATGTGTGTGTATGTGTAAAATGTTGTTTTTTAAAACAAAGCTGACAATACACGTGAGACGTCGACAAGGCTCTGTCTCCGTGGAGCACTGAACAACACCACCTGTGGCAGGGTCAAGGAGAGACTGGATCTTTGCTGGACAACCCAACCCGGAGGATATAGCCATGCCTCGGTGCTTCTGCTCCAGGGCTGTCCTGGCCCAGAGACTTTATTTGAGAGATAATAACGCTTGCGTGTGGATGTGGCTATGAAAAGGGGTGACAGATTTGGGGTGGAACAGGTACCTCATTTGTATTTTTATTTTCCCCAGGGAAGGGAATTCTGTCAGACCCTTCACTGTCACCTCAGATGGGATTTTCTATTATTTTTCTTGCTTTGGGGAGGCCAGCAGTACAATGAACTTACTGTCCGTGTTCTTCTCCTCCACACGAACTGTTTTTATATCTATTTTTTGTATTTGTTTGCTCTCTCCCTTCCCTTGTCCAGGTTTCTCATCTGCAAAGCCCTGGGACCTTTTCTCAGGGTCCCTGTATCCCTATCCCTCCTCTTCCCATGGCACTTTTCTCACATCCCTTTCCCTGCCTGGCAAGGCTGGGTGCTGCAAACACCGCTTGAAGACTCCGAGATCACTTCAGCCTTTTGTATAAGGCAAAAAATATCAACTCAAGCTCAAACCCAGATCCTTCCCCTTGGCTGCTCAGCGCCACAGGGACCTTTCAGGGTGTACAAAGCATGTTGTGCTGTTGCTTTCCGGGAGAGCCAGATTTTGGACTGGGACAGCTTCTGTTTACACTGTGTGCTGAGGCTGCTCCATGCTTGTCGCTACTCGTTTGGTGGTTTTATTTTTGTATTATTTCTTCTTCTTTCTTCCTATAATCTCTTGGCAGGGTTAGAACTGGCACGTTGCTGAAATACTGTGCACCCCGCTGTTTTCCCTCTTTCCCTCATCTTTTTTGGTGGTTGGAGATGCATTTGGGGTTTGCCACACTGGGAAAATGGAAGGGGGGGAAGCACCGGGTGGCTTTAGAGCCACGGAGGTTTGGGAGGGTGGGAGCTGCTTGGCTGGAAATATTAAGCAGAACAACAAAGAAAACACCTGGGGAGGGTGAGGGAGGGTAGGAAGATGTGTTTGGCTATTTTTTTGCATTAAAAGGAAAAGTGGAATTAAGCTCCAATGGAATTTTTTCATTGGAGAGGTGAAAGGCTGTGCCTCCATAGCCCTGGGGACAGCAGGGGATGGGCAGGGATTCCTGAATCCCAATTTGTGAAGGGTGGTTGTTGCTGCTCTGATCTTGGCCCCTGGGAAGTGTTTCCTGGCTTGGGGTGGAGGTGGAAACAGCTCCCATGCTCAGCCTGGAGAAGAGAAGGCTCCAGAGAGACCTCAGAGGGCTTCCCAATGCCTAAAGGGGCTCTGGGAGAGCTGGAGAGGAACTTTGGAAAAGGGCCTGGAGGAGCAGGTCAAGGAGGAATTGCTTCCCCACTGCCAGAGGACAGAGAATTGTTCCCTGTGAGGGTGGGAAGACCCTGGCAGAGGTTGCCCAGAGAAGCTGTGGCTACCCCGTCTGTGGAAGTGTCCAAGGCCAGGTTGGACAGGGCCTGGAGCAGCCTGGGATAGTGGAAGGTGTCCTGCTCATGGCAGGGAGTAGAATAAGGTGAGCTTTCAGCTCTCTTCCAACCCAAACCAGTCTGGGATTCTGTGGTTTTGGATCAGGGATCTACCTCCTTCTATATGCAGCTACCTTCCCTCCATTCTCCTCTGGTTTACTTCCTTGCTTCCCTTGATTGAAGGGGAATGGGGACCTTTTGGGGACTCCCTTCCCCAATCCAGGCATACAGCAGTTCCTGTCAGGTCCCTGCTGGAGCTCTCTTGGCCGGGAAGAGGGGGTGAATCTGGGCTCCCTGTTCACCGTACACCCAACCAACACCAGGTAGCCCCCTTGACCTGGGTCGGGGTCCCATAGGACTGTGATGTCCCCTGAGTCCTCTGCACCCTGGAGTGCAGGATAGATAGTGCGGGAGGAGATAAAATGTCGTGGCGCGACAGGATGAGGTTGGGCTGAGCCCGCAACCGGGTCCTGAATTTGCCATTTTTTGCCTTAAAACCTCAGTGGGGCCTCCTGGCCCTTTAAGAGATCTCCCACTTTCAGCCGAACGGGGGCGCTGCTTCCCCCGGCTCCGGTCCTCCGCCGTCCCGGCATGCACTGCGCCCCCTTTCATTTCCCGCCATTGTGCCTGGGCGCGCGCGGTGCCGCGTGACCGGGCGGGGGGAGCTCCAGGCGGCGGGCCCGGGCCATAGAGACGCGCGGCCGGGGGGTGGGGTGGGGATGGTGGCATAGAGCGTTCCCCCGCCCCGCTCCGCCGGTGGCTGCCCCGAGTCCGCCAGTGCTACCGTCTGGCCCGGACAAAGCGCCGCCGCCTCCCGCCCCGCCCCGCCCCGCCTGCAGCCCCGCCGCGGAGCCATGTCGGCTAGCAGCCTCCTGGAGCAGGTAGGAGTCCCCCGCGCCGATACCGGGACGGCCCTGCCGGGCGAGGCCGCGGCTCTGGGCCTAACGAAGGTTGCGCCCCGGGTCGGGCCGGGCGGCGGCTGCAGCCTTACTCCTCTCCCGTCGCTGAGCTGCGCTCCATTGTGATGCGGCCGGGCCGGGCCTGTCCCCGTAGGGCTCGACCCCGCCGGGCCGGATCTCTCCCCTCGCCGGGCCAGGTCTATCCGTGCCGGGCCTTGGCTTCCCCAACCGCAACGGGTCTGTTTACCACGCTGGCTCTGTCCCCCCCCGTCACCGGCACGGGCCTGAGTCCCCACCCGAGGCGGGTCTGTCCCTCTGACTCACCGGTTTCCCTCTTTTTCTCCCCACGTCGCCGCTGTCGCGCCAGAGACCCAAAGGCCAAGGCAACAAAGGTGAGATCCCGGGGGGCCGGGCGGGCCCGCCTGGGAGCGGGAGGATCCCGCCGCCGGGAGAGGGAGGGTCTCCCTAAAACCTGCCGGGAGGGACACAAACCCTGCGACTGGGCCTGGCTACTGGGCTGGGGATAGTTTGCAGGTGATGTCTGTGCGGTGGGGATGTGTCTGGGTGCCGTGGGCTAAGTGTTAGAATTGGCAGAAATTCATTATATTCTAGGGTTTGGCTTTAAATACTTTAACCTGATAATAATGGGAGCTTATTACATAGGTTTTTCTAACGTGACACGTCTCTTCTCAGTGCAAAACGGCTCTTTGCACCCGAAGGATGGGTTGAATGATGATGACTTTGAGCCCTACCTGAGTCCCCAGGCCCGCCCGGTGAGTACCTGCTGCAGACAGGAACACTAAGAGCAGCAAGGTTTCCTGCTGCTCCAAGTGTGTGGCCTCCTTGTATGTTCCCCATCTCCACTGGTTGTATTTTGAAGTTTGCCAGCTGCCTTCAGTTACGTTCTATCCTACACCTGTATTTCTGCCGGTAGAAAGCCCTAACCCTTGACTACCCTTAGGTTATGGTAGGTGAGGAAGGAAGGTTTTTAGCAACTTTTTAAGGCTGTGAGAACTTCCTAGAGTTGTTGTCAAGTTCTTTGTTTTTTTTTAAATATGACTGTCTCAAAGTCACCATTTCTTCTCTTTCGGTTTTAGTGTTGCACCTGTGTTAGTTTCACCAGAGAGATACACTGAGTTGGGTTGTGAAGTTGCTTGACATGAGGCTGCAGCACTTTCAGAGGATCAGATCAGCCTTCTTACCTCTACACCACATCAACTGACGATGCCTGTCAGGGGGATTTCTCTGTTTTTCACAAAAAAACCCAAAAACAGCTCCAGAGCCCTCATGTGATACAAGTGTTGAGACTTTCTGAGCGCTTTGGTTACAAGTTGAGACAGAGAGTTTTGGAATTTTGTGACCAGATCCTGGAAGTCAAACTTACAGCTACTTTTCCTCTGCACTTTCTCTTAGAGTAACACCACTGTTAACTGGTGTTTGTTTATTTTCCTTAATGAGCTGCAGGGGAGTGACATAGAACAGATGGAGTTGAGCTGATTAGATGTACAAGTGAGTGCTATAGATAAACATCTGTAATAGCACAAGAGCAGCCAGTTTATTCCCTTGGCTTCTATTTCCAGTTGCGATCAATGAAAATAAGCTGGTTTGGTTTCTCCTTGCTGTATTTTTCTATCTTTTTACTAGTCAGTACATTATTTTTTTCATGTAAATGTGATGCATGTTTTTTTGAAACACAGGAACACATTTCTGTCTCAGTTAAATTTTCAACAAGTACTTTCCTAGTTTGTGCTAAAGATCTGAGGATATGTATTCTTTGTCTGTCAGCTGTTCATAATCTTCAGAATTCAGCCTGTCCATCAAGACAACTCATTGCATTCAGCCCTCTGAAAAGTTACAAGCCTAAATTCAGCCTTCATAGGGTGAGAGAACATTATTGCTTTCTCAAGTCTGGAATAAAAGCAGCTACTTTCCTAGTAGCTGTCATTTAATGCTGTTTTATTCTATCTCAGCTGTCAATGTCCCTAATTCCCACCTTCTTTCTGAATATGGATGTATTTCCTACAAACTGCAGTTTGTTTAAGTTTCCTAAAGACAATTAGGGTTACTATTATTTTGAAGCAACACGGTATTTTACTCTGCTTTGCATGTTTTGGTGAAGTATTTCTGGATCTTTAATTTTTGTCGGTGTGTTTCAGGCTGGTAAAAATCAATTTTAAAAAGAAAGAAATGATTGGATGTGCCCCCGGGAGGTAGAAACTGAGCTGGAGCAAGGTGAAACCACCAAGTTAACTTTGAGTGGAACCTTTGAGTGACTCTCGGTTCCTTGTTGCGCTGTGTTGTTGGTCTGTATTCTGTAAAATAGAGTCCAAAACCTCCAGAGCTTGGTCTGGATGGAGGCAAAAATACACAGGTATCCAAGGGTGCACCTCTTTGCTGGAGATGGAAAAGGGAGTTAGAGAAAGTGTTCTGAATAATTGAACGCACCTGTGAGGTACCCATGTTGCAAAGTTTCACTGCTCCTTATTCCCTGCCTGCTCCTTCAAGTATGACCGTTGTCAGTTCCCATGAGGTTACTGTGTATTTTGAAGCTCAGATACACAGTAAATGATTTTTCAGCCCTTTAAAAATCAAAAGCTCCAACAGCAAGGCTCACTCAGAACCCCGGTTCCGGTCTGAAGTGGAACAGTGAATTTGAGGAAATAACTTCATGAAGAGTCTTAGTTACAGAGAGAATGAGAAGCTGGTGGAAATTTATTTGCATGGTAATCAGCAAGTGTGTCAGTTTCGCGAGGGCAGGGGAGCAGAGCGAGATACTGTGTTTGATAACAAAGCAGTATTGGGGACTTTCAGGTGGAGAACAGCAGTGGCTGTGTCCCAAATCTGCTCTGAGCTGCCTGTGCTCAACTCTTGAACTGCTCTGCTCCCTCCTTACTGCCTGTATGTAGCTACTTAGTACTTCACAGGTCATAACTGAATGTGTTAGATATCTCAGAGTTGAACTTAATTGACAAGTGGGAAAATACTCTGAGGTGACAAGAGGAAAGATTTTTATTTGATGTACTTATGTGCTTCGGGTGCTCCTGTGGAGAGAAAATGGCTTTGCCTCGGGTTTAGGGATGGTCTGGCACATTCCTGTTTCTTTAAAACTGAGCTCAGGAGAGAAAATGTTACCCTTATCATTGAGGCTGTTAACTTATGGAGTGACTTTGCAGGCTCAAAATAATAATAGGAAATTCTAAGTTCTTTAATTTGTCTTAAACTTTGGACATACCGAGTCCTGAGTGTAGTAGGATTGAGTTCTTCAGTTAGTAAAACCCCTGAATGAGAGGTTTTTTACTCATTTGCTTTTGGGAGACCTTTGTGAAAACAAAGATTGAAGAGAGCATCTCTGAGTTTTCAGGCAGTACCACAGCCCTGAACACGATGTTAAATAATTCCAGTTAATTTCTGGAACAAATTAAAGTTGAGGCTTGGTTAGCCCCAAGCCTGTTGCTCTCCTGTAAGTAGAAGGTAGAGTGGCAAACCAACTATTTCTGGAGGGTGCCAGAGCCATCCTGAAAGACTCCCTGGATTTCAGCCTGTCATGAAGTCCTCTGGGAGCTGTGCTTGGCATGTGGATACAAGATTCAGTGAGAAACAGAGCAGAGCCTGCTGCAAGCCGAGCTTTTAGCTGGGAGCTGAACATGGCTTTGATCTCATCTGCACTGGGATGGTGTGTTAGGGGCTGGGCAGCACCAGGCTGCTGCTCACAGGTTTGAATTACTCAGTCCATTAGCAGGACTGAAACTATTCCCCTGAGAGGACCTGGGTTTGAGTGGGAAATGACAGATGTTTTTCATGTAAGCAAATCTTGGGAATGTCTGAAACTTCCTTATTGTCAAATTAGACATTTGTTTTCTGTAACCTAAAGGCTACCTGGATGTTAAAAGAGAGATCAAGGCATGGAGCTGTTGTTTGCTTTTTTTTTTTTCTCTCTCTGGATTTGAAACCTGCTGGTGCTGTCACTGTGCTGTAAAAGGCTTCTATTGATTACTTCCCATTTTCAAGTAATTTTCATTGTGGGCCAACAGCACTGCAGACATTCATGTTTTGAGGAATAGGCCCTAAATCCCTGTTCATTTCCATTTTCTTGGAATAGTGTGAAGTGTGGAACTTTGAATTGTAGGAATAAAGCTGTTTTCATGGCTAGTAAGTTTAAGGAAAACAGATAGGGACACTTGTGATTTTTGCAGTGTGTTTCCACTGGATCCTTTTCTTTCTTATTCCACTTCTCTCTGCATTCTTTCCCCAAATCTTCCCTGGACCACCCTAGAAAGGGTATGTTACACAGGCAGGAATAATCCTTGTTGGAATTACCTACTAGTAGAAGATGATATTTGGATGCAAGATACTGGATTTTAAAGCCTGAGCAGAAGCCCTGGGGCTTCCCAGTGTCCAATCCCACACCATGTGTCAGGAACACCACACACTCCCCTCTTGGCATGGGAAGTTATGTCTTTAATCTTTCTTAGCCTTTGTCTTTAACCTTTCCGGCAATGGAACAGATTTTAGAGCCCTTATAACAAAGGAGTTCAAGGCTGGGCCTGTTTTATCTGCCCAGCCTTATGGTAGGGAGGAGTGGGGAATGGAAAGTCTAAGCTGCCTTTATTCCTGGCCCCTTAAAATTGGTCCAGCTCCTCCTAACTATTCAGTGCTTATGTTTTTGTGGTTTTCTTTCAGAATAATGCATACACTGCAATGTCTGATTCCTACTTACCAAGCTACTTCAGTCCCTCCATTGGATTCTCCTACTCCTTAGGTGAAGCTGCCTGGTCCACAGGGGGAGACCCCCCCATGCCCTACCTGACGTCATATGGACAGCTGAGCAATGGGGAACCTCACTTCCTCCCTGATGCCATGTTCGGGCAGCCAGGGGCCCTTGGCAGCACTCCATTCCTCGGGCAGCACGGTTTTAACTTCTTTCCAAGCGGGATTGACTTTTCGGCTTGGGGGAATAACAGTTCTCAGGGACAATCCACTCAAAGCTCTGGTTACAGCAGCAACTACGCCTACGCTCCCAGCTCCCTAGGAGGGGCCATGATCGATGGGCAGTCGGCCTTTGCCAACGAGACTCTGAACAAGGCTCCTGGCATGAACACCATTGATCAGGGCATGGCAGCCCTCAAGCTGGGCAGCACAGACCTGGTGAGCAGTGTCCCAAAAGTTGTCGGCTCAGCCGTGGGGAGTGGATCTATCACCAGTAATATCGTGACGTCAAACAGTTTGCCTCCTGCAACGATTGCACCACCAAAGCCGACTTCGTGGGCTGACATTGCCAGCAAACCTGCCAAGCAGCAGCCCAAGCTGAAGACCAAGAATGGCATTGCAGGGTCAAGTCTTCCGCCGCCTCCCATAAAACATAACATGGATATCGGGACTTGGGATAACAAAGGTCCAATGGCAAAAACACCGTCACAGGCCTTGGTCCAGAATCTTGCTCAGCAGCCAGCACAGGTGTCTCCACAGCCCATGGGCCAGCAGATCAATAGTAGCCCACCGGTGACCCAGGCTCCGGGTGGGCAGCAGCCACAGGCGCTTCCACCGCCAGCCCCACTGCCTGTGCCACCAGCACAGCCCACCCGCTGGGTTGCCCCTCGGAATCGTGGCAACGGCTTCAGCCAGAACGGAGTGGACGGTAACGGAGTGGGACAAGCTCAGGCCAGTTCTGGTTCTCCTTCAGAGCCACACCCAGTCTTGGAGAAGTTGAGATCTGTCAACAACTACAACCCCAAGGATTTTGACTGGAACCCAAAGCATGGACGAGTTTTCATCATTAAGAGTTACTCTGAGGACGATATCCACCGTTCCATTAAATACAACATCTGGTGTAGTACGGAGCATGGCAACAAGAGACTGGATGCAGCCTATCGCTCCACGAATGGGAAGGGCCCTGTATACTTACTGTTCAGTGTCAATGGTAGTGGTCACTTCTGCGGCGTAGCAGAAATGAAATCTGCTGTGGACTATAACACCTGTGCAGGGGTGTGGTCCCAGGACAAATGGAAGGGACGCTTTGATGTCAGGTGGATTTTTGTGAAGGACGTTCCCAACAGCCAGCTGCGACACATCCGCCTAGAGAACAACGAGAATAAACCAGTGACCAACTCCAGGGACACTCAGGAGGTGCCTCTGGAAAAGGCTAAGCAGGTGTTGAAAATCATTGCCACCTACAAGCACACCACCTCCATCTTTGATGACTTCTCACACTATGAGAAACGCCAAGAGGAGGAGGAAAATGTTAAAAAGGTAACATGTTTGTGTGTCTTGTCTTAGTTCTGCAAGGCAAGAGGTAGTGGGGGCGCCTTGCACTGGACAAACTCTGGGGTGTGAAAGGGTGGACTTGCGGGCATTAGCCTGCCTTTGGCTATCTGTCTCCTCCTATCTGGAACCCACACCCCCAAATAGTAGTCCCTCCTTGGGTGGGAGTATGTCCAGAGAAGCCATCAAGGTGGTTAGAGGGATGGAGCACCTCTCCTGTGAGGAAAGGATGAGAGAATTGGGATTGTTCAGGCAGGAGAAGAGAAGGCTTTGAGGTGACCTAGTTGTGGCTGCCTAGTGCCTGACAGGAGCCAAGAGGAAAGATGGAGGGAGACTATTTACAAGGGCCTGGAGACACGGGACAAGGGGGAATGGCTTTAAATGGAGAGAATAGGTTGCTTGGATTGGATATTAGGAAAAAAATGTTCCCTGTGAGGGTGGTGAGGCCCTGGCACAGGTTGCCTAGAGAAGTTGTGGCTTCCCCATCCTTGGAAGTGTCCAAAGCCAGGTTGGATGGGGCTTGGAGCTGCCTGGGCTAGCAGAAGGTGTCCCTGCCCATGGCAGGGAGTTAGATGATCTTTAACATCCCTTCCAATCCAAACCACTCTACAGTTCTATGAAATGAATGCCAGCACTTGGCAGAACAGGGTGAGGAGCCTTACACAGGCCCTGCCCGTGATTGACTGTGTGTTGGTTATGCTGAATCTCAGCCTTTGCTGAGTGTTGTGATGTAAACAAAATAAATTTCTGTGCCATTACCAGCTCCTGAATCAGGGCAGTTTGAAGTCAGAGACCAGCAGAGGGCATTTGGGAAGGTGTTAGAAACCAGAGCTGGGTTATTGGAACGGCTGCTAATCTACCCCCTGGCCACAGTGGGGTCAGCGTGACAGATGTCTTCCTCCACTTGTAAAACCTCCAGGAACAGGAGCCGTTCCTGTCCCTCCCCAGGCAATCTATGTCTCTCCTTAATTATCCTTCCCGTAAGGAGGCTTTATCTAATGCCCAACCTAAATCTCCCTCACTGCGATTGAAGTCCATGACTGCTTGTCCTGTGGACGTGGTTGTTGCTCTGTTTGGGGCCACGGTGGGCTGTCACCCGCATTGCACTGCCAGCAGTGTGGCGCATGAGCTGAGCTCACAACTTGCCTTGCAGCTGCTTTCAAATCCTCCTGTCATCATCTACTCCTTAACGATGCATTAATTGAAAATCCTGCTCCAAATTCAGGAATCGGTGGGCTTTGAATCTTACTTGGCTTCAGCTGTAGTAAAGTCACCTGGGGCTGCCCTTACCTCAGTGTGGGTCTGGCTTATGTTTGATCAAAATGATAATTCTAAAAATCAGCATTAGCACAGCTGTCTGGGAGTTTGCCAAGTTTCCTGATAATCTCTTTAGTTCGAGCAATGGGGAATTTTTCACCCAAGACTTGAAGAGCAGAATCAGGAGCTGCAGCTCATCACTGTGACAGTGAATGCAGTTTTTAATTTTTTATATATATTTTCCATGGAGTATCATATAAATAATAACACTTAGGCACAAAGGTGGTCACTTGCAGTGCTTGGAGAAAGTCTATAAGGGAGGAATAATAAATGGCAAGGTGTGAAGGTGTAAACTGGTATTTTGTGAGGACCTGAATGTTTGTTTTGTGTCATTTCACCTCCTAGAATAGTTTCACTTGCTATCCAGCCTTTATCTTCCCTGTGAGGGTGGTGAGGCTCTGTCACAGGTTGGCCCAGAGAAGCTGTGGCTGCGCCTGTTATGGAAATGTTCAAGGCCAGGTTGGATGGGGCTTGGAGCAGCCTCATCTAGTGGAAGATGTTCCTGCCCATGGCAGGGAGTGGAGCAGGATTATCTGTAAGGTGCTTTCCAACCTAAATCATTATGGCATTCGGTGATACCCTCCAGACCTGACTTCAGGGAGCAACAGTTACCATTGTTATAGTCAGACCTTGGCACGGTGGAAGAATGCAGGGGAAGGGGAAAAATGTTCCTTAAGGACAGGTGATGGATGGATGGACGGACGGACTAAAAGAAAGAGTTAATATGAAGTACGGGAAAGCAGAAGGAAGAGGAAAAGAGAGGAGAAGGCTTTGGGAAAAGCAGACAGAATGATGGGCTCTTCTTCTGGAAAGCTGCTGTGTTTGCCGTGTAAAGTCTGAAAATCAGGAATATACTAGAAATGAGGCCTAGCAGTTTTCTTAAAGCTGTGAAGCGTGTATTCATCATCCCAGTTGCATTTTAAAGTCTCCTCCCCTTGCTTGCTTCTTTAGACTTGCTTGTGTGGAGAGTTGAAAGCAGCGATAATCTGAGCGCCAGCGCTTCCTTTCTGAACCATGTTCTAGTGGATGCAGCAGCAGTTGATTAGGAAAGTGGTCTTTCTCTCCCATGGAACTTAGTCATAGGTCTTTGGAATTCACAGAGAAGGGAGTTGTGTAAACACAATCAGTGTTTGCTCTTTTCTATTTACTCACCCTGTGTTTCATGCTCTGGGCCCCTGTAACATCCGGCACAGAGGATGTGACTCTCTGGGCCTTGGTCATTCTTACAGCAACAGTTTGACCTCCTCTGTCACTCACTGACACAGCCTGGAATGTAGATAAGGTTTCTGTAACTTCTCTTCCATGGTTTCATTGGGGACCAGTTATTTTTTGCTGAAGGAGAGTTTTCTCTTTCCTTGAAGTGATTCCTACCATGGGATTAGAAGTGCCAAAAAGCCCAAACTGTGCTCTAGCTGCTTGAAGCATCTCGAGTAATTGCCTGAATTAAAAAAATAAATGAGGAACCAGAGTTGAAGCACTGGAAAGTTAAAATGCTGCTCTGTCAGCAGCTCCCTGCTTTTTGTGCTGCTTTGTGCTGGGGAAATCCCATTGCTCCCAGCTCTTTTATCTCTTCCACAGTGTGAGGTGTTGATACTCTGCAGTTGTGTTCCTTGAAGCTTAAATGTTTCAAGGTTTGGCTTGTTTCAGCTTCTCCGAAGCTGAAATTGTTTCACTCGGCAGATTCCTGCTTGCTGCCTGAGCAGATGGATGATCTCTTGCGAAAGTCTGGAACTCTTGAATATACTTTTATACTTCTCACTGTTAGTCATTTCTTCAGAATCCCCTAAAGCAGGTCCAAGAAATTAAGTGAAAAATGTAGTGTTTATGCTGTTTCCATTGTCCAGCGAAGGGAGAGGGGTGGGTAGTCAGTTCAGTGTTGAAAACACTGAAATAATCCTCTTCCTTTCCTATTGCCTATGCCCATCCTGTTCCTCTAAAGCTAATCGTCATTCCTTTTCTGTGTGTTGCTTTGCTCTACTAATCCAGTTTTTTAGACGGTTTGAATATTCTCCTGACCCAAAATGGTGGAGCCAACTCACAGTGCAATTCTGCCTGGTGCAAAGCTGAAACCCAGAACAACTGATTTTATGGTAGAGATTGTCACTGACTTCTTCCATGCAATAATTATTTTATCTTTGTTTTAAACAACCGAAACAGCAACACAAATCCCTGCCTCAAGGTCATGCACTTGGATTTCTAGGAATGCTGCAGTGACCTTGGTGTAAAGATCTACCATAATGGTCTGCGTGGTGTGAAAGGTTAGATGGCTTGTGTTTTGTAGGAACTTTTAAGTGAAGTTTATTTTGGTTCTTTCTGCCTGCCCAGGCTTGATATTTGACTACTCACAGGTTCAAGGGATTTTTGGGAAGGCTATCTCATGGAAACCAGTCCTGTGTAGAGTGCTTAGTGGTCAGGTTTGTAGCTGGGAAGAGATACTTGGTGCTGGGACTTGAAGTATTGAAAGTATTGAATCAGGCTGAGCTGTGCTGGATGGGGAGGGCTTTGGTGGGGTTTGTCATGCTGAGGATCAGCCTCAAAGCACAAAGGTGGGATTGCCCAGATTGGATCTGTTATTTCTGGAATTGTGCTGCTTTGTGCCTCAGCAGATGCTGTCTGCTGGATAAAAGAGTATTAATAGTGGCAAGAGTCACTGCCTCCTTGGAACACATGATTTAAAGGAAAACTGAGGGGTGTTGTAAGAGCCTGTTTGAAATGGGTAGGCTGTTTCACAGTCGCTGGAATACATGAATGCTTTCTGATGGATTTTACAAAGCTCTTTTTTTTTCCTCCCAATTTGTAATCTCGGAGGGGAGGAGAGAGAATATTCCCTATAGGGTGGACCAGCACGCTTTCCTCCTGCTGTTAGAGTTGTCCTGGAGAATGCTACATTTGCTTTGGCTTTACCATATTCCAGAGGACAGTATTTCTGACTAGAAGATTAATTTCCTGGATATTCTATATCCAGGCAAAGCCAACTGTTCTCTGTGGCAGCAAGGGAACACTCCTTCCACTCACACAGTTCCTTTCATTTGGTGATGGCAGGGCTGTTTGCTGTTTTCTGCTCCAGATCCGGGCCATGAGTGAAATTATTTGATTGATGCACCGAGACAGAATTTTCGCTGTGCTGTTCAGCAGTGCACGTGGTTTCAGTTTATTTGCTGGCTGTTCAAATCCTGTAGGTCTGTGTCCATGCTTGTGTATTTGCCCAAGAATGGAGGAAACAAACTATCCTGCTTATTCCAGTGGCTTGGCACTCTCTGTTTGTAAGGAATACTTTGTGCTTATGATATTTTTAAGCCAGCACATAACAACACTCAAATTTTTATTTTTGCTTGTGTTCTAGCTGTGTCTAAATACAGGAGAAGACTGGAGGAAAGACTTAGATCTGTCTGATGCTCTAATCTGTGTTTTCTGCTATGAGACAGGGAGCTGTGTTTCCTTGTCCCTAAAACAGGAGCAGCTGGGAGGTTTTCTACTGCAACTGAAGTGGAATCAGAGCAGTGGAAGAGCAAACCACTTGTACTTGCCTTGTAGTCCTGTCTCCCACTATTAGTATTGTGTTAGAAGTCTGTAATATTTTAATGTAATGTTTGTTAATATTATAAAATAATTAAAGTTGACTTTTTGATGTTGGTTTAAAGGCCTGTTGAGATGCACTGTTTAATTTTTTTCAATTGTTTTATCCCTGTCCATGGCAGAGGATTGGAACTAGAAGATTTATAAGGTCCTTTCCAACCCAAGCTGTTCTAGGATTCAAGGACTGGGATTGGAGTTGGGCAGGCCAGAGAATGCAGGCCATCTGCAATGGGGTTTCACGCCTCTTAGAGGTCTGGCCTCGAGCAGGGGAAGTTTATTCCACACCCTGTTCTTGTGAACCTGGTTTCCAACCTACTTCTTGCCCTCTCGCTGTGGGCAAAGCTTCATGTCCCCCCACTCCAGGTTATCTCAGCTGGATGATTTCAGTTCTGAGCGGCAGAATACCCTGAACTAATTGTTCTTATGTGTTAATTGAATTGATTATGAACATATTAATGACTTCAAATGAATGACTTAAAATTTAAAAAACCCAATTTTTTTTGCCCTTCAGCAGATGAAGTAAAATGATGGAATGACCTTGAACTGAAGTGGGGTAGATTTAGATGAGCTATTAGGGAGAAAATAATTTCTGTAAGGGTGTTGAGGTCCTGGCAGGGGTTGCCCAGAGAGGCTGTGGCTACCTCTGGATCCCTGGAAGTGTCCAAGGCCAGGCTAGACAAGGCTTGGAGCTGCGTGACCACGTGTAGTGGAAGGTGTCCCTGTCCATAGCAGGGAGTGGAAAGGGCTGGGCTTTCACATCCCTTCCAGTCCAAACTAGTCTGTGATTCTGTGATAAATTGCCTTTATATGGCTGGCAGATTCCCTAGAAACATTGTGGAGGGCTTGGAATGCAGAAGGGAATGTGTAAGGTGTCAGCAGCAGGGGTTGCTTTGGTTTTTTTCTCCTCTTATTTTTTCCTCCCAGAGTTCTGGATAACTTGCTGGCACTGAGGTTAAGAGCTACTGACACACAGTATGTGTTTTAGATTACTTTACTTTATTAACAGCTGTTGTGCCAGAAAAAGTAGTTATCTTCCAAGCAAAACTCTTTGCTGGCTGTTTCATTCAGTCAAACCCCCAGGGCATGATCTGGTTCAGTTCCCTGGATTTTTCCCTAGTGCAGAAGTACAGTGGGTCACAAGACATTGCTGAAAGCTGATTAGGATCCCAATAAAACAGTTGAAGGACATTGTTCTGTGTGCAGTCCATCAAGAACAGCTCCATGCACAGTTGTTCCTTCCTTGTTCTTACTGAAACTAATTCTGCACCAGCTTTTTGCCTGAAAGGAGCTGCTTTCTTCTTTTCTGTCTCTGTTTCATGAAGCTCCTTGTTTTGAGCTGTGTTCTTTCTCACCATAATTAGTCCTCTCATTTTCCTGCATGTTCTGGTTTGTAATTGTAGTGTCTTATGGCTTTGTGAGTTAATAACTAATTCCTTAGTGGTGCAAACCACTGGAGGCTTGGCAGCCAGAACACTGCCAACATCCTGCTCTCTACCACGGCAGTTCCTAGAGAAGTCCCTGTTAAACAAGGATGGTCATATTATCCAGACTGATGGTTGGGATAGAGGGTTGTTTGTAGCTCCTTCCAGTGACTAGTGCCCAGTATGAGCCTTTTTAATTGACATGCTATAGGGAGCGTTGGCTCTTTTACTTGAGCTTGAATTCAGCTCTTCATGGCTGACAGAAGCAGGCTAACAGATCTCCTCTTGTCCTCTCATAATACAGAATATTTTCTTGTAGCATGAAGTGTCTCTTCTATCTTATTTGGGATGGAGATGGTGTTTAAGCCTCAAATACCAGGACAGCTGCAGTGGGTCAGATCAGAGTCTGTGTTAGTGCCTCTCACGTGGCAGCAGGAGATGCATGTCTGCTGGGCACAGAGAAAGAAATTGCTTGGGTATCGCTGCTTTCTGTTTCCATTTAGAAAATCCTGTGTGCAGCTGGCAATAACACGGTTGAGAGCAAACACTTGTGAGGACGGTACAGGCATGTATCCCTCTCTGAAGGTTTTCCTTCTCTTGAAGAATAGGTGGCTTTGGAATTTACATAACCCCAAGGATGTATCTTTGTCTTTATCAGTTCATAATTTTTCTATCTTATCTACTTGTTGATGCACTCCTTGAGCATCCACCGGGTTTCCAGTTCTTCAGCTAAACTATATATTGTGTGGGGAAATGTCCTTTTGGTTTGCTTTGAGTCTGCCTCATGATTCCTCCTTGTTCTTAAATGAGAAAAGATAGTGAGCAATTATTTCACTCCTCTGTGCCTATTCTGTCTTTCCAGTTATCTGTCTTCCAGGTCAGAGAGTTAGAGCACAGTGGCTCTGCAGATGGAAATGCTTCTGTCCCTTGCTCATCCCTGTTTGTCTTTGACCCTTTTCCAGTTCTGCTCCGTGCCTGTGGAGGCAGAGAGGAGCGGAGCTACACTCTGCTCAGGATAGATTCTGTCTGGGTTTGTATAACAGCACAGTGATATGTTTTGTTCAGGGGTGATACTTGCTTTTCTTCAGGGTAGGCAGTTTCCTGGAGTGACAGATCATGTTTCTGATGGTTAACGGTCAATTTGGAACTCATAATCTTGGGATTAGGGGTAGGGATTTTCTGCACATGCATCATTTAATTTTTCTCAACCAGGTAGACCACATGTCCAACTGTAAAGTTCGGCAGGTTTTTCTCAGAAAGTCGTCCATTTAGTCAGCTGCAGTTTTTATTAGCCTGAATAGCTTAATATCATCCGTAAACTTGGCCACTATTATTCATTCCTCTCTCTAATGTTTTATGAGTATATGGAGCCACAAATTCCACTGAAGTTCTGTGGGTTTTCAGTCCTTATCATTACACCTGCATGGTGTGACAGATGGTACTGCGAAGGCTTTAGCTCTACAGCAGTGAAGATTCTGAAACATTAAAGTGGAGTTCCTTCCTTTTCTAAAGAGTTTTGTGGCACTCACGGTAAGACTTTTTGCCTGAGCGGTGGCTTAAGACCAAAGTAATGAAGTGCGTTTCCTGTGTAGTGATGAGGTAGAATAAAAAAACCCCTGGTTGTTGAAGACCAGGAGAATTTTCATTCTTCCTAATGACTGGAAAGGACTTGGCTTATTTTACTTGTCCTCCAAAGTCAGCCAGTCCAGTTCCAGGCTGTGTTGTGAGCCCATTTGTCCTCCTGTGGAATGCCACTGGGAATCCTTCCAGTCTCTGCTGTGTCTCTTTTGCTCTAAATATGTTTAGAAAAAAACACATGTTCTCAGCTTTTCACCATTCTGTTTCCTGCCCTGTGGGACAAGAGACCCTATGGAAAGTAATTATAAATGGGAATTGAGCTGCTTTATTCAGGCAATTGAATGTGATGTTTAAGCAAGAAGAGGTTTGTGCTTTGCAGTTGATTGCATTGGTTTTAAAAGGTGCTTGGAAAGATTCTGGGGAACAGCAGTGTGCCTGAAGGTATCTGATAGGTTGGACCACCTTGTGTAAACCCTCCATTAGAGGAAAAGCCTTGGCTGTCTTCATGCCCTTCTTGTACCAGGCTGGTTGTTCTGACATGGAAATTAGATGTCCAAGGCCATATGTCTCTTCTTGACTCCTGCTTGTTCAATGATGTGAGTTTGCCCTGTTTAGGGTTCTGTGGATATTTGGGTTTGCTCTGTTAGATTAGAAAAAGCCCGTCCTATGATGAAGAAACACTTTCATTTGCATTATCACCTCTCTTCCTTGGTGCTGAGCCCCATTAAGTGAATGGGAGGTAGGATGAAGGTGTCAGGCTATAACCAGATCACTATCTGATTTTTTTAATCCCTTCTAGACTAGGACGTAGCTTTTTTTGTAACCCTGATGGCTTTCTAATGCTGACACCAGGAAAAGTTACATTTGGTTTATAAATACTGCTTGTGGAGTATAATATACAAGTGATGCATCATCCATCATTTGTGCTGTGTCTGTTTCTTGAGCACATCCAGCCATGGGCTGCAGTAACTCCTGATTTCTAAGGCAGTGATCTAAGATGTCTGCCACACAGGCACAGGCATATGGAAATCCCACTGGGTTGCTTGGGTGGGATTGCATCAAACAGTGAAGTGCAGCACCACAGGCTGAGTGGGGCTGTTGAGGTGCTTGATCTGTGTGTGTGTGTGTGTGTGTGTATGTATACCAAGGCCAGGGTTTGATTACAGGCTCTCCAGGGAATGGTCTGGCAGCCTTGGCTGCCAGAGATCCAGAAACCTTTGGACAGTGCTCTCTGATACAGGGTGGAATTGTTGGGGTGTCCTGTGCAGGGCCAGGAGTTGGACGTGATGATCCTTGTGGGTCCAGCTCAGGATTTTCTGATTGGGTGTCTCAGCCTTTTGGGGAATGATACTAGGAGTTCCAATGCTCCAGTGAAGGAATCTCCTGCTGTTTCCTCTGTGGGCAGGCACTGAGCACGTGATGCCTTTTGCTTGGAGGACCTTCTCAGGCTAAACTGAAACTGTGCCTGGCCTGGCCTGCCCAAGGGCTTTGGGCTGTGCTGCAGCTTAGGCAGGTGCCAACAAACTAGGGTTTGTGTGCTGCACAGCTGGGAGCTGTGCCCTGCCTTCTTCTTCAGGTGCTCCTTTGGCTTAGTCTGCTATTTATTTATCTGCGGTATGGTGATAAAATCCTTATGTTTACCAGGAGTGTTGATGCAGAACCTTGGTTGTCTCTCACTGTCACCTTGTCAGGTGCAAACACTTGAGCCTTTTGTTGCTGGCTCCCCTGCGGCATGAATATGTAAGGTGATCTCTCATTGCTCAGTTGCTGTTATCAGGACCTGGCTTGTGACATGGCTGCAGCCCCTGGGGACAGCAATGACAGTTCAGCTGGGGACCGAAGTTTCTTTGAGTGATATGATCAGAAAGGGCTCCTGTTTGAATACTTGCCCTGTGTGAGCTTGGTGTCAGCACAGGATTTGAGCCATGGCACATGTCAGCTATTCCCATGCCATTTTTCTCTTGCCCTTCCTGTTCCTGAGGGGTTTGATGGATGGGGATGAGTCTGAGCAGGTGTCTTTCTTGCTTCTCCCATATGGATCAATCAGATGTGGCCCAAATTTAATGAAAGTGCAGCCAAAGGGCATAAAACACTTCTGATGGAGCCCTTTTGCTATCCAGGGATTGTATCCCAGAGCAAAGCCCTGCGTGTGTGTGCACAGACGCTGCTTTTCCTTCTCGGGCCGTTGCATAGCTGGGTGGGCTGTGACTTAGATTGTTCCATAGCCTGTGCATTTGGATTTGGATGAGCCGGGAAGGACAGATGTTTGCAACATGGTTGAGCCTTCCTGTGTGTTCTGGTAGATCTGACTGGTGGTTGAATGCTCACTGTGACACCTCAAGGACCAAAATGTCTTGGGATCCTTCTGCTCCACTCAGGTGAGACTTTGCATGCATTGCTGCATCCAGCTCTGGGAATTCTAGCATTAGATATATGTGAAGCTGCTGGAGCAAGTCCAGAGGAGGCCACAGAGATGCTCCAAAGGCTAGACGCAGCTGGGAGAGAAGTTGACCTCGAGAAGGCTCTAGGGGGACCTCTGAGGCCCTTCTAATGCCTAAAGGGGGCCCATGAGAGCTGGAGAGAGACTTCGGACAAGGGTCTGGAGGGACAGGACAAGGAGGAACGGCTTCCCACTGCTAGAGGGCAGGGTCAGATGGGATATTGGGAAGGGATTGTTTCCTGTGAGGGTGGCGTGGCTCTGGCACAGGTTGCCCAGAGAAACTGTGTCTGTCCAATCCCTGGAATTGTTCAAGGCCAGGTTGGAGAGGGCCTGGAAGAACCTGGTCTAGTGGAAAGTGTGCCTGCCCATGGCAAGATGGGATTTCAGCTCTCTTCCAACCCAAACCAGTTGGATTCGGTGATTTTGGATCAGGGATCCACCTCCTTCCATATCTAGCCACCTTTCCTCCATTCCCCTCTGGCTTTCTCCTTGAGGCAGCCCCTTGACGGAAGGGGAATGGGGACCTTTTGGGGACCCCCTTCTCCAGTCCCGGTTTACAGAAGGTCTGAAGTGAGGATGTTCTCTTTGGTCCCCTCTCTAGCTTGGCGACATGGGGGACATCTGTTCTAGTCTCTGTTCTGACACATTGGTATTTAAGGGGGGATTTTCCCTGGAGTTGGCTCCTTATTAGCTGTACTCAGGCCTTGGGAGCAGCATCACCTTCTCACTGGGAAGATGTGATTGATTGGGGTCCAGCTGCTCAGCTAGCAGGGTGATGTGTGTGCAGCAGGACCCTAGGCCACTGTCCTGGCCCAGGACTCTGGCCCTGGAGATGCACAGGGGATTATTGAACATGGCAGCCAGTTTATCCCACGTCTGCCTTTGGGAAGTGGTGGCATTAGCTCACATAGTTGCAGCTGCTTCCCAGAGGGATGCATGACATTGCCATCTGTCCCGGTTTAACATAACATGCTGGCTGCTGAGCCAGAAACAGAGCTTGGCACCTTTCTTTGGATTTGTGACTCTCCCTGCAGTGCTTGTTGTGCTCTGTGTTCAGGCCTGTCTCTGCTTCCCACCTCAGCAGTTGGATTTTGCTGTGGTGCAGTTGTTTTTCTGGCAATGAAAGCACCTGCAATCGACTTGGACAGTTACAGGAAAACAGGAGAACTAAATTGACTTATGATGAGTAAGTGTTCTTAATGAGAACATGTGCTTTTGTCTAATCCCTGTCCCCAGAAGACAGCAGAGGATCATGCTGGCCTTGCTTTGCATCCTACAGAGGAATTGGAGATGAAGCCTCTTTGGGTGTGTGACTGACAGGCCAAAGCCAGTGGTGTTCTGAGCCTGGGGGCCAGGCCTCAGTTTTTGGGAAGGTTTCTAAGGATAGATGGCTGCACATGCTGTTGTCCCAGAATTGAAGCTGTTTGGGGATGGGCTCTCCCTGGATTTAGCAGTGGCAAAGGATGGGGTTTCCTGTAGCAGCCTGTGTGCTTGTGGCAGAGGTTGTGTGAGCTGCGAAGATGGGATGGTGCCTCCCATCACTAAATTAGCATAGGACCATGGGAAGCAGGCAGGGGACTCTGTTGCCGCCCTTATTTCAGGGGATACAACTCCAGGCAGAGCAGCTGACATGCAGGGAAACACCCTGAGCTGAAAGCACCAGAGCCCTCACAGCATCTCCTCTCCAAGTGAAGCGGGAATACCTGCTGTACCCGTTGGTACCTGCTGCAAGTATGGCTTTGCTGTGAAAGTGGGATGGACTTGGCACCTCTCGGACTGGCTGGGTCTCTCAAGGAAGAGACAGAGCCAGGGAGAAGCATCAGCTCAGGGCCCTCTGGCTGCTGACAGGTTTAATTTCTGAGGTGGTGTCTTATGATCTGGCAATAACACTTTTAGCACCTCATAACGCTTTAGGGAAGCCTGGAACTGCTTCTGTGAGAGCTACTCGGTTAAACCCAAGCAAAACCCAGAAGAGATGGACACAGGGTGCGGAGAACAGCAGAGGGGGTGGCAGCCTTTGGTGTCTCCAGGTATTTGGTGCTGCGCCTTCCCTGTTCCGGTGCAATTATTTGGACATGGTGTTTCCACAGTGGTGGAGGAATACCCAGGCGTGATAGCAGCAGTTAGTGGGAAATTCCTGTGAAGTCCTTGGTTTTCGAGTGAGATGCCATCAAGTAGTGTCAGGGGTATCACAGAGGCTTTCTGCTGGGTGCTGGGACTGTTTCAGTCCCTGCAGACCAAGGCTGATGTCAGTGCTCCCTGTTGGTTGAGCTCCATCCTGCTTTGATGCCTACATGGGAGTTCAGGTGGAGTGTTTTTCATAGAATTGTGGAATGATTTAGGTTGGAAGGGGCCTTAAAGACCATCTCATTCCAATGCGGATACACGTTCCACTAGACCAGGCTGCTCCAAGTCCTGTCCAGCCTGGCCTTGGATGGATAAGATATCCATCCTTAGATGGATAAGGCAGCCACAGCTTCTCGGGGCAATCTGTGCTAGAGCCACACCACCCTCACAGGGAAGAATTTCTTACCAAGATCCCACCTAACCCTGCCCTCTGGCAGTGGGAAGCCGTTCCTCCTTGTCCTGTCCCTCCAGGCCCTTGTCCAAAGTCCCTCTCCAGCTCTCCTGGAGCCCCTTTAGGCACCACAAAGGGCCTAAGAGGTCTCCCTGGATGAACACCCCCAGCTCTCCCAGCCTATCCCCAGAGCAGGGGGGGCTCCAGCCCTCAGAGCTTTCCTGTGGCCTCCTCTGGACTTGCTCCAGCAGATCCACTTCCTTCTGATGTTGGAATCCACAGAGCTGAATGCAGCTCTGCAGGTGGTGAATCACCCACCTAAGAAGAGAAAAAAATGGAGAATGCGGAGTTGCTTGACCTCAGCAATGTCACATCTCTGCAATGACTGGATGCAGTAGCAGCACTTTTTTGACAAAAACAGTGCTTTTTTCCTGGCTTTGCTGGCTATGGGATAGGCTCCATGGGAGAGCCATGTTTTGGAATGCTGATGTGTAATAGTGGTGAATAAAACTGCTTTCAGCTAATATGATCTCCTGTTATTTGTTTTGCAGGAACGCCAAGGCCGTGTCAAGTAAAAGGTCATACCTCCACCACAGATTGCAGCAGAGATTGCATCCCAGCTTTGAGAAAGAGAAAGGAGCAAGAGTATCCCAGAGAGAATTAGGGCTTCTTTTTCTTAATTCCTTTGACTTCAAAAAGACTTTTACAAACTTCCACTTTAAAAAAAAAAAAAAAAGTATTGGAATATCACAAGACATAGGACTAAAAAACAAAAACAACAACAACAGAAAATCCCTTTTAGGTAGAGTAGAGGTAAAACCTGTCCCCTTTCTTTTGGCTTTGGTTGTGATTTCCAGAGCATACACTTTGTTTTTTGTCTCTTTACTATGGGTTTTGGATTTTCAAGTCCATAAGTGGCCTATGCCTTTTTTTTTTTTCTATAATTTTGAAATGCCACCGTTCCCCCTTCATCCACCCTGTTGCGCCTCCTTCCCTGGTTTTGACATTTGCACTTGGAACACTGAATTGTAACATCCACCATGCAAAGTGGAGTTACCTTTATTTTTCTTTCTTTCCCTGGACTGGAAGAGGAGGAATTCCATGAGGAAGTCGGGGTGTTTGCCTAAGAAGACTTGAACAGAAAATTGCCCACAAGGTTATGTCTTAAAGGGGGTTCCTTTTTTTCTGACCCTTTGTTACACAAAAGTACTAGGAGTCCTAAGAAATTTTCTGTTCTTGTGCATTATATGGATTTAAAGATTAGGTCTGGATTAATTTGATTTTTTGAAAGCTGAGAACAGTGGTAAAAACTTTTCTTGTTTACAGGAACAATAATTTTGGACAATAAAAAGCCCAAAACAAACCAAGGAAGGAATACTGTAAAATGTGTAGTCACTATGTTTCAGTTTCTTGTTAAGCCAGTGAGGAATGGGCGTTGCCTTTCTTTTCACCATTAATCACTTCTCAATAATAAATGTGAGATCCTGTTGAGCATCACTGTTGTCTCCTGCTCCCTTCCCCATTCTGTCAGCTCCTTGGATTCCAACTATTGGAAAAATACCTGCAAATCAGGAGTGGAGAGGTGATTACTCCTCAGGTTTGAAGTAGGGTGCTCTCACCTTGGAATCCCCAGCTAAATCCTGGGGTTGTTGCAAGCCCTTTGGGATTCACACTGACTTCAGGTGAGAGCGGCAGTGCGAGCCCATGGCTTCTGGGGCTGACTATTGTGACAAGTGCTGCTCCAGAAACAACATCAGGCGGCCCGGAGCCACAGCCAGTGTCAGGGCCCCTAAGTGCCAAAAGACTTGCTGAAGGAACTTGCTACGATAAACCCTTCCTGGCTGCCTTTCCCCTCTCTTTGCACTGGGGCAGGAGATGGGGGAGCCCTGGGTATGAGGTGATGCAGAGAAGATGTAATTTGGGACAGCCCAATGTCACTGGGAGAGGGAAGATGCAGTGGAGGAGAAGGTGAGTAGGTTATAAGAGGGGTTAGGTGGGGTCCTCCCAAAAAAGGAAGGTTACAGCCCAAAAATGCTTGGAAATTTAGGAGGCGTGTTTGTGCAAAAAATACAAAAAAACCTGTAGCATTTCTTATTTTGTTTTATATATATAAATAATAATTTTAGTGAAAATTTATTTCAAAATACAACCCTGTATTGTATACAGGATCTTGGCACATAAGAAATTCTAAATGTAGATATATAGGGTTTAAAAATGAAAATACAACTTTTGTATATATAAATTTGAAGAGCTTGGAAATGGAAGAAAATACCTTATATGAAGGCAAATGAAGTAGCTCTGACTATTCAGTTTTTTTCCGTCTCAGCATAACAGTCTGAGATCTTGGCTGCGACTAAAATCGTTGCTGCCACCCGGTGATAAGTACCACGTACTGCAGCCACGTGGTGAGGAAATGCCACACTCAAAATGGCATTTAAATTTTAATTTTAATTAGAGACCCTGGAAAAGCTGGGAGGCCTGGCCATTCCACCGGGACTGCTCACCCTGGGAGCACCAGTCTCTACCTTGGGATTAAGCAAGTTGCCACCAGAATAAAAAAAAGCAGGGTGGAGCTGCTCCCACTCCAAGGCAAGAGCCTGCAAGGCCCATCCTTTGGGGACTCGTCTTTTGTGTGAAGGCACATTGTCTAGCAGAGGAAGAGGTTGGTACCTGGTGGAGCAGGGCCAAGATTCCATTTTCCCCAGGCAGCTCCCCCTGCATGCTGTAGCGCTGGCCAAGACTGGGAGAGGAAGGGGAGTGTGTTCAGCACTGCTGCTGGAACGGACTGGCCCTCTCAGGAGGATCCTGGTTGCTTCAGGGCCTTGCTTTTCCACTGGTTTGTGTCCACAAAGCAAAGGCATGCAGAAGGCAGCACCATCACCCCAGCCCTGCAGTCAGGAGTCCATCAGCTTTCCCCACAGTGAACGTGGTTAAGGTCTCCTTAACCAAAGGAAAACTCAGCACCACTACAGATGTACAGAACAGCAATTTATCCACTGGGGCCTTCTGACACACTTTGCCCATTATGTGTCCAGAGGACTTTACATGTCCCAAAGTGTGGCCAAAGCCACACATACAGAGCAACACCAAGTTCTCACGCTGTACCAAGAGAAACAAAGATGTAATAACATTATTTCTTAGACAACTGCTGGGGATGAAATCAAATGTAAAGAAAAAATGGAAATGTAAAAAATCATGGATGTTAGTGCACACGGATACAGAGTTTCTGCTTTTGAGCTCCGCAGATGTTTTTTTCTTTCCTCTTTCCCTTCTTGTGTGAGCTGCCTTTGAGTCAGTTATGTTATGTTGAGCTCTTGTGGGCACAGAGCGGTACTGCCGCTGTGCCCCGACCGGGGCCCTGCCTCGCTCCGCTGGGTGACGGGGGGGAGGCGGCAGCGGGAGCTACGGCAGTTCCGCGGCTGCCGAGCCTGGGGAGGGAGTGAGCGGGGCGGTGTCTGTAAATAGCAGGGAGGGGTGAAATAGCGTTAAGTGTGTAAAGTGACACGGCTGGGAGCAGGGACACTGCGCTAAAAGGAGCGGCGGCCGTGCAGGCCGGCGGCTAAGAATAGCAGCAGTGGCGGGCGGCAGATCAGTTTCAGCTTCACGGACGGACTGCGGGGAGAAGGACGGTGAGCAGCGGACCTGCAGCAGGAGAGGGGCGGGCACTTAGGTATTTTGCTAAGGTGTTTACCTCGGCCAGCACCTAATCGGGCAGTCCAAGTCCCCGCAGAAGAGGAACCGCTGCGAGGGAAGAGGCGCTCAGAGCCCGCAGCGAGCTGTGCACGCCCTCCCCACCGCCGCTCCCTGCTCCGCGCTGCCATCGCAGCTTTGCGAGCTGGCACCACACCCGGGCGAGCTGGTGGCTACGCCTCTCCCCGCCCCCTGCCCCGAGTGCCGCTGGGGCGCTCCGATAGAGGCTCTGCGGGGGCCTTTTAGGCGGGACCAGGGCAATAGAGAGGGCCGGAGAAGGGGACGGGAGTCTGGTGAGCGGGGCCCAGGGCGACCGCGGACCCTGCGAGCACCCCTGGCTCCGCCCAACTGAGCACGTCGCGCTCCCATGGGCCGCAGCCTCAAAGCTTCCGCCAATCCCGGTGGATTGGTTCTAGTTCAGGGTTCTAGTTCAGGGTTCTAGGTCATGGTTCTAGATTACGGTTCTAGGTCAGGGTTCCAGGTTATGGTTCTAGGTCATGGTTCTAGGTCAGGGTTCTAGGTCATGGTTCTAGGTCAGGGTTCTAGGTCAGGGTTCTAGATTATGGTTCTAGGTCAGGGTTCTAGGTCAGGGTTCTAGGTTATGGTTCTAGATTATGGTTCTAGGTTAGGGTTCTAGGTCAGGGTTCTAGATTATGGTTCTAGGTCAGGGTTCTAGGTCAGGGTTCTAGGTCAGGGTTCTAGGTCAGGGTTCTAGATTATGGTTCTAGGTCAGGGTTCTAGGTTATGGTTCTAAGTCAGGGTTCTAGGTTATGGTTCTAGGTCAGGGTTCTAGGTTATGGTTCTAGGTCAGGGTTCTAGGTCAGGGTTCTAGGTGGCCAATCACAGCCGCCCTTTGAATCCAGGCGCGGTCCCGCCAAGCTCAGCCCGCTCAGTCGTGGCCCGTTCCCGCTCCCCCGTTTTGCTGGGGTGCCGCTCCGGCCGCTGTCGCTTTGGGAGCCGGCAGAGCCGAGCTGCCGCAGCCCCGAGAGGTGCTGCTGGGTCCCGGGAAGGGTGGGCGGGGGCTCTCCGTTCAGGTCCCGGCCGTAACTTCGCCCAAAGAAACGGGGAGAAGGGGGGGAGCGGGCGGGATCGCGGGAGCGGGGCCTGAGGGGACAGCGGGGGGTCGCGGAGGCGAGCGCGGCGGGAATGGGCGGGCTGGGATTGGCGGGCCTGGCGCTGCCTCGGGCTGTGATTGGCTGGGCTGGCCGGCCGTGGGCCATAAATAGCGTGAGCTGGAGGGGTGCGGGCGTTAGTTCGGCGGCGAGCGGTGGAGAGGCGGCGGCGGCGGCGGCGGCGGCGGCGGCGAGCGGCGGCGAGCGGCGGCGTGAGCGATCCAGGGAGCGCCGGTGCGCCAGGACGGGAGCCCTGCGCTCACTGAACTGGGGAGCGCCGGTGAGGTCGGGCGCCATGCCCGCGTCTGCTGGGGCCAGCATCTGGGGGCTGGCGGTGTCCTGGGGCGGCGGGGCCGGTCATGGCCAATTCTTTCTGCCACGTCCTGGGCTTTTCGGGCGGCCGGAGGCGGGTGCGGGGTCTGGAGTGGCACAGGGAGACGAGCTGCTGCTTCTGCGGGACAGAGAGGAGCTGTTTTGTAGTTTCTGGATTGAAGATAATGTTTAAAATATCGAGAATAAAGCTGGGTTTTTTCGTTTTTATTATTTTAGTTTGATTTTATTTAAAATAATAATGATTTTCTTTATTACGTTGCTTTGTTTTGCTCGTTTTATTAAAATAATAAAATTATTATTAATTATAATTACTTTTAACAAGATATATTGTTATCCTTATATGTATTAGTTTAACTAAGTATTAATAAATAATGATTAAATATTATCTATTATTAAATACTATTTGTTAATCATTATTTAATTAAATATTTATTATTTATTAGTTTGTTATTTACTAATTATTTAATACTATTAAATATTAATTAAATATTTATTAATAATTATTTAATTAAATATTTTTATTTATTAGTTAGCTAATACTTATTAATATTTATTGATTATTAATTAAATCTTAAATAAATATAAATTATTAATTAATAAAATATTGATTATTTATGAGTTCATTATTATTATTTATGATTTAGTTATTAATTAAATATTATTTATTAATTAATTATTAAAATTAATTACTTTAGGGGCTTTTTTGCTGGATAGCTGATGTTAATTCAGTAGAGATTGTGGGGCTGGGGCTGAAACACCCATGGTGGGACCAGTGGAGACATAAAGCCCCAGGGTGTGGAATAAAGACCTTGGCACTGGAATCATGCCTAAACCAATGTGGGGCAATGGAAATACTGAGGCTGGAGCTGGATAAATGCCATGGGGGAAGGGGATGGAGCTGCAGCTCAGGGCCTGCAGGAGGTGCCTGGGGGATTAGCAGCCCCTGTCTGCTGGTACCAAGGAGAGTCTGAGGGGCTGAGAGGGCCCAAGGGCACCTTTTGGGATGGGGGAGCAGGGGCCCAATGGCTATTCCCAGCCCCTGGTTCTGCCTGGGGGGGGTGAGGGGGGGGCCTTTGGGCCAGTGCTGGGCTGAGACCCAGGGGGAAGGGGAAGGTACCTGTTGGGCTTGAGGCCTCAAGTGGCCCCAAAGTTGGGCTCCCATTAGGGTGGGTCGGACAGTATCTAGAGACATTGAAGTGATAATAATAACTGATTTGTGGCCTTATCAACAGCCCCGGGCTGCAGTGAGAAGCAGGAGCAGCTTTCAGCCACCAGTAGTGGGAAGCTGAGGAGCTGGAACTGAGGAAGCAGAGCTGGAGCAGACAGAAACATGGTAGGGTTTAGAATAAAACTGTTGTGGGGCTGGGATAAGGAATATGGAGCTGGGATGCAAACTGCATGGCTGGAGCTGAAGTCAGAGTAAGGGCTGGGATAGGGCCTTGCAAAGCTGTTCCTGCAGTAAGGATGGTCAGGTTGGGGCTGGAATGTGGGTTCAAGAGCTAAACTCAAACCACAGAGAGCTAGAGCTAAAACAGAGATCCTGCCTGGAGAGCCAGAAAGCAGCATGATGTGTCACTGCTGGGAAGATGAGGAGGCAGAAGCGCAGCACAAGAGCTGGCAGTCAAATAAAGCTTGTGGGACTGAAGCTGAAATCACTGGGGCTGGTATGGGGACTGCTGGAAACACTGTTCTGAGGGGATAGTGACTGTACATGTGGGAAGCAAGCATAGAATGGTACACAACGGGGCAGGCTGTAAATACAGTAAAGATTGCTTTGGGGTTGGGATGGGGTGGGAGTGGCATTTCTCAGCCTGGAGGTGAAACCTCAGAGCTGGAACCAAGGAAAAAGACACTTTATCTCAAACTGGAGCAGCTTCACCTACCAGAGAGGGGGAAAAAGAAGCGGATGTGGAGCTGGAAGAAGAGAGCTTGCAGTGAAATAAAGCTTGTGGGCCAAGAGCTGAAATCACTGGGGCTGGGAAGGGCTCTCCAGGGCTAGAGCTGAAATCACTGTGGGGCTGGGATAGGGACTGCTAATGGGATTGCCACTGTCGGATCTGTGTGCTGGAATCTCTCTAGGCCTGTGATATGGATGTTGGGGCTGGGTCCTGTGATTGGAAATAGAACAAGACAGTCAGGGCCAAAAACAGGGGGCTGTAATATGAGAGCTGAAAAGCTGGCAGTGCTGGGATTTTGCCTGCGTCTGTGATAGCCACTGTAGGACTGGTGCTGAAATCAATGTGGGGCTGGGATATGGATTGATAATGCGATTGCCACTGTAGGATCTGTGTGCTGGAATCTCTCTAGGCCTGTGATATGGATGTTGGGGCTGGGTCCTGTGACTGGAAATAGAACAAAATGGGTAGGGCCAAAAAAAGGGGACTGTAACATGGGAGCTGAACCTCTGGCAGTGCCGGGATTTTGCCTGTGTCTTTGATAGCCACTGTAGGGCTGCTGCTGAATTCACTGTGGGGCTGGGACATTGACTCTGGGGTGGGCTTCTAGGCCCTAGGGTGGGAGCTGAAATGTTGCCGTGCTGGAGACAGGAGGAAGATCCTGCGCCTTGAACCTGGAGAAATTTCAGCCAGCAGCACTGAAGAAACACGCATCTGGAGCTGGAAGAAGAGCTTGCAGTGAAATAAAGCTTGTGGGCCAAGAGCTGAAATCACTGTGGGGCTGGGAAGGGCTCTCCAGGGCTAGAGCTGAAATCACTGGGGGGCTGGGATAGGGACTGATAATGGGATTGCCACTGTAGGATCTGTGTGCTGGAATCACTGTAGGCCTGTGATATGGATGTTGGGGCTGGGTCCTGTGACTGGAAATAGAACAAAATGGGTAGGGCCAAAATAATGAGACCGTAACATGGGAGCTGAAATGCTGGCAGTGCTGGGATTTTGTCTGTGTCTTTGATAGCCACTGTAGGGCTGCTGCTGAATTCACTGTGGGGCTGGGACATTGACTCTGGGGTGGGCTTCTAGGCCCTAGGGTGGGAGCTGAAATGTTGCCGAGCTGGAGACAGGAGGAAGATCCTGCGCCTTGAACCTGGAGAAATTTCAGCCAGCAGCACTGAAGAAACACGCATCTGGAGCTGGAAGAAGAGCTTGCAGTGAAATAAAGCTTGTGGGCCAAGAGCTGAAATCACTGTGGGGCTGGGAAGGGCTCTCCAGGGCTAGAGCTGAAATCACTGGGGGGCTGGGATAGGGACTGATAATGGGATTGCCACTGTAGGATCTGTGTGCTGGAATCACTGTAGGCCTGTGATATGGATGTTGGGGCTGGGTCCTGTGACTGGAAATAGAACAAAATGGGTAGGGCCAAAATAATGAGACCGTAACATGGGAGCTGAAATGCTGGCAGTGCTGGGATTTTGTCTGTGTCTTTGATAGCCACTGTAGGGCTGCTGCTGAATTCACTGTGGGGCTGGGACATTGACTCTGGGGTGGGCTTCTAGGCCCTAGGGTGGGAGCTGAAATGTTGCCGAGCTGGAGACAGGAGGAAGATCCTGCGCCTTGAACCTGGAGAAATTTCAGCCAGCAGCACTGAAGAAACACGCATCTGGAGCTGGAAGAAGAGCTTGCAGTGAAATAAAGCTTGTGGGCCAAGAGCTGAAATCACTGTGGGGCTGGGAAGGGCTCTCCAGGGCTAGAGCTGAAATCACTGGGGGGCTGGGATAGGGACTGATAATGGGATTGCCACTGTAGGATCTGTGTGCTGGAATCACTGTAGGCCTGTGATATGGATGTTGGGGCTGGGTCCTGTGACTGGAAATAGAACAAAATGGGTAGGGCCAAAATAATGAGACCGTAACATGGGAGCTGAAATGCTGGCAGTGCTGGGATTTTGTCTGTGTCTTTGATAGCCACTGTAGGGCTGCTGCTGAATTCACTGTGGGGCTGGGACATTGACTCTGGGGTGGGCTTCTAGGCCCTAGGGTGGGAGCTGAAATGTTGCCGAGCTGGAGACAGGAGGAAGATCCTGCGCCTTGAACCTGGAGAAATTTCAGCCAGCAGCACTGAAGAAACACGCATCTGGAGCTGGAAGAAGAGCTTGCAGTGAAATAAAGCTTGTGGGCCAAGAGCTGAAATCACTGTGGGGCTGGGAAGGGCTCTCCAGGGCTAGAGCTGAAATCACTGGGGGGCTGGGATAGGGACTGATAATGGGATTGCCACTGTAGGATCTGTGTGCTGGAATCACTGTAGGCCTGTGATATGGATGTTGGGGCTGGGTCCTGTGACTGGAAATAGAACAAAATGGGTAGGGCCAAAATAATGAGACCGTAACATGGGAGCTGAAATGCTGGCAGTGCTGGGATTTTGTCTGTGTCTTTGATAGCCACTGTAGGGCTGCTGCTGAATTCACTGTGGGGCTGGGACATTGACTCTGGGGTGGGCTTCTAGGCCCTAGGGTGGGAGCTGAAATGTTGCCGAGCTGGAGACAGGAGGAAGATCCTGCGCCTTGAACCTGGAGAAATTTCAGCCAGCAGCACTGAAGAAACACGCATCTGGAGCTGGAAGAAGAGCTTGCAGTGAAATAAAGCTTGTGGGCCAAGAGCTGAAATCACTGTGGGGCTGGGAAGGGCTCTCCAGGGCTAGAGCTGAAATCACTGGGGGGCTGGGATAGGGACTGATAATGGGATTGCCACTGTAGGATCTGTGTGCTGGAATCACTGTAGGCCTGTGATATGGATGTTGGGGCTGGGTCCTGTGACTGGAAATAGAACAAAATGGGTAGGGCCAAAATAATGAGACCGTAACATGGGAGCTGAAATGCTGGCAGTGCTGGGATTTTGTCTGTGTCTTTGATAGCCACTGTAGGGCTGCTGCTGAATTCACTGTGGGGCTGGGACATTGACTCTGGGGTGGGCTTCTAGGCCCTAGGGTGGGAGCTGAAATGTTGCCGAGCTGGAGACAGGAGGAAGATCCTGCGCCTTGAACCTGGAGAAATTTCAGCCAGCAGCACTGAAGAAACACGCATCTGGAGCTGGAAGAAGAGCTTGCAGTGAAATAAAGCTTGTGGGCCAAGAGCTGAAATCACTGTGGGGCTGGGAAGGGCTCTCCAGGGCTAGAGCTGAAATCACTGGGGGGCTGGGATAGGGACTGATAATGGGATTGCCACTGTAGGATCTGTGTGCTGGAATCACTGTAGGCCTGTGATATGGATGTTGGGGCTGGGTCCTGTGACTGGAAATAGAACAAAATGGGTAGGGCCAAAATAATGAGACCGTAACATGGGAGCTGAAATGCTGGCAGTGCTGGGATTTTGTCTGTGTCTTTGATAGCCACTGTAAGGCTGCTGCTGAATTCACTGTGGGGCTGGGACATTGACTCTGGGGTGGGCTTCTAGGCCCTAGGGTGGGAGCTGAAATGTTGCCGAGCTGGAGACAGGAGGAAGATCCTGCGCCTTGAACCTGGAGAAATTTCAGCCAGCAGCACTGAAGAAACACGCATCTGGAGCTGGAAGAAGAGCTTGCAGTGAAATAAAGCTTGTGGGCCAAGAGCTGAAATCACTGTGGGGCTGGGAAGGGCTCTCCAGGGCTAGAGCTGAAATCACTGGGGGGCTGGGATAGGGACTGATAATGGGATTGCCACTGTAGGATCTGTGTGCTGGAATCACTGTAGGCCTGTGATATGGATGTTGGGGCTGGGTCCTGTGACTGGAAATAGAACAAAATGGGTAGGGCCAAAATAATGAGACCGTAACATGGGAGCTGAAATGCTGGCAGTGCTGGGATTTTGTCTGTGTCTTTGATAGCCACTGTAGGGCTGCTGCTGAATTCACTGTGGGGCTGGGACATTGACTCTGGGGTGGGCTTCTAGGCCCTAGGGTGGGAGCTGAAATGTTGCCGAGCTGGAGACAGGAGGAAGATCCTGCGCCTTGAACCTGGAGAAATTTCAGCCAGCAGCACTGAAGAAACACGCATCTGGAGCTGGAAGAAGAGCTTGCAGTGAAATAAAGCTTGTGGGCCAAGAGCTGAAATCACTGTGGGGCTGGGAAGGGCTCTCCAGGGCTAGAGCTGAAATCACTGGGGGGCTGGGATAGGGACTGATAATGGGATTGCCACTGTAGGATCTGTGTGCTGGAATCACTGTAGGCCTGTGATAGGGATGTTGGGGCTGGGTCCTGTGACTGGAAATAGAACAAAATGGGTAGGGCCAAAATAATGAGACCGTAACATGGGAGCTGAAATGCTGGCAGTGCTGGGATTTTGTCTGTGTCTTTGATAGCCACTGTAGGGCTGCTGCTGAATTCACTGTGGGGCTGGGACATTGACTCTGGGGTGGGCTTCTAGGCCCTAGGGTGGGAGCTGAAATGTTGCCGAGCTGGAGACAGGAGGAAGATCCTGCGCCTTGAACCTGGAGAAATTTCAGCCAGCAGCACTGAAGAAACACGCATCTGGAGCTGGAAGAAGAGCTTGCAGTGAAATAAAGCTTGTGGGCCAAGAGCTGAAATCACTGTGGGGCTGGGAAGGGCTCTCCAGGGCTAGAGCTGAAATCACTGGGGGGCTGGGATAGGGACTGATAATGGGATTGCCACTGTAGGATCTGTGTGCTGGAATCACTGTAGGCCTGTGATATGGATGTTGGGGCTGGGTCCTGTGACTGGAAATAGAACAAAATGGGTAGGGCCAAAATAATGAGACCGTAACATGGGAGCTGAAATGCTGGCAGTGCTGGGATTTTGTCTGTGTCTTTGATAGCCACTGTAGGGCTGCTGCTGAATTCACTGTGGGGCTGGGACATTGACTCTGGGGTGGGCTTCTAGGCCCTAGGGTGGGAGCTGAAATGTTGCCGAGCTGGAGACAGGAGGAAGATCCTGCGCCTTGAACCTGGAGAAATTTCAGCCAGCAGCACTGAAGAAACACGCATCTGGAGCTGGAAGAAGAGCTTGCAGTGAAATAAAGCTTGTGGGCCAAGAGCTGAAATCACTGTGGGGCTGGGAAGGGCTCTCCAGGGCTAGAGCTGAAATCACTGGGGGGCTGGGATAGGGACTGATAATGGGATTGCCACTGTAGGATCTGTGTGCTGGAATCACTGTAGGCCTGTGATATGGATGTTGGGGCTGGGTCCTGTGACTGGAAATAGAACAAAATGGGTAGGGCCAAAATAATGAGACCGTAACATGGGAGCTGAAATGCTGGCAGTGCTGGGATTTTGTCTGTGTCTTTGATAGCCACTGTAGGGCTGCTGCTGAATTCACTGTGGGGCTGGGACATTGACTCTGGGGTGGGCTTCTAGGCCCTAGGGTGGGAGCTGAAATGTTGCCGAGCTGGAGACAGGAGGAAGATCCTGCGCCTTGAACCTGGAGAAATTTCAGCCAGCAGCACTGAAGAAACACGCATCTGGAGCTGGAAGAAGAGCTTGCAGTGAAATAAAGCTTGTGGGCCAAGAGCTGAAATCACTGTGGGGCTGGGAAGGGCTCTCCAGGGCTAGAGCTGAAATCACTGGGGGGCTGGGATAGGGACTGATAATGGGATTGCCACTGTAGGATCTGTGTGCTGGAATCACTGTAGGCCTGTGATATGGATGTTGGGGCTGGGTCCTGTGACTGGAAATAGAACAAAATGGGTAGGGCCAAAATAATGAGACCGTAACATGGGAGCTGAAATGCTGGCAGTGCTGGGATTTTGTCTGTGTCTTTGATAGCCACTGTAGGGCTGCTGCTGAATTCACTGTGGGGCTGGGACATTGACTCTGGGGTGGGCTTCTAGGCCCTAGGGTGGGAGCTGAAATGTTGCCGAGCTGGAGACAGGAGGAAGATCCTGCGCCTTGAACCTGGAGAAATTTCAGCCAGCAGCACTGAAGAAACACGCATCTGGAGCTGGAAGAAGAGCTTGCAGTGAAATAAAGCTTGTGGGCCAAGAGCTGAAATCACTGTGGGGCTGGGAAGGGCTCTCCAGGGCTAGAGCTGAAATCACTGGGGGGCTGGGATAGGGACTGATAATGGGATTGCCACTGTAGGATCTGTGTGCTGGAATCACTGTAGGCCTGTGATATGGATGTTGGGGCTGGGTCCTGTGACTGGAAATAGAACAAAATGGGTAGGGCCAAAATAATGAGACCGTAACATGGGAGCTGAAATGCTGGCAGTGCTGGGATTTTGTCTGTGTCTTTGATAGCCACTGTAGGGCTGCTGCTGAATTCACTGTGGGGCTGGGACATTGACTCTGGGGTGGGCTTCTAGGCCCTAGGGTGGGAGCTGAAATGTTGCCGAGCTGGAGACAGGAGGAAGATCCTGCGCCTTGAACCTGGAGAAATTTCAGCCAGCAGCACTGAAGAAACACGCATCTGGAGCTGGAAGAAGAGCTTGCAGTGAAATAAAGCTTGTGGGCCAAGAGCTGAAATCACTGTGGGGCTGGGAAGGGCTCTCCAGGGCTAGAGCTGAAATCACTGGGGGGCTGGGATAGGGACTGATAATGGGATTGCCACTGTAGGATCTGTGTGCTGGAATCACTGTAGGCCTGTGATAGGGATGTTGGGGCTGGGTCCTGTGACTGGAAATAGAACAAAATGGGTAGGGCCAAAATAATGAGACCGTAACATGGGAGCTGAAATGCTGGCAGTGCTGGGATTTTGTCTGTGTCTTTGATAGCCACTGTAGGGCTGCTGCTGAATTCACTGTGGGGCTGGGACATTGACTCTGGGGTGGGCTTCTAGGCCCTAGGGTGGGAGCTGAAATGTTGCCGAGCTGGAGACAGGAGGAAGATCCTGCGCCTTGAACCTGGAGAAATTTCAGCCAGCAGCACTGAAGAAACACGCATCTGGAGCTGGAAGAAGAGCTTGCAGTGAAATAAAGCTTGTGGGCCAAGAGCTGAAATCACTGTGGGGCTGGGAAGGGCTCTCCAGGGCTAGAGCTGAAATCACTGGGGGGCTGGGATAGGGACTGATAATGGGATTGCCACTGTAGGATCTGTGTGCTGGAATCACTGTATGCCTGTGATATGGATGTTGGGGCTGGGTCCTGTGACTGGAAATAGAACAAAATGGGTAGGGCCAAAATAATGAGACCGTAACATGGGAGCTGAAATGCTGGCAGTGCTGGGATTTTGTCTGTGTCTTTGATAGCCACTGTAGGGCTGCTGCTGAATTCACTGTGGGGCTGGGACATTGACTCTGGGGTGGGCTTCTAGGCCCTAGGGTGGGAGCTGAAATGTTGCCGAGCTGGAGACAGGAGGAAGATCCTGCGCCTTGAACCTGGAGAAATTTCAGCCAGCAGCACTGAAGAAACACGCATCTGGAGCTGGAAGAAGAGCTTGCAGTGAAATAAAGCTTGTGGGCCAAGAGCTGAAATCACTGTGGGGCTGGGAAGGGCTCTCCAGGGCTAGAGCTGAAATCACTGGGGGGCTGGGATAGGGACTGATAATGGGATTGCCACTGTAGGATCTGTGTGCTGGAATCACTGTAGGCCTGTGATAGGGATGTTGGGGCTGGGTCCTGTGACTGGAAATAGAACAAAATGGGTAGGGCCAAAATAATGAGACCGTAACATGGGAGCTGAAATGCTGGCAGTGCTGGGATTTTGTCTGTGTCTTTGATAGCCACTGTAGGGCTGCTGCTGAATTCACTGTGGGGCTGGGACATTGACTCTGGGGTGGGCTTCTAGGCCCTAGGGTGGGAGCTGAAATGTTGCCGTGCTGGAGACAGGAGGAAGATCCTGCGCCTTGAACCTGGAGAAATTTCAGCCAGCAGCACTGAAGAAACACGCATCTGGAGCTGGAAGAAGAGCTTGCAGTGAAATAAAGCTTGTGGGCCAAGAGCTGAAATCACTGTGGGGCTGGGAAGGGCTCTCCAGGGCTAGAGCTGAAATCACTGGGGGGCTGGGATAGGGACTGATAATGGGATTGCCACTGTAGGATCTGTGTGCTGGAATCACTGTAGGCCTGTGATATGGATGTTGGGGCTGGGTCCTGTGACTGGAAATAGAACAAAATGGGTAGGGCCAAAATAATGAGACCGTAACATGGGAGCTGAAATGCTGGCAGTGCTGGGATTTTGTCTGTGTCTTTGATAGCCACTGTAGGGCTGCTGCTGAATTCACTGTGGGGCTGGGACATTGACTCTGGGGTGGGCTTCTAGGCCCTAGGGTGGGAGCTGAAATGTTGCCGAGCTGGAGACAGGAGGAAGATCCTGCGCCTTGAACCTGGAGAAATTTCAGCCAGCAGCACTGAAGAAACACACATCTGGAGCTGGAAGAAGAGCTTGCAGTGAAATAAAGCTTGTGGGCCAAGAGCTGAAATCACTGTGGGGCTGGGAAGGGCTCTCCAGGGCTAGAGCTGAAATCACTGGGGGGCTGGGATAGGGACTGATAATGGGATTGCCACTGTAGGATCTGTGTGCTGGAATCACTGTAGGCCTGTGATATGGATGTTGGGGCTGGGTCCTGTGACTGGAAATAGAACAAAATGGGTAGGGCCAAAATAATGAGACCGTAACATGGGAGCTGAAATGCTGGCAGTGCTGGGATTTTGTCTGTGTCTTTGATAGCCACTGTAGGGCTGCTGCTGAATTCACTGTGGGGCTGGGACATTGACTCTGGGGTGGGCTTCTAGGCCCTAGGGTGGGAGCTGAAATGTTGCCGAGCTGGAGACAGGAGGAAGATCCTGCGCCTTGAACCTGGAGAAATTTCAGCCAGCAGCATTGAAGAAACACGCATCTGGAGCTGGAAGAAGAGCTTGCAGTGAAATAAAGCTTGTGGGCCAAGAGCTGAAATCACTGTGGGGCTGGGGAGGGCTCTCCAGGGCTAGAGCTGAAATCACTGGGGGGCTGGGATAGGGACTGATAATGGGATTGCCACTGTAGGATCTGTGTGCTGGAATCACTGTAGGCCTGTGATATGGATGTTGGGGCTGGGTCCTGTGACTGGAAATAGAACAAAATGGGTAGGGCCAAAATAATGAGACCGTAACATGGGAGCTGAAATGCTGGCAGTGCTGGGATTTTGTCTGTGTCTTTGATAGCCACTGTAGGGCTGCTGCTGAATTCACTGTGGGGCTGGGACATTGACTCTGGGGTGGGCTTCTAGGCCCTAGGGTGGGAGCTGAAATGTTGCCGAGCTGGAGACAGGAGGAAGATCCCGCGCCTTGAACCTGGAGAAATTTCAGCCAGCAGCACTGAAGAAACACGCATCTGGAGCTGGAAGAAGAGCTTGCAGTGAAATAAAGCTTGTGGGCCAAGAGCTGAAATCACTGTGGGGCTGGGAAGGGCTCTCCAGGGCTAGAGCTGAAATCACTGGGGGGCTGGGATAGGGACTGATAATGGGATTGCCACTGTAGGATCTGTGTGCTGGAATCACTGTAGGCCTGTGATATGGATGTTGGGGCTGGGTCCTGTGACTGGAAATAGAACAAAATGGGTAGGGCCAAAATAATGAGACCGTAACATGGGAGCTGAAATGCTGGCAGTGCTGGGATTTTGTCTGTGTCTTTGATAGCCACTGTAGGGCTGCTGCTGAATTCACTGTGGGGCTGGGACATTGACTCTGGGGTGGGCTTCTAGGCCCTAGGGTGGGAGCTGAAATGTTGCCGAGCTGGAGACAGGAGGAAGATCCTGCGCCTTGAACCTGGAGAAATTTCAGCCAGCAGCACTGAAGAAACACGCATCTGGAGCTGGAAGAAGAGCTTGCAGTGAAATAAAGCTTGTGGGCCAAGAGCTGAAATCACTGTGGGGCTGGGGAGGGCTCTCCAGGGCTAGAGCTGAAATCACTGGGGGGCTGGGATAGGGACTGATAATGGGATTGCCACTGTAGGATCTGTGTGCTGGAATCACTGTAGGCCTGTGATATGGATGTTGGGGCTGGGTCCTGTGACTGGAAATAGAACAAAATGGGTAGGGCCAAAATAATGAGACCGTAACATGGGAGCTGAAATGCTGGCAGTGCTGGGATTTTGTCTGTGTCTTTGATAGCCACTGTAGGGCTGCTGCTGAATTCACTGTGGGGCTGGGACATTGACTCTGGGGTGGGCTTCTAGGCCCTAGGGTGGGAGCTGAAATGTTGCCGAGCTGGAGACAGGAGGAAGATCCTGCGCCTTGAACCTGGAGAAATTTCAGCCAGCAGCACTGAAGAAACACGCATCTGGAGCTGGAAGAAGAGCTTGCAGTGAAATAAAGCTTGTGGGCCAAGAGCTGAAATCACTGTGGGGCTGGGAAGGGCTCTCCAGGGCTAGAGCTGAAATCACTGGGGGGCTGGGATAGGGACTGATAATGGGATTGCCACTGTAGGATCTGTGTGCTGGAATCACTGTAGGCCTGTGATATGGATGTTGGGGCTGGGTCCTGTGACTGGAAATAGAACAAAATGGGTAGGGCCAAAATAATGAGACCGTAACATGGGAGCTGAAATGCTGGCAGTGCTGGGATTTTGTCTGTGTCTTTGATAGCCACTGTAGGGCTGCTGCTGAATTCACTGTGGGGCTGGGACATTGACTCTGGGGTGGGCTTCTAGGCCCTAGGGTGGGAGCTGAAATGTTGCCGAGCTGGAGACAGGAGGAAGATCCTGCGCCTTGAACCTGGAGAAATTTCAGCCAGCAGCACTGAAGAAACACGCATCTGGAGCTGGAAGAAGAGCTTGCAGTGAAATAAAGCTTGTGGGCCAAGAGCTGAAATCACTGTGGGGCTGGGAAGGGCTCTCCAGGGCTAGAGCTGAAATCACTGGGGGGCTGGGATAGGGACTGATAATGGGATTGCCACTGTAGGATCTGTGTGCTGGAATCACTGTAGGCCTGTGATATGGATGTTGGGGCTGGGTCCTGTGACTGGAAATAGAACAAAATGGGTAGGGCCAAAATAATGAGACCGTAACATGGGAGCTGAAATGCTGGCAGTGCTGGGATTTTGTCTGTGTCTTTGATAGCCACTGTAGGGCTGCTGCTGAATTCACTGTGGGGCTGGGACATTGACTCTGGGGTGGGCTTCTAGGCCCTAGGGTGGGAGCTGAAATGTTGCCGAGCTGGAGACAGGAGGAAGATCCTGCGCCTTGAACCTGGAGAAATTTCAGCCAGCAGCACTGAAGAAACACGCATCTGGAGCTGGAAGAAGAGCTTGCAGTGAAATAAAGCTTGTGGGCCAAGAGCTGAAATCACTGTGGGGCTGGGAAGGGCTCTCCAGGGCTAGAGCTGAAATCACTGGGGGGCTGGGATAGGGACTGATAATGGGATTGCCACTGTAGGATCTGTGTGCTGGAATCACTGTAGGCCTGTGATATGGATGTTGGGGCTGGGTCCTGTGACTGGAAATAGAACAAAATGGGTAGGGCCAAAATAATGAGACCGTAACATGGGAGCTGAAATGCTGGCAGTGCTGGGATTTTGTCTGTGTCTTTGATAGCCACTGTAGGGCTGCTGCTGAATTCACTGTGGGGCTGGGACATTGACTCTGGGGTGGGCTTCTAGGCCCTAGGGTGGGAGCTGAAATGTTGCCGAGCTGGAGACAGGAGGAAGATCCTGCGCCTTGAACCTGGAGAAATTTCAGCCAGCAGCACTGAAGAAACACGCATCTGGAGCTGGAAGAAGAGCTTGCAGTGAAATAAAGCTTGTGGGCCAAGAGCTGAAATCACTGTGGGGCTGGGAAGGGCTCTCCAGGGCTAGAGCTGAAATCACTGGGGGGCTGGGATAGGGACTGATAATGGGATTGCCACTGTAGGATCTGTGTGCTGGAATCACTGTAGGCCTGTGATATGGATGTTGGGGCTGGGTCCTGTGACTGGAAATAGAACAAAATGGGTAGGGCCAAAATAATGAGACCGTAACATGGGAGCTGAAATGCTGGCAGTGCTGGGATTTTGTCTGTGTCTTTGATAGCCACTGTAGGGCTGCTGCTGAATTCACTGTGGGGCTGGGACATTGACTCTGGGGTGGGCTTCTAGGCCCTAGGGTGGGAGCTGAAATGTTGCCGAGCTGGAGACAGGAGGAAGATCCTGCGCCTTGAACCTGGAGAAATTTCAGCCAGCAGCACTGAAGAAACACGCATCTGGAGCTGGAAGAAGAGCTTGCAGTGAAATAAAGCTTGTGGGCCAAGAGCTGAAATCACTGTGGGGCTGGGAAGGGCTCTCCAGGGCTAGAGCTGAAATCACTGGGGGGCTGGGATAGGGACTGATAATGGGATTGCCACTGTAGGATCTGTGTGCTGGAATCACTGTAGGCCTGTGATAGGGATGTTGGGGCTGGGTCCTGTGACTGGAAATAGAACAAAATGGGTAGGGCCAAAATAATGAGACCGTAACATGGGAGCTGAAATGCTGGCAGTGCTGGGATTTTGTCTGTGTCTTTGATAGCCACTGTAGGGCTGCTGCTGAATTCACTGTGGGGCTGGGACATTGACTCTGGGGTGGGCTTCTAGGCCCTAGGGTGGGAGCTGAAATGTTGCCGAGCTGGAGACAGGAGGAAGATCCTGCGCCTTGAACCTGGAGAAATTTCAGCCAGCAGCACTGAAGAAACACGCATCTGGAGCTGGAAGAAGAGCTTGCAGTGAAATAAAGCTTGTGGGCCAAGAGCTGAAATCACTGTGGGGCTGGGAAGGGCTCTCCAGGGCTAGAGCTGAAATCACTGGGGGGCTGGGATAGGGACTGATAATGGGATTGCCACTGTAGGATCTGTGTGCTGGAATCACTGTAGGCCTGTGATATGGATGTTGGGGCTGGGTCCTGTGACTGGAAATAGAACAAAATGGGTAGGGCCAAAATAATGAGACCGTAACATGGGAGCTGAAATGCTGGCAGTGCTGGGATTTTGTCTGTGTCTTTGATAGCCACTGTAGGGCTGCTGCTGAATTCACTGTGGGGCTGGGACATTGACTCTGGGGTGGGCTTCTAGGCCCTAGGGTGGGAGCTGAAATGTTGCCGAGCTGGAGACAGGAGGAAGATCCTGCGCCTTGAACCTGGAGAAATTTCAGCCAGCAGCACTGAAGAAACACGCATCTGGAGCTGGAAGAAGAGCTTGCAGTGAAATAAAGCTTGTGGGCCAAGAGCTGAAATCACTGTGGGGCTGGGAAGGGCTCTCCAGGGCTAGAGCTGAAATCACTGGGGGGCTGGGATAGGGACTGATAATGGGATTGCCACTGTAGGATCTGTGTGCTGGAATCACTGTAGGCCTGTGATATGGATGTTGGGGCTGGGTCCTGTGACTGGAAATAGAACAAAATGGGTAGGGCCAAAATAATGAGACCGTAACATGGGAGCTGAAATGCTGGCAGTGCTGGGATTTTGTCTGTGTCTTTGATAGCCACTGTAGGGCTGCTGCTGAATTCACTGTGGGGCTGGGACATTGACTCTGGGGTGGGCTTCTAGGCCCTAGGGTGGGAGCTGAAATGTTGCCGTGCTGGAGACAGGAGGAAGATCCTGCGCCTTGAACCTGGAGAAATTTCAGCCAGCAGCACTGAAGAAACACGCATCTGGAGCTGGAAGAAGAGCTTGCAGTGAAATAAAGCTTGTGGGCCAAGAGCTGAAATCACTGTGGGGCTGGGAAGGGCTCTCCAGGGCTAGAGCTGAAATCACTGGGGGGCTGGGATAGGGACTGATAATGGGATTGCCACTGTAGGATCTGTGTGCTGGAATCACTGTAGGCCTGTGATATGGATGTTGGGGCTGGGTCCTGTGACTGGAAATAGAACAAAATGGGTAGGGCCAAAATAATGAGACCGTAACATGGGAGCTGAAATGCTGGCAGTGCTGGGATTTTGTCTGTGTCTTTGATAGCCACTGTAGGGCTGCTGCTGAATTCACTGTGGGGCTGGGACATTGACTCTGGGGTGGGCTTCTAGGCCCTAGGGTGGGAGCTGAAATGTTGCCGAGCTGGAGACAGGAGGAAGATCCTGCGCCTTGAACCTGGAGAAATTTCAGCCAGCAGCACTGAAGAAACACGCATCTGGAGCTGGAAGAAGAGCTTGCAGTGAAATAAAGCTTGTGGGCCAAGAGCTGAAATCACTGTGGGGCTGGGAAGGGCTCTCCAGGGCTAGAGCTGAAATCACTGGGGGGCTGGGATAGGGACTGATAATGGGATTGCCACTGTAGGATCTGTGTGCTGGAATCACTGTAGGCCTGTGATAGGGATGTTGGGGCTGGGTCCTGTGACTGGAAATAGAACAAAATGGGTAGGGCCAAAATAATGAGACCGTAACATGGGAGCTGAAATGCTGGCAGTGCTGGGATTTTGTCTGTGTCTTTGATAGCCACTGTAGGGCTGCTGCTGAATTCACTGTGGGGCTGGGACATTGACTCTGGGGTGGGCTTCTAGGCCCTAGGGTGGGTGCAGGGTCTGGAGTGGCACAGGGAGACGAGCTGTTGTTTCTGCGGGACAGAGAGGAGCTGTTTTGTAGTTTCTGGATTGAAGATAATGTTTAAAATATCGGGAATAAAGCTGGGTTTTTTTCATTTTTATTATTTTTAGTTTGATTTTATTTAAAATAATAATGATTTTCTTTATTACATTGCTTTGTTTTGCTCGTTTTATTAAAATAATAAAATTATTATTAATTACAATTACTTTTAACAAGATATATTATCTTTATATGTATTAGTTTAACTAAATATTAATAAATAATGATTAAATATTATCTACTATTATTAAATACTATTTGTTAATCATTATTTAATTAAATATTTATTATTTATTAGTTTGTTATTATTTACTAATGATTATTTAATACTATTAAATATTAATTAAATATTACTTATCAATAATTGATTAAATATTTAATATTTATTTGTTAGTTAGCTAATATTTATTAATTATTGTTATAAATACACTAGAAACAGATATATAAGGAAAGGTTTTTATTAATTACAGCAAGCCAGCAATAAGCAAAAGTCGGCGCCAGGCAGCAGGGAGGAGGAGGAGAAACCTCCTCACCATTTATTGATTATTAATTAAATATTAATTAAATACTATTTATTAATTATTAAGTAAATATTGATTAATTATTTATTTGCACGTTATTATTTATTATTTAATTATTAATTAAAACTCTAGGTGATTTCCAGGAGCAAACAAAAGGCGATAGTCAAGGTGCTAGTGAACTGGTGTTAAAAGACAAATTCTTCATTGTCAATCCAGCTACCATCCTTGTTCAGTTAAACTCTGCAACAGATCTCCCACAAAGGTAATTTTCTGCTTCTCTGGCTTAATTCTATTCATCTTTTAGCGAGTAATTAGCACCGCTTGGTGTTCTTTTAAGCCCAACTAATTGCACCTTGTTTTAGGAGAGAAAGTTAATGCCTCTCCAAGTAGGTTAGTGCAGCAATTTATGATGAGAGCTGGGACCAGGCAGAGGTGTGGACCAGGGGCACCATTGCTGCTGCTGCTGCCGCCGCCACCAGAAGCCTGGTGCTTGCTCCATTGCAAAGATTTCCCAGTTTTAATTTGAGCTGTTTTCTGGATGCTGTGGCTAGCAGCAGTGAGCCCACATTGCCAGCGGCTGCCTCTGCTACTTAGCAATGGTCAGAGGGGTGCAGGACAGACTTGATTGCGCCTGGAAGTGTGTGGCAGCAGAAGGATGCCCACAGCACACCATGGTCACATGGTTATAGAGTCATAGGGGATGGTGACAGGGCCACCACCTGCCACACAGTCAGAGGGGCTCAGCCAGGACCAGCTCTAGTGCCACCAGGGAGGCAGAAGGGGCTGGATGTGGCTGTGAGGCAGTGGTGTGACCCTTACAGGGAAGTCCTCCTCTGGGATAGTCACTTTGTAGTGATATCTGTAGGTCAAGACTCCTGCTACAGTAGCATTTACCAAATTGTTCTTTGCTCAGTTGTGTCCTGCTGTTGCTGCTTCTGAAGGATCATGGAATCACAGAATGGTTTGACTTGGAAGTGACTTTAAAGCTCATCTCATTCCACCCTTGCCATGAGCAGGGTCACCTTCACTAAACCAGGTTGCTTCGCCCTGGCCTTGAACACTTCCAGGGATGGAGCACTTCCACGATGGCTGTTTGACTTCCTTTGCAATGGCAAATGCTTTTGCTGGGGTTCCTCTGCTGAAATCACACCCTGACCAAATGCAACACCAACAAAAATCTGGACTTGTGCCAGACTGCCATCATCAGAGCTCAGCCAGCAAACAGTGCTCAGCAAAAGGCAACTAGACATCGTGTTTGGAGGCCTCACTTATGGAGCTGCTGATGAGGCATCAGTGACTTTGATAATGACAAGGACTAGAAAGCAAATGCTTCCACAATAAATCTTGTCTACTTTAAAAGTAGGTTATACTTTGAAAGCGCTTTAGTTCTTAGGAATTTAATATTTCTATGTCAATTGTAAGACAAGTAATTGGATGGGGAGAAGGTTGTTACCGGAACCTGAGATCAAAGGCAGGATTTGAAATGATGTGCAGGTGGGTGTCTTTGTTCACTGCAAATGTGACTCTGGAGGTTTTGCAGGCACCACTTGTGTTTGAAATCATGGAAGCACAGAATATTCTGAGCTGGAAGGGATCTGCATGGATCAACTCCTGGTCCTGCACAGAACACCAAAATCCACCCTGTGCCTGAGAGCGTTGTCCAGATGCTTCTTGAGCTCTAGCAGCCTTGGGGCCATGACCATTTCCTGGGGACCCTGTTCAAGTGTTCAAACACCTGCTGTGGGAATACCCTTTACCTAATATCCAGGCTAAACCTCTCTGCACGCATGGCAGAGAAGACCACTGTCCCAGCACCTGCCATGCCCAGGGTACTCATCCACAGACTGGTGTGTCCATGGAGGGAGGGGCTCCAGACCTGGGCTTAATCCTCCCTGGGAGGATTGTTTTCCCTTCCATGAGAGCGGGTTGTTTTAATCGCACTAAGCAGTTTATATTGAGGTTATCGAAAACTCTTTCTGCCCATGCTGGGACATACTTGGGTTGTTTCTAGAAAAAACTCTGCCTCCTCCTGCCCTCGCTCACCCCTTCCTCTCTAGGGAAGGAGTTTCCCACATCCCATATGCAACATTTCCCTGATCTGTCCCTTTCCAAATTGCAAGCTGCATAACTGTGAGCTGGCATCAAGACTCTGAGGTAAGCACAAACTGCCTGAATCCAAGCCCTCCCTGTGGGGCCGCAACCCCAGAGCCCCCAGACATGGAGCATAGCTGCAACACCATAGCCGTGGATTTCCCTGAAAGGATGAAGCAGCACGGTGGAAGTCCCGGGGCACTGTCTGAGGAATTGCCCTCCCTGTGCCGTGCTCTCACCTGGGGAGAGCAAGAATTGTACAGCCCTGTCCCAGAGCTCTATGCCCAGCCTGCCTGAGCAGTGAGCAAAATGGGATCAGTTTAATTATAATTTGATATTCCAGCCTTAAACTTTCTGTAAACCAGTGGCTGCTGGACAGGTGAGCTGGACTCCTGTGCCTAATGTAGATTGATAGCAGATCAGCTTTTCTGTCTCAATTTGCTTATGACCTAGAGAATTAGCAGAGAGGATCTGTTATCCTGCCAGCGCACTAATGGCTTTGGCAAGAGAAGAGCTCCCGAGGGAAGCAGCGGTATTTGCTAACCTTTCCGCAATTTGCTTTACATAATAACACACTCCTCCAAACGTCCTCAGCGTGACTGGCCATTCCCCTTCGCCTGCACATGCCTTGATATTTCACTTTTTAAATTTCACAACTAGTGCACAGTAAGAAAAGGTGCTGAATGCCTTATGTCATTCATCTTCCCTCTCCCTTCAGAGGCTATTCTTAGCCATGCCATCGGTTTAGCAATTCAGAGGGAAGTACTTTTCCTTTTCAAGGTCTCTAAAGATTTCCTATTTCCATATGTCCAGCTAGAAAAGAAAAGCAATCTGAATCTGCCTGCCAATCTGCCTTTCAGCTCACTGGTTTTCTCCAAAATGTGTTGCAAGGCTGGGAGCATAGCAGAAACCCTCTCTGGGGGCACTTCTAAAGGCAGTAGGACAACCGAGCACACAGTGTGCTGAGGATCAGGCAGGACACTCCAATGACACAACATCCTAATGAGCGTCTGAAAATTAGTTTTTCAGGCACAGGCAATGGGAGTGGAAGCAGGAGCCCAAAAGGGGGAATGAAATTGCTAGTGGTGAACCAGAGAAAATGCAAGTTAATTCTCCTTCTCCACATACCCTTGTGGAGTGGGAATTGCAGCCTGTCTACTGAGAAGCAGAGATCAGCACCTCTCCTTTGCTTGGAAATGGCTTTGCCTAATATCCCAGTGCCCACGGACTGAGCTCAGTGCCCTGTGAGGAGGCACATGCTGCAGGAGGTAGCTGCTTGGACCCTGTGGCTGTGGGATCTTCTGCCCCAAGCACTGTCAGACTCATTCGTGGAAGGGGCACAGCTGATAGGCCTTTCTCAGAGCTGGTCCATGGCAAGCATTTCTCCAGGGATGCAGCAGTCACAGCTGTGCCTCACCCAGGTAGGACAAAACAATGGAAAACTGATCAACTAACTAAATTAATTAACTAATTAAAATTAATTAACTGAGTACACATGCACCAGCCCGGTCTCCTTCTCTTCCCACTCGCAAGCAACTCTCCCCCACGTGCAGTACTCAGGGGTGGGAGCTATACAACTGGGGATGATAAATGCAGTTAGTCCAAGCTGCCACCATCACTTCATGTGACAGCTATGTTCAGACACTGTTCTCAGCCCTACAGTCTCCCTGCACACCCACCACCCACCATGCCCTCCCCAGGAATCACATCATTCCTCACCCTGACAGCCCAGTCCAAGTGCCAGCAGCTGCAGCTATTGTTGTTACATGCTGCCATTTATGAGTGTTTTTATTTCAGATTATAACGATTTTTAATTTTATTCAGATTAATTTATTCAGATTATTATATTAATTATTCAGATTATTATTATTATTATTCAGATTCTTGACGTTAAAAGCCCATAATTAAGATAATTAGAACAAAGACATTTGCCTTGTAATCAGCATATATTTCAATAAGATGTTTTAATTTACAGGTGAAAGTTCTGAGCTTATTATTTAAATAATGTTATCTATATTGACAACATGCTATATAGATCTGATTATTTAGGGTGTTTATGATACTCCTTTATTTTTAAATCCTTTTTCAATTTGATGAACACACATCAAACCTCCAGGACATGAGAGAGAGTAGCTCCTCAGGGAAGCCAGGCAGACCTGTGTTAGTGGTTGCTGGGATTGCCATGGGGAGGCACTATACAGAGCCACAGCTTGGTCGAGGCACTGCAGTGATCCTGGAATCATGCAGTACAGAACTGGAAGGTATCCACAAGAATCACTGAGTTCAACTCCTGGCCCTGCACAGGACAATTCCCAAAATCCCACCATCTGCTTGAGAGCATTTTCCAAATGCTTCTTTGACTTCTGTCAGGCTTCAGGCTGTGACCACTTCCCTGGGGAGCCAGTTCCAGAGTCCATGATACTCTACAGCATGAGTTTGGGTGGCTTCAGACCTCTCCAAAACACTCAAAAGAGAGATTCTGGCTCTGGGAAATTATTTCTCACTCTACTGTGTCAGAGGCTGTTGAAAATAGCTGCTGTCAGCATCCAGGAGTTCCTGTGTGTCAACAGTGGGGTGAGAGATTGTAAGGGGTTGGCTGTTCACCTTGCCAAAGGAGCTGGAGTATCTCTGATGTTCTCTGATTTGCTCTCCATCCCTGGTTCCTGGGGCAGCCTCACAAGCAGCTATCCTTCCTCTGTTCCAACAGGGGCAGGGTACTCCTGGCTGCTTGTGCCTCCATTCCATCTGTGCCTCCATCCTGCCCATGCCCTCATCCTGTCCATGTCTCCATACCGCCAAACATGGTCTTACAGAACAGGCAGCAGCAACAGCAGACCTTGCTCCTCCTCTACACCTAGAGATTGCCTTTTCCACCCAGCAATATCTTTTGGAAGGTTTTTCACAGTGACATTGTCCCCGTGAATGTTGGTGTCAGCCCAGTAGCAGGTGCGCAGTTCCATTTACCAGGACAGTGCCTGCAGCCAGACTTCTGCCAAGGAGAGGGATGGGGAGGGTGGTGTCACCGATGTCCCTGTGCTGGCTGCTGGGTAACAAGTATCTGCTCTGTTCACTTGACAGTGCTCCAGAATACAATGCACCTTCCCTCAGCTGCAGCTGGCAGCCCTTCATTTCTCAGGCTTAAAAATAGTCACAGGCATTATAAACAGCCCTGCATGGAACACAACAGAAAACTTGTTTTTCATCCTCTCCACGTTCCTTGTGGGAACAAATGCTCTTATCTCCCTTCTGTGCTCGGTTGACTGCTCTGTGCAGGACAGAGACGTGGAATATACAGCACATCCAGCACCATGCCTTGTATAGAGGAAATTATCTGTTTGTTTATTTCCGCTTCTATGATGTTCCAAGTTCTTCAGCGGAACCAGGATGAAGCAGCAGCCACTGGAGAATCATTTGGAGACTGGTGCCCACCAGCCTCTGAGCTTTCAAAAAAAATCTGCTCACAGAGGACAGACTTTGGCTCTTTCTCAAGAGCGCCTTCCAAACCCAAGGGCTGTCTGGCATACTCACATTAATGAACACTCGCACATTAACAGTTATGAAGTTTTTACCTTCTGCTAAAAAGGTATGAATTATGCATCAGGGAAATACAAGAGTTAGCGGTGTGTAAAGAGCTTGGAGCGGCCCACGGATCCGGTGTGCGGAAGCGCCACAAGCCCTGGGGTTTTCCTATCTCTGCCAGCCCCATTCTGGCTGTCGGCAAGTCAGCGCACGGGCTCCCGTCCCAGTTTGGTGCATTATTGGAGATGCAAAAACACTCGCTCGCGGTGAGAGACTTCTCCAGGGTCAAGCTGTTCAAGTATAAGCAATTTATTACAAGGGTACAAGGAGGGGAGTCCCGTGTCCGCCACCAGCCTCGGCGTCCACGTGGTCAGGGGGAGGGGAGAGAGAGCAGGTAGAGCAGGGGAGGTGAGGTTGGAAGGGGGAGGGAGGGAGTAAGAGAGCAACAGAGGGAAAGAGCAGGGAAGGCGAGAGGGGTAGGAGCAGGGAGAGGGGGCTGAGAGTTAAGAGAGGGGAGAGGGGAGAGGGGTAAAGGGAGGAGGGAAGAGAGAAGAGTAAAGAGGCAAGAGGTAAGAGTAAAGAGAGCGAAGTTCTTGTTACAATCCAATATATCTTTTTCTATCGTGAATATTCTAATTACCAGAAACCAATCACCATGAGACACACCCACTAAAGAATTTACATACAACCTATGGGCTTCCCTGTATTAACATACAGTGTTGCATTTTATACTCTACAGAGCTTTACAAGTTCTTTCCTTGCTTCTTTACTTTTGGACTCTTCTTATCAGCAGAAGGACATTGTTTTATCAACAGGGATTCTCCTCTAGCTGGCTAGGCTATTGTTCTTTGGTTAACCAGTACTCAGTATCCTATAACTCAAAGCAGGCTTTCATTTCTACTTTGATTCTAGCCTTCATATTTTCACAATCTAGTGCCAAACAATCACATTCATAAGGTTTCCCTGTTTCACCTTCCCCAACATCTCCCCTGTCTCGATGAACTATTTAAGATAATAGAAACTGTCTTGTTAGTTTTTGCACACACTGAAGTATAATGGGTACTGCTGCTAAGACTACAATTAACACTTACTAAAACAATTAAGCTTATTTTACAGAGTTCTCTTAGCCAAGGTGCAAAGCTTAAACCTTTAAACAAATTGTCCAGCTTCTCTAACTTTTGACGGTCAGATTGATTCACTTTAGAATTATCAATGAGTTTGGTTGGCTAAATTTTTCAAATTTTGCAGCTGTGTATGAATGGGAACAGTATGATCAGACAAACAGATGGTATCAAAGCTTGCAGTCTTTGGCTAAGGCAACCCAGGTATTTATCTTGGACTGATTTACAGGTAAAGTTTTACTACAAAAATTAAAGCAAAAGGGTAAAAACAACACGCATTCATGCAAATAACGGGATTTTGGTTTTTTGGGTTTTTTTTGTTTTTTTTTTTTTTCTTGAACCGTCTCTGGTAGATCTCTTTCTCTCAAAGTCTTTCTAAGTTCCTTTGCTTGAACTGTCACTGTTTGTGCTACAGTATCTGCATGTGAATAATCTTTCTTTATTTCCCTCCATTTCTCGCTCCCGTTCTCCCCCGTGTTCCGTGGCTGCTGCTGGTGGTGCAGGGGGTTTCAAGAGTCGCGCGCGCTGTTTTGTCAGGGGCTGTGACGGTGGCCGCGTAGGTGAACCCGGAAGTGGCAGCACATCGGTGCGAGGTGGCCGTGGCTGTCGCTGTTTCACATTGTCGGGGAGAGTTGTTGGCGCAGCAGATACAGACGGGATCTGTGCCGGTGTTAGCAGTGGGGCAGACAGGCGGGGGCCGTGTTCCGCCGTCGGACGGCTTCGGTGGTGGACGCGGGGGCGTGAAGGCGCATGGCGGGGACTCGACAGTGGCTGGGCTGGGCGGTGGCAGAGGCAACCCGGGTGTCAGCAGTTGTAGAGCCGGGGTCCCGTGCCTGTTCTCTTTCTCCCCCTCCGCAGTTTGAGAGGCTGGCACAGGGGGGTGGCACGGGGGGCCCGGGGGCGGCGGCGGCAGGAGCATCGGCGATAGAAGCGGCGACTGCGCATGCGTGGATGACGTCAGCGCCGCAGGGCTGCATGGGGGAGTGGTGGGCGGCAGCGCGAATTTCGGATCGGCGCGCGCCGCACCGCACAGAACGGTGTCGCTGGACGGCGGCGGGGCCGGGGCCCGCGGCCCCACGGACGCCGGGAAGGCGGAGCCCTCGGGGCACCAAGGCAGCGCGGGCAGCACGGAGGGGGTGTAGGGGAGCTGAGCTGCAGGAACCGCGATGCCGAGGGCGGGCGGGGTGGCGCAGCCGGGAACCACGGTGTCGGCGGGGGAAGGCGGGACCGCGGGTATCGCGCCGCCGGGGATCGGCGGAGCCGCAGCGGTGGCAGGGCCCATAGCCGCGGGGACGGTGGAACGGGGCGGGACCGCAACATCGGGGGAAGCTGGGACGGCAGGAGGGGGGCAAAAGCGGGGGGGCGGTGGGACGGGGAAGGCGGGGAGAGGGGTGAGAACGGAGCGTGCCGGAACTGGGGTAGGGGGAACGGGGGCACACAGGTCCGAGCGGGCAGGAAGGGAGGGGGGCCGGCGGGGAGAGAGGGTACGGGGGCCGCGTGGTCGGGGGGAGGAGTAGGAGAGACGGAGGTCACGGGGTACGGGGGGCTGGTCGCGCCTTGTGTATTCGCAGCACACATTTCTACCAGTGCTCTGCAGGCTGGGAGGAGTTTAGCGGCTGCCATATCTCGGCGGGAAATGTTATTGAAAAGCTTATTACCAACTGTGTCCCAGAAATCTCTGGTAAAAAAATCTGAGTGTTTTGCGTTTGGGAAATTAACTAGAGTCCAGGTTAGGAGGGTTTTTAGTTCTCGTTTAGGCAAATTACTTTGGCTGGCTTTCAGTAAGAATTTTAGTTGCTTATACAGCTTTTTGTCTGGGGTTGAACAGTTCTGACCCATGATAGACTGGTTTGTGACTCACCTCTTATTTAAATGATGTTGGCTCGTCTCTCAGAGCTCGGGCGATGGGTGCTAGCCAGGCACCTCCCGTCTGTTCTCGGGTGTCACTTAGTAATACTCGCAGATAATCACGCTGCCGAGTCGTCTAAAAGCTACGTTTGGACACTGCAGCGGAAAAACTTTTAGAGAGATCAGGGTGCAGATGCTGTGGCAGCGTTTTCCCCTCGCTCGACCACGTAGAGGCTTTCCCCGCCCAGCCCAGGTGGGACGTCGCCTTGCAACGCCCCCCTGAGCTCCACGGGGGCTCCACGGAAACCAGGGGTTCAGACGCTGCTTGGCAAGCTTCACCTCGAATAAACCACGCAGGGGGGGGTGTCCCGTGTAGCACAGAAGAGATGTGGCTTCGCCACACTTCTCAGTGCCACAGGGCCCTGCGGAAACCTATGGGCTTCCCTGTATTAACATACAGTGTTGCATTTTATACTCTACAGAGCTTTACAAGTTCTTTCCTTGCTTCTTTACTTTTGGACTCTTCTTATCAGCAGAAGGACATTGTTTTATCAACAGGGATTCTCCTCTAGCTGGCTAGGCTATTGTTCTTTGGTTAACCAGTACTCAGTATCCTATAACTCAAAGCAGGCTTTCATTTCTACTTTGATTCTAGCCTTCATATTTTCACAATCTAGTGCCAAACAATCACATTCATAAGGTTTCCCTGTTTCACCTTCCCCAACAGTGCATGCCCAAAGGCTGTCCTGGGAAGTCTGTGAGCATGTCTGGCTCTGCTCTCCCTGGGAAAGACACAGCTGCTGCTGCTGGCCCTGCCCTTGATACGCCACCAGCTTCACCACATTGGACTTTCCCCACAGAGTGAAAATAATGAAAACCAGAGCCACGTCATTTTGTTGTAATAAGGCATTTTCTGCAATCCTTCACAGCCTGCCCTTCACTGCCACAGGGACTAGCTCTCGGTGGTGCCTTTAAGCCTGGCAGTAGGTTTGGTTTTTGGGAACCGCTACATGTGTTTGCTTCCCGGGGTGGGGAGGGCTCATTGGAGGTTTTCTCCCAAATTTGCCCTAAACCATGACAGGGGACCTGACTACATGGGGCTGGGTGTTCATCCCACTCGTGTGCTGCAGCTATGGCAACATTGCCTTCCCAACCTCGTTCCCTAAATTAGCTGCTATTTAGGCTTTGTTTATAGCTCTGCTTAAGAAACAGAGTGTTGCATGTAAAGGTTCTTATTTATTATTTGGCAGATGGGGATCTGTTAAATTCCAGTTGGAAATGAGTTGTGGGAAGATCAGGCTCTTTGCAGAAACTTCCTTCTAAAACAATGGAACAGGACCAGGGACACGGAACTCACGCACCTATGGCACTGCCCTGGGAATGAGGGACAGCAATTAACAAAATTAACTTCACAGAATCATAAAATGGTTTGGATTGGAAGGGCCCTTAAAGCTCATTACCTCAGCCCTGCCGTGGGCAGGGACTCCTTTCCCAGGCCAGGTTGCTCAGCACCATACAGGATTCTGTGCCACAGCTCCCAGGTCCTGTTGTGCCACTCATGCCCATGATGGTCTCCTGCTTTATGTATGCAGCAAATCTTGTAAGATTTCCTGTCTTTTTTCTCTTCCTTCTCTCCATGCACAGTCCATGAACAGCCACCTCTCTGCCTGCTGCTCCGTATGGAATTTTTACAGGTGCAATGTACATTTTGACAAGGATTGTGAAGGCCCGAGGGCAACAGAGATATTAATTGCACACTGAATATTCCACTCATTACTAGGACAAAGCTTCCCATTAAATAATTCACAAGTGGAAGACATGCTGAGGAAACTACCTCTCCAGAATAGTGTCCAGGCTCCCATGAGCTGAAGGAGAGAGTTGCAAACAAGCAACAGGCAAACGGTTTGACATAGTTTTATTTTCTCCCAGTACCACTATGATCTATAAGCCATAACAGGCAGATCTTTCCAAAGAAGCTATAAGAACTCGTTAATATTCATGCTTTTAAATAACGAGGCAGCAACGGCTCAGCAGCGATTATACCCAGTAAATTTTGATGCACTCAGCTCACATCCCTAGAGGCTCCAGCTCTGTCAGCTGGGATGCTAGGTGAAGGACAAGATGCTCTGCTCCTCTCGTCTTGCTCTGGCTTGTCTCCCACCAATCCAGCCGCTGCTGTTTTCCATCAGTCTGCATCTCTCAGCTAGTGGCTGTGCTCTAGGTAAAACCCCACTGCTGTGTTTACCCATGTAAGCCAATCCTCGAAATCTGGCACCAGGCAGCATTCAACATGAACCTGCAGTTAATTACACCTTCTTGCTAAAATAATTGAGTAGCCTACATTCTGATTGCAGTAATTGCATCCTAATGAACTTACGTGTCAGCTTGTTGCACACAACTTTGGTGCTCCATAATATATATAAACATATAAAAATATATATAAATACCAAGTTAAGTTCATAGTTCAATCTCAAGGCACCTGAGGCACAAGGAGTCCAGAACCAACCTCCTGAATGGAGAAGGCTGGACTTGATGTTCTTGGAGGTCTTTTCCAAATTTAATGATTCTATGATTCTATTCTATAGTCACTCCAGGAGCTCAGCTGGGGGACGGCTCTGTTCCAGACCTTGTCAGGTCCCGAGGGTGCTCAGCACCATCCCGGGGGTGCTGGATGAATGCCAAGGGTGCTCAGCACCATCCCGAGAGTGCTGAGCACCATCCCGAGGGTGCAGGATTAGTCCCGAGGTTGCTCAGCACCATCCCGAGGGTGCTCAGCACCATCCCGAGGTACCTCTTCTACCTCACCACTCCCTCTTCAGAGCCCCAAAAAAGGGATGGGTTATCAGGAAAAAAGGGGTTTAAGCTGAGGGAAAAAGCTTCCTTTTCCACAATTGCCTGTGTTCAAATTGAAGAGGAATCCACTTTCCCTGCAATTTTAATAGTCTCAATGGGAGGTAACTGTGCTTTTTCTGTGCTGTTAGAGGTATCAACTGACAGAGACTGTCCATTTTCTATTTTTTCCCACTTTAAGTGGAACGGGAAAGCATGGATGATGCTTCCTTATGGATCTGAATTAAGGGGAAAATGCCCCCTTTTCCATCACCAGAGAGATTTAAAGTGAGGAAAACTACTTTTTTCCCCAATATCTGAGGGGTTTAAATTAAAGGGGAGAAGCCATTTATTTACCACTGTACTTGTTTAAATGGAGTTAGCTGTCCCGTTTGCTCATTTTAAGCGTTGCCTTTTCCAGCATTTCAAGGGTTTAAAGCTGCATTTCAGGGCACTTCTACCCACACCCTGGCACCAAATATCTCCAATGGGAGCGAGGCCAGCAGGTATGTAATGGTAATGCCACCTGGGAGTCCATTCTTTTTCTTATTTTCATTTAGAATGTAGACAGCCCTGATTAAAGGTCCCTATGAGACACCATTCAAATCAATACTATTCTTCTCCACCCTAATTAATCACAGGTGGAGTGCTACTTAGTAATCACTGAAAAATAATTATGGAAGTCCATAAATTATCCAACTTAGCTGGCAACACTGCTGAAACACAAAGTTTTTCTTCTTACCTTTTTTTTGTTCCTTTGCTCCATTGTCCTGAGTAATTGGAGCAGAAAAGAAAACATTGTTTTTTCGCAAAGAGTTTTCTTCTACGCAGAGCTCCTTACCTCAAATTTAACTCAGAGGAGCCAAACAGCTACGGTCCCTCTGAGGGCCTTTATACCCGCTGGGATTTGCCGCCTCCCCTTTCCCAGGCATCGTGGGAAAAAGAGGCGGGCCCAATTAGGGGTATATTAACCCCAGGCTGTGCTAAGGGGCATTATTCCTTCCAGGGGAATCAGCAGGGGTAAAGAGCTCCTCTCTCATTTCAGTGAAGAGGCTCTTTCAATTTGCTTCAGCCTGCTAAGAGCAGGCATCTTTTTGGGCATTTGAAGCAGCAGAAGTTTTGAAGACACCTTGAAGAAAACAATATTGAATACAGGGAGTATTTAAGTTCATGGTTTTGTGTTGGGGGTTCAGGGGCAATAAGATGCTTTTATAATGACTCTTCTTCTTGGCTTTTTTTTTTTTTTTTTTAGGAGAATTTCCAGAAGTTCTAGGTCACATCAAGTGCGATACTTCAGATTCTCTCAGCAGATTCATCGTAACACAAAAGGGAACCGCCCCCGCAGCAGCTTTCCTTAGCAGCGGATCGTCCCCTCGCACAGATTCACTTCAGAGAGATAAGACGAGGGCTGTGGTCACAGAGGGGATAAAAACAGGGCGGTGGGGTAGGATTCACACCGGTTAGGGGTTTTGAGTCAGCTATGCGGGGGGGAAGTTTTGAGAAATGGCCTCTGGGGCCACAGTGCGGGAAAGGCTCACTTTAGCTAACAATGCTGAGGCGGGCAGGGCAGAGCAGTCCCAGGGTGTGTTGTCACTTGTCTCTTGTGCTTTCTGTATCTTCTGTACATCTTGTGTAACATATCTCTTGTCTTAGCCCTCCCAGGAGCTTATAAGAAACCCCAGCTCCTTCTGTTCATCTCCCATCTTTGCGTTCCTCGGCCCAGCAACGGCGAAGCTTCGATGCGGGAGGTCAGACAGGCGTCAGAATCGCATCTGTCTTTAGAAGCGTGTGATCGGATGTTTTCTTAGGTCTCGTTCTCAGCTGTGTCAACAGCTATATACAGCAGTGTTTCTTTACAGTGGATAAGGACTTGTGCCGATTCAAAGGCAGGCAGAGGCTTCCAGCCACAGGATTCTCAGGCATCTGTCTCTGCGGTTCTTGGAAAATAGTTGTTCCATTAGCATCTTTTCCCTCCAGGGTCATCTGATCCCGGCAGGCTCGCCTCGGGTCCCTCCTCGGTCATCTCGTTCAGCATTCTCTCGGTCCTCGTGAGGACTTCCTTGTCTCAGAGAGTTTTCTCTCCCTGTCACGTCCCCTTGTCTCACGGGTGCCTGGGGGTATTTGGTCCGGAGCTGCTCTGCCCTGGCGTCCAGCCTGGTTGTAGGTGTTTAAGGACAAGTCCCGGGCACTTGTAATTGGAGATTTGTAATACGGGCTGTAGTTGGAGTCTAGCTGGTATTCTTATGTTGGCAGCAGGTGTCTGGAGCTGTGAAGTTACCCTGCAGCACTTTGACTTTTTTCCTAACTTTCTTTCAGATTCAGACAGATTGACCTCCTGGCAGAACACCTGTCCTAGATGAGGGGGTCCCCCTGAGAAGGTTGGTCACGGTTTTACTTTGCAGCGGGGCTGGAACCGGTCACTGTGTTACAGCTCTGCTCTTTGTATTTATTTCTAGGAAGTAAAGCTGGAAAGCAGCGGGGAAGGCGAAGCAGGTGGGAGGTGAGCCTCGGTTGGTGGAGAGCAGCCGTTGTTCTTGCTGGGGTTGCAGTTTCTGGTGCAACTCCAAGCATCCCTGCTTGTTGGTGTGTTTTAGGCTGCCTCCTGATGCTGTGCTGAGGCCCCCTCACTGACCTGCCAAGAGACCCGGTTTGCTTCTCTGGTGAGCCCCAGCAAATATTACTGGAGTCCGTGACGAAGCCTCGACCTCGTCCACGTGTCGGTGCGGTCCTGGTACCCTTTAGGCGTGGCCGAGGAGTCGCGGCAAGTCGGGGGCTTTGGAAGGAGCGGCAAGGGCGCGCTCAACTTTCAGCGATGCTACATCGCCTGCTCTCCGTTTATCCTAGGCGTACTCTGCGATGACGGTATCCGCCTAGGAGCGTGGCCGAAGCGTGTGGCCGGAGGACCCGGGAGTTCCTAAGAGCTGGTGAGTAGGAGTTGGGTTTTGGTGAATATGCCTCTAAGATTGTGCACTTATATTTGGTTTTCTTTATCATAGGTGATGATACTTGTCTGAGACAACAGCCCGGTGAGAGAAGAACTTCCCAGACAGCGAGGTGGCTTTGTTTGGCTCCCGACTGGCCTCTCGCCGTGACTCACATCTTCAGCCCTCTGAGAGATAAGTGGAGCCCACAGAGGGGATCAAAGCAGGGCGGCGGTCGGGACTGAGATCGGTTTGGGTTTTTGAGTGAGCTTTGGGGATGGGGAGGTTCTGGAAATGACCCCATAGGCCCCAATGAGGGAAAGCCTCACTTTGGCTAACAATGCTGAGGCAGGCAGGGCAGAGCAGTCCCAGGGTGTGTTGTCACTTGTCTCTCGTGCCTTCTGTGTCTTCTGTGTATCTCATGTAATGTGTCTCTTGCCTTAGTCCTCCCAGGGGCTTATGAGAAACCCCGGGGTCCTTCCGTTCATCTCCCATTTTTGCGTTCCTCGGCCCGGCGCCGGCGAAGCTTCGATTCGGGAGGTCAGACACGTGTCAGAATCGCATCCGTCTTCAGAAGCACGTGATCTTTTTAGGTCTCGTTCTCAGCTGTGTCGACAGCTATGTGCAGCAATGTTTCTTTACAGTGGATAAGGACTTGTGCCGATTCAAAGGCAGGCAGAGGCTTCCAGCCACAGGATTCTCGGGCATCCGTCTTTGCGGTTCATGGAAAAAGTTTTTCCGTTAGCATCTTTTTCCTCCGGGGTCACCGGAGCTCGGCAGGCTCGCCTCGGGTCCCTCCTCAGTCATCTCGTTCAGCATTCTCTCGGTCCTCGTGAGGACTTTCTCTCCCTGTCATGTCCCCTCGTGTCACGGGTGTCTGGGGGTATTTGGTCCGGAGCTGCTCTGCCCTGGCGCCCAGCCCGGTTGTAGGTGTTTAAGGACAAGTCCCGGGCACTTGTAATTGGAGATTTGTAATACGGGCTGTAGTTGGAGTCTAGCTGGTATTCTTATGTTGGCAGCAGGTGTCTGGAGCTGTGAAGTTACCCTGCAGCACTTTGACTTTTTTCCTAACTTTCTTTCAGATTCAGACAGATTGACCTCATGGCAGAGTACTGCATCCCAGATGATGGGGGTCCCCCTGAGAAGGTTGGTCACGGTTTTACTTTGCAGCGGGGCTGGAACCGGTCACTGTGTTACAGCTCTGCTCTTTGTATTTATTTCTAGGAAGTAAAGCTGGATAGCAGCGGGGAAGGCGAAGCAGGTGGAAGGTGAGCCTCGGTTGGTGGAGAGCAGCCGTTGTTCTTGCTGGGGTTGCAGTTTCTGGTGCAACTCCAAGCATCCCTGCTTGTTTGTGTGTTTTAGGCTGCCTCCTGATGCTGTGCTGTGGCCCCCTCACTGACCTGCCAAGAGACCCGGTTTGCTTCTCTGGTGAGCCCCAGCAAATATTACCGAAGTCCGTGACGAAGCCTCGACCTCGTCCACGTGTCGGTGCGGTCCTGGTATCCTTTAGGTGTGGCCGAGGAGTCGCGGCAAGTCGGGGGCTTTGGAAGGAGCGGCGAGGGCGCGCTCAACTTTCAGCGACGCTACATCGCCTGCTCTCCATTTATCCTAGGCGTACCCTGCGACGACGGCATCCGCCTAGGAGCGTGGCCGAAGCGTGTGGCCGGAGGACCCGGGAGTTCCTAAGAGCTGGTGAGTAGGAGTTGGGTTTTGGTGAATATGCCTCTAAGATTGTGCACTTATATTTGGTTTTCTTTATCATAGGTGATGATACTTGTCTGAGACAACAGCCCGGTGAGAGAAGAACTTCCCAGACAGCGAGGTGGCTTTGTTTGGCTCCCGACCGGCCTCTCGCCGTGACTCACATCTTCAGCCCTCTGAGAGATAAGTGGAGCCCACAGAGGGGATCAAAGCAGGGCGGTGGGTCAGGACTGAGATCGGTTTGGGTTTTTGAGTGAGCTTTGGGGATGGGGAGGTTCTGGAAATGACCCCATAGGCCCCAGTGAGGGAAAGCCTCACTTTGGTTTGCAATGCTGAGGCAGGCAGGGCAGAGCAGTCCCAGGGTGTGTTGTCACTTGTCTCTCGTGCCTTCTGTGTCTTCTGTGCATCTTGTGTAACATCTCTATTGCCTTAGTCCTCCCAGGGGCTTATGAGAAACCCCGGGGTCCTTCCGTTCATCTCCCATTTTTGCGTTCCTCGGCCCGGCGCCGGCGAAGCTTCGATGCGGGAGGTCGGACAGGCGTCAGAATTGCATCTGTCTTTAGAAGCATGTGATCGGATGTTTTCTTAGGTCTCGTTCTCAGCTGTGTCAACAGCTATATGCAGCAGTGTTTCTTTACAGTGGATAAGGACTTGTGCCGATTCAAAGGCAGGCAGAGGCTTCTAGCCACAGGATTCTCGGGCATCCGTCTTTGCGGTTCTTGGAAAATAGTTGTTCCATTAGCATCTTTTTCCTCCGGGGTCACCGGAGCTCGGCAGGCTCGCCTCGGGTCCCTCCTCGGTCATCTCGTTCAGCATTCTCTCGGTCCTCATGAGGACTTTCTTGTCTCAGAGAGTTTTCTCTCCTTGTCATGTCCCCTTGTCTCACGTGTCATGGGTATCTGGTGGTATTTGGTCCGGAGCTGCTCTGCCCTGGCGCCCAGCCCGGTTGTAGGTGTTTAAGGATAAGTCCTGGGCACTTGTAATTGGAGATTTGTAATACGGGCTGTAGTTGGAGTCTAGCTGGTATTCTTATGTTGGCAGCAGGTGTCTGGAGCTGTGAAGTTACCCTGCAGCACTTTGACTTTTTTCCTATATTTCTTTCAGATGCAGATAGATTGACCTCCTGGCAGAACACCTGTCCCAGATGAGGGGGTCCCCCTGAGAAGGTCGGTCACGGTTTTACTTTGCAGCGGGGCTGGAACCGGTCACTGTGTTACAGCTCTGCTCTTTGTCTTTATTTCTAGGAAGTAAAGCCGGATAGCAGCGGGGAAGGCGAAGCAGGTGGAAGGTGAGCCTCGGTTGGTGGAGAGAAGCAGTTGTTCTTGCTGGGGTCTCAGTTTCTGCTATAACTTTAATCCCTTGGGTTTTTTTTATTTTAGGTGGTCTACTTGCAAGATATCCCAGCCCAGGATGCTGGAGGACAGGTGGGTGCAAGCTCTGTGTGTGTTTTGGTGTTTAAGTCCCTGGTTTGCTGCTAATCTTTAGTTCTTGAAGGTAGAATGAAAGAACCACATCACAAATCCCACCTTGTGGATCCTGACACACATTGGTGTCACGGACAGGATTCTGAGAGACAGAAGGGGTTGCAGGTTTATCGTGCAGTCAGTATCAGGGGAAAGACGGTTCGCCTCAGCCGCCCCTAGCCTGCCACGCTGGTGAGCAGTGTCTAGAAAGCAAGGGAGGTGACTCGAATTTGTTAAAAACAGCACATGCCTCAGGGCAAAGCACACCACACTCGTTTGAGGGCTCTGTCTTCAGAACTTTACAGGGGATCTTTGAGTATGATAAGTGGGACTGAGTGGTTTTTCTGTTTAAAGTCCCTGGTTTGCTGCTAATCTCTAGTTCTCTAAGACAGAAGGAAAGAACCACATCACAAATCCCACCTTGTGGATCCTGACACGAATCAGTGTCACGGACAGGATTCTGAGAGACAGAAGGGGTTGCAGGTTTATCGTGCAGTCATTATCAGGGGAAAGACGTTTCGCCTCAGCCGCCCCTAGCCTGCCACGCTGGTGAGCAGTGTCTAGAAAGCAAGGGAGGTGACTCGAATTTGTTAAAAACAGCACATGCCTCAGGGCAAAGCACCCCACACTCATTTGAGGGCTCTGTCTTCAGAACTTTACAGGGGATCTTTGAGTATGATAAGTGGGACTGAGTGGTTTTTCTTCTGTTTCAGTCCCTGGTTGGCTGACAAGCTTTTGTAGTCCAAGATGGAATAAAGGAACCACATTGGGAATTCCACCTTGTGCATTGTGACAGTAACTCAGTGCTTTCTTCTTTTCTGTCTTTGCAGGAGTTGGTGTTGCCCCGAGCACGGCAAGGAGCAGAGATGAGCAGGTGAGTTGGCATTTTGAAGTTAAGTTAGAGGACAGGGCTGTAGTGGGATGGGCCCCTCTGAAGCCAAGGGAGAGGGTTTCTTTGCAAGCTCGCCAGAGCTTTTGCCGGGCAGGGCAGTTCCAATCCATCTTCTCGTTGTCTCGTGTTTCATGTCATCGGCCATCTCAGCCTCTCGACGTCATCGTGGATTTTTTCGTCTGAGGAACCCGGCCTTCGCATCCACAGCTATCGCCGCGTTCACCCGGCAGACATCGCCTGCGCCTGCCTTGTACCGTGCCTGCCTCTGTAAAACTAACTGCATTGTGCCTGCCTCTGTAAAACTAACTGCATTGTGCCTGCCTCTGTAACTTAACTTAACTGCATTGTGCCTGCCTCTGTAACTTAACTTAACTGCATTGTGCCTGCCTCTGTAACTTAACTTAACTGCATTGTGCCTGCCTCTGTAACTTAACTTAACTGCATTGTGCCTGCCTCTGTAACTTAACTGCATTGTGCCTGCCTCTGTAACTTAACTTAACTGCATTGTGCCTGCCTCTGTAACTTAACTTAACTGCATTGTGCCTGCCTCTGTAACTTAACTTAACTGCATTGTGCCTGCCTCTGTAACTTAACTTAACTGCATTGTGCCTGCCTCTGTAACTTAACTTAACTGCATTGTGCCTGCCTCTGTAACTTAACTTAACTGCATTGTGCCTGCCTCTGTAACTTAACTTAACTGCATTGTGCCTGCCTCTGTAACTTAACTTAACTGCATTGTGCCTGCCTCTGTAACTTAACTGCATTGTGCCTGCCTCTGTAACTTAACTTAACTGCATTGCGCCTGCCTCTGTAACTTAACTTAACTGCATTGCGCCTGCCTCTGTAACTTAACTTAACTGCACTGCGCCTGCCTCTGTAACTTAACTTAACTGCACTGCGCCTGCCTCTGTAACTTAACTTAACTGCACTGCGCCTGCCTCTGTAACTTAACTTAACTGCACTGCGCCTGCCTCTGTAACTTTACTTAACTTTAACTGCACTGCGCCTGCCTCTGTAACTTTACTTAACTTTAACTGCACTGCGCCTGCCTCTGTAACTTTACTTAACTTTAACTGCACTGTGCCTGCCTCTGTAACTTTACTTAACTTTAACTGCACTGTGCCTGCCTCTGTAACTTAACTGCACTGTGCCTGCCTCTGTAACTTAACTGCACTGTGCCTGCCTCTGTAACTTAACTGCACTGTGCCTGCCTCTGTAACTTAACTGCACTGTGCCTGCCTCTGTAACTTAACTGCACTGTGCCTGCCTCTGTAACTTAACTGCACTGTGCCTGCCTCTGTAACTTAACTGCACTGTGCCTGCCTCTGTAACTTAACTGCACTGTGCCTGCCTCTGTAACTTAACTGCACTGTGCCTGCCTCTGTAACTTAACTGCACTGTGCCTGCCTCTGTAACTTAACTGCACTGTGCCTGCCTCTGTAACTTAACTGCACTGTGCCTGCCTCTGTAACTTAACTGCACTGTGCCTGCCTCTGTAACTTAACTTAACTTTAACTGCATTGGTTTGGAGCTGCCCTGCCCTGGCACATAGTTAGATTTAGGTGGAACAATTATAAAAGGTTACAGTTTCTCTTTTCTATGAGGTTTTTGTGTAAAAAATGTGTGGGCCTAGAGGGTGGCTGAGTTATAGCTACCATAGAATCCCTCACTGACCACCTTGTGTTGTTTTGCAGGTCTCTGATGCCTATTTTCTGAGGATCTACCTTTTGATGTTGAGAAGCAGCAGTGAGAAGATATCTCAGGGCATTTTGTTCAGCAGAGTGTTTCAAATAAGGGTTGCAGTCACTGTGCGAGTTAGTCTCCTGCTGCGTGTCAGAGTGTGGCTGTCTGTGAGAGTCGGTGGGTCAGGGTCTGCTTGTGTGCATGTGTGTCGAGTGGTTCTAACCTGGTATGTATGGCTTTTGCTTTTCAGGACTTGCAATTCACTTTTAAATTTAGAATAAAAAATCCCCAGCTGGGGGGGTTTTTTTTTTTTCCCTCCCAGCTGGGGTTTTTTTTCCTCGGTCCCGGCCGGTCTGCGAGGCGACAGTCATCGCCAAAGTTTGGGCACGGACCGGCCCCGGACCGAGGTTTTCGTCAGGCAGGCTGATTTTGAGGCCCCCCGGGAACCGAGTTCCCGTGGGGTAGGAGGGGGGTGTGTGTTTGTGTCGAGTGGTTCTAACCTGGTATGTATGGCTTTTGCTTTTCAGGACTTGCAATTCACTTTTAAATTTAGAATAAAAAATCCCCAGCTGGGGGGGTTTTTTTTTTTTCCCTCCCAGCTGGGGTTTTTTTTCCTCGGTCCCGGCCGGTCTGCGAGGCGACAGTCATCGCCAAAGTTTGGGCACGGACCGGCCCCGGACCGAGGTTTTCGTCAGGCAGGCTGATTTTGAGGCCCCCCGGGAACCGAGTTCCCGTGGGGTAGGAGGGGGGTGTGTGTTTGTGTCGAGTGGTTCTAACCTGGTATGTATGGCTTTTGCTTTTCAGGACTTGCAATTCACTTTTAAATTTAGAATAAAAAATCCCCAGCTGGGGGGGTTTTTTTTTTTTCCCTCCCAGCTGGGGTTTTTTTTCCTCGGTCCCGGCCGGTCTGCGAGGCGACAGTCATCGCCAAAGTTTGGGCACGGACCGGCCCCGGACCGAGGTTTTCGTCAGGCAGGCTGAGTTTGAGGCTCCCGGGAACCACGTTCCCGAGGACCACCGACAGCAAGATTATAACGGGGTGGTGGAGAGGAGAGTGAAGGTGAGTACGTGTGCGAGCTGAAGCCGGCTTCTGTGGCGAATGAGTATTGTGTTTTCTGTGTGCTCCTTGTGGTTTGGCATAGCAGTAATAATGAAACAGCATGTATTCACCTTTCCAGAACTGTAGAAATAGTTATATTCTGTTAATATGTATTTGGCTTGTATTGTTCTGTATTTGCATTTGCTGCTGTTTTGCTGTATTACTCTGTATGTGAATTAGGGATTTTTCAGTGTGTACATGGATTGTATTGTAATGCATTTGTCTCCAGTTTCTCTGTGTTTTGCTGTAGTGTAAATAAATTCATTAAATAAAGGTGAATAAACTTTCTTCCCTTGCCCCCCTACCACCACTCCCCCCTGGCTCTTGTGTTTTTGGTGTGGTGTAGTCATTATTTTCAATCTATTTCTTGCTTTTCCATCTCTTTCTAACTTTCTCTAAGTCTCTGTCACTGTTGCTCACTCTATTTTTCTGTTTCTTTTCTCTCCAACTCTGTTTCCTTTCCCTCTAGCTCTGAGTTAGACAGAAAGCAACTGGACTCAATTCCTTTCCACCGTAACTCTGAGTTACGGTGAACAGGAATTGTCTCCGTTTCCTTTCTCTCTGCCTCTGAGTTAGACAGAAAAGAAATAGAGTTGGTTTCTCTCCACTCTCCCTCGGTTTCTTTTCACTCTAACTCTGTTTCTTTTGCCTCTAGCTCTGAGTTAGACAGAAAGCAAACGGACTCGATTCCTTTCCACCGTAACTCTGAGTTATGGTGAACAGGGATTGTCTCCGTTTCCTTTCTCTCTGCCTCTGAGTTAGACAGAAAAGAAATAGAGTTGGTTTCTCTCCGCTGTCCCTCTGTTTCTTTTCACTTTGACTCTGTTTCCCTTTTCTCTGTACCTCTGACTTAGACTTGGACTTAGTTTCTTTGCACTCCCACTCTGTTTCCCTTTTCTCTGGGACTTGGACTTAGTTTCTTTTCACTTTGGCTCTGTTTCCCTTTTCTCTCTGACTCTGACTTGGACTTAGTTTCTTTTTGCTCCCCCTCTGTTTCCCTTTTCTCTCTGACTTGGACTTAGTTTCTTTTTGCTCCCCCTCTGTTTCCCTTTTCTCTCTGACTCTGACTTTGTTTCTCTTCACTCTCTCTATTTTCTTTCCCTCAAACTTTAACTCATTTCTCTTCTCTCTAACTTCTTGTTTTGCTTTCTAGCTTAAGCTTTAAACTTAGAAAAAGCAGCAGTAGAACCTTTCGTGCTCCCGGGGAGTAAAAAAACAACTTAAATAAAAATTATAAAGTACATACCACTTACTCCCTGGGAGCACGAAACCTTCTACTGCTGCACCAGACTTATAGTTTTTATTCTTTTTCTTTATAGTATATATATACGATATAGGGGCCCCCACCCACTCCCACCTATAGTATACCTAGTCCCAACCCCTATCCAACCCTCACTCACTCCTGCCACACCAGTGACCCTCCCCTAGCACTGACCCAAGCCCTTCACCCACCCCTCCTGCACCTCCCCTACCCCCACCCTAACCCTAGCACCCACTCCCCCTATGCACACCCCATCCCCTAGCACTCACCCCCCTATGCACCCCCCCATCCCCTAGCACACACCCATCCCCAAGCACCCACCCCCTATACACACCCCTCCATCCCATACCCCCACCCCTACTGCACACCCCAGCCCCAAACACAGCCCCCCACCCCAGCACCCCCACTCCCAACACGCCAAGAACAACGGGAGCCCCCCCAATCAACACAAAACCCACCAAAACACCACCCCTCAACCCCAGCAGAGCCCCCGAGCCGCCCATCACGCCACACCACCCCCCGACGCCGCTCCGCCCCTCGGGACCGCCCCAGAACCGTCGATCACACCGCCCCGCCCCCGGCACCGCCCCCCGGCACCGCCCCCACGCCGTCTGTCACACAGCCCCGCCCCGCGGCCCCGCCCCCGGCACCACCCCCGCGCCGTCCATCACGCGGCCCCGCCCCTCGGGATCGCCCCACGCCGTCCGTCACTGAGCCCCGCCCCCCGGCACCACCCCCGAGCCGCCCATCACGTCTCCCCGCCCCCCGGCACCGCCCCCGAGCCGCCCGTCGCGCCGCCCCGCCCCTCGAGACCGCCCCACAGCTGTCCGTCAAGGCGCTCCGCCCCGATGACATCACACGACCGCCATTTTGTAAAAAAATATCAACATTATGATTTTTAATAAAATACATACAAAAACACGATAGAACAACACGATAACACAAGCACCGCACCCCACACACACCCCGCCGACCGCGCCACGGCAAAAAAGCGGTCCCGAAGCCCCGCAAAAAGTCGCGATCACCATCGCCCCCCCAAGCCCCGCGCCGCCGCGGGAGCGCCCCGTGCCGACCCGGAACGACCCTCCGGCGCCCGCCAGCGCGCCGGCGGGTCGTTCCGGGCCGGCCCGGGGCGCTCCCGCGGCGGCGCGGCGCCGGTAAAACCCTCGGCACGGGCGCCGCCATCTTGACCGGAAGTGCGTCACCGGCACCCCGGCAACCGCCCGGAACTGCCCTCCTTCCCGCCCCGCCCACCGCTACCGCCCCCGAGCCGTCCGTCACGCCGCCCCGCCCCCCGGCACCGCCCCCCCGCCTGCCCGTCAAGGCGCTCCGCCCCGATGACGTCAGACGGCCGCCATTTTGTAAAAAAATATAAACAATCACATTTTAAAATAAAATAAACCCAGAAACACTACAAAACGACAAAGTAACACAAGCACGACACCCCGCACACATCCCGCCGAACCCCCACGCCAAAAAACCGCTCCCGAAAGCCGCCCAAACAATCTCGATCACCGTCACCCCCCCAAGCGCCGCGCGGCCGCAGGAGCGCCCCGCGCCGACCCGGAACGACCCTCCGGCGCACGTCAGCGCGCCGGAGGGTCGTTCCGGGTCGGCGCCGGGCGCTCCCGCGGCCGCGCGGCTCCGGTAAACCCCCCGGCACGGGCGCCGCCATCTTGACCGGAAGCGCGTCACCGGCGCGACGGCACCCGCCCGGAAGCCCCCACGGCGCATGCGCGGCGCCATTTTGTCCCGGAAAAAAATCAAATCGAGAATCCCAAATCCCGGCGCCGAGAAGCGCGAGAAAAACGGCACCGAATGCCGCGCGACAGCGCGGCATTCGGTGCCGTTTTTCTCGCGCTTCTCGGCGCCGCGTTTCAAAGCCACACACAAGCACGACACTATAATTATGCATAACCACATGGGCGCGGCCATTTTGAACCGGAAATATAGAGCGCGGCCATGTTTTTGCCGGAAATACAGGGCGCGGCCATTTTAAACCGGAAATACATGGAGGCGGCCATGTTTTTGCCGGAAATACAGGGCGCGGCCATGTTTTTGCCGGAAATGCATGGGCGCGGCCATGTTTTTGCCGGAAATACAGGGCGCGGCCATTTTGAACCGGAAATACATGGGCGCGGCCATGTTTTTGCCGGAAATACAGGGCGCCGCCATGTTTTCGCCGGAAATACAGGGCGCCGCCATGTTTTTGCCGGAAATGCATAGGCGCCGCCATCTTTTACCCGGAAATACAGGGCGCAGCCATTTTGAACCGGAAATTGATGGGGGCGGCCATCTTTTTGCCGGAAATACACGGCGCGGCCATGTTTTTGCCGGAAATACTTAGCAGCCGCCATATTTAATCTGAAATTCAAAGCTACAGCTCCAGACTCGAGTTCCAGGTTGCAATTCCAGGCTCAAGTTCCAGGTTATGGTTCTAGGCCACGGTTCTAGGTTAGGGTTCTAGGTCAGGGTTCTAGATCAGGTTCTAGATCACGTTCTAGATCAGGTTCTAGATCACGTTCTAGATCAGGTTCTAGATCACGTTCTAGATCACGTTCTAGATCACGTTCTAGATCGGGTTCTAGATCGGGTTCTAGATCGGGTTCTAGATTTCAGTTTCACTTTCAGTTTCGGTTTCGGTTTCACTTTCACTTTCGGTTTCACTTTCGGTTTCACTTTCACTTTCACTTTCGGTTTCACTTTCACTTTCGGTTTCAGTTTCACTTTCACTTTTGGTTTCACTTTCAGTTTCGGTTTCACTTTCACTTTCGCTTTCGGTTTCACTTTCACTTTCGGTTTCACTTTCGGTTTCACTTTCACTTTCGGTTTCACTTTCACTTTCACTTTCGGTTTCACTTTCACTTTCGGTTTCAGTTTCACTTTCACTTTTGGTTTCACTTTCACTTTCAGCTTCAGTTTCACTTTCACTTTCCGTTTCAGTTTCACTTTCGGTTTCGGTTTCACTTTCAGTTTCACTTTCGGTTGCAGTTTCACTTTCGGTTTCACTTTCACTTTCCGTTTCACTTTCACTTTCGGTTTCACTTTCGGTTTCACTTTCACTTTCGGTTTCACTTTCGGTTTCACTTTCAGTTTCACTTTCGGTTTCACTTTCGGTTTCGGTTTCACTTTCAGTTTCGGTTTCACTTTCGGTTTCACTTTCACTTTCGGTTTCGCTTTCACTTTCAGTTTCACTTTCGGTTTCAGTTTCACTTTCACTTTCGGTTTCGCTTTCACTTTCAGTTTCGGTTTCAGTTTCGGTTTCACTTTCAGTTTCGGTTTCACTTTCAGTTTCACTTTCGGTTTCAGTTAGGGTTAGGGTTAGGGTTAGGGTTAGGGTTAGGGTTAGGGTTAGGGTTAGGGTTAGGGTTAGGGTTAGGGTTAGGGTTAGGGTTAGGGTTAGGGTTAGGGTTAGGGTTAGGGTTAGGGTTAGGGTTAGGGTTAGGGTTAGGGTTAGGGTTAGGGTTAGGGTTAGGGTTAGGGTTAGGGTTAGGGTTAGGGTTAGGGTTAGGGGTTAGGGTTAGGGTTTGGGTTAGGGTTAGGGTTAGGGTTAGGGTTAGGGTTAGGGTTAGGGTTAGGGTTAGGGTTAGGGTTAGGGTTAGGGTTAGGGTTAGGGTTAGGGTTAGGGTTAGGGTTAGGGTTAGGGTTAGGGTTAGGGTTAGGGTTAGGGTTAGGGTTAGGGTTAGGGTTAGGGTTAGGGTTAGGGTTAGGGTTAGGGTTAGGGTTAGGGTTAGGGTTAGGGTTAGGGTTAGGGTTAGGGTTAGGGTTAGGGTTAGGGTTAGGGTTAGGGTTAGGGTTAGGGTTAGGGTTAGGGTTAGGGTTAGGGTTAGGGTTAGGGTTAGGGTTAGGGTTAGGGTTAGGGTTAGGGTTAGGGTTAGGGTTAGGGTTAGGGTTAGGGTTAGGGTTAGGGTTAGGGTTAGGGTTAGGGTTAGGGTTAGGGTTAGGGTTAGGGTTAGGGTTAGGGTTAGGGTTAGGGTTAGGGTTAGGGTTAGGGTTAGGGTTAGGGTTAGGGTTAGGGTTAGGGTTAGGGTTAGGGTTAGGGTTAGGGTTAGGGTTAGGGTTAGGGTTAGGGTTAGGGTTAGGGTTAGGGTTAGGGTTAGGGTTAGGGTTAGGGTTAGGGTTAGGGTTAGGGTTAGGGTTAGGGTTAGGGTTAGGGTTAGGGTTAGGGTTAGGGTTAGGGTTAGGGTTAGGGTTAGGGTTAGGGTTAGGGTTAGGGTTAGGGTTAGGGTTAGGGTTAGGGTTAGGGTTAGGGTTAGGGTTAGGGTTAGGGTTAGGGTTAGGGTTAGGGTTAGGGTTAGGGTTAGGGTTAGGGTTAGGGTTAGGGTTAGGGTTAGGGTTAGGGTTAGGGTTAGGGTTAGGGTTAGGGTTAGGGTTAGGGTTAGGGTTAGGGTTAGGGTTAGGGTTAGGGTTAGGGTTAGGGTTAGGGTTAGGGTTAGGGTTAGGGTTAGGGTTAGGGTTAGGGTTAGGGTTAGGGTTAGGGTTAGGGTTAGGGTTAGGGTTAGGGTTAGGGTTAGGGTTAGGGTTAGGGTTAGGGTTAGGGTTAGGGTTAGGGTTAGGGTTAGGGTTAGGGTTAGGGTTAGGGTTAGGGTTAGGGTTAGGGTTAGGGTTAGGGTTAGGGTTAGGGTTAGGGTTAGGGTTAGGGTTAGGGTTAGGGTTAGGGTTAGGGTTAGGGTTAGGGTTAGGGTTAGGGTTAGGGTTAGGGTTAGGGTTAGGGTTAGGGTTAGGGTTAGGGTTAGGGTTAGGGTTAGGGTTAGGGTTAGGGTTAGGGTTAGGGTTAGGGTTAGGGTTAGGGTTAGGGTTAGGGTTAGGGTTAGGGTTAGGGTTAGGGTTAGGGTTAGGGTTAGGGTTAGGGTTAGGGTTAGGGTTAGGGTTAGGGTTAGGGTTAGGGTTAGGGTTAGGGTTAGGGTTAGGGTTAGGGTTAGGGTTAGGGTTAGGGTTAGGGTTAGGGTTAGGGTTAGGGTTAGGGTTAGGGTTAGGGTTAGGGTTAGGGTTAGGGTTAGGGTTAGGGTTAGGGTTAGGGTTAGGGTTAGGGTTAGGGTTAGGGTTAGGGTTAGGGTTAGGGTTAGGGTTAGGGTTAGGGTTAGGGTTAGGGTTAGGGTTAGGGTTAGGGTTAGGGTTAGGGTTAGGGTTAGGGTTAGGGTTAGGGTTAGGGTTAGGGTTAGGGTTAGGGTTAGGGTTAGGGTTAGGGTTAGGGTTAGGGTTAGGGTTAGGGTTAGGGTTAGGGTTAGGGTTAGGGTTAGGGTTAGGGTTAGGGTTAGGGTTAGGGTTAGGGTTAGGGTTAGGGTTAGGGTTAGGGTTAGGGTTAGGGTTAGGGTTAGGGTTAGGGTTAGGGTTAGGGTTAGGGTTAGGGTTAGGGTTAGGGTTAGGGTTAGGGTTAGGGTTAGGGTTAGGGTTAGGGTTAGGGTTAGGGTTAGGGTTAGGGTTAGGGTTAGGGTTAGGGTTAGGGTTAGGGTTAGGGTTAGGGTTAGGGTTAGGGTTAGGGTTAGGGTTAGGGTTAGGGTTAGGGTTAGGGTTAGGGTTAGGGTTAGGGTTAGGGTTAGGGTTAGGGTTAGGGTTAGGGTTAGGGTTAGGGTTAGGGTTAGGGTTAGGGTTAGGGTTAGGGTTAGGGTTAGGGTTAGGGTTAGGGTTAGGGTTAGGGTTAGGGTTAGGGTTAGGGTTAGGGTTAGGGTTAGGGTTAGGGTTAGGGTTAGGGTTAGGGTTAGGGTTAGGGTTAGGGTTAGGGTTAGGGTTAGGGTTAGGGTTAGGGTTAGGGTTAGGGTTAGGGTTAGGGTTAGGGTTAGGGTTAGGGTTAGGGTTAGGGTTAGGGTTAGGGTTAGGGTTAGGGTTAGGGTTAGGGTTAGGGTTAGGGTTAGGGTTAGGGTTAGGGTTAGGGTTAGGGTTAGGGTTAGGGTTAGGGTTAGGGTTAGGGTTAGGGTTAGGGTTAGGGTTAGGGTTAGGGTTAGGGTTAGGGTTAGGGTTAGGGTTAGGGTTAGGGTTAGGGTTAGGGTTAGGGTTAGGGTTAGGGTTAGGGTTAGGGTTAGGGTTAGGGTTAGGGTTAGGGTTAGGGTTAGGGTTAGGGTTAGGGTTAGGGTTAGGGTTAGGGTTAGGGTTAGGGTTAGGGTTAGGGTTAGGGTTAGGGTTAGGGTTAGGGTTAGGGTTAGGGTTAGGGTTAGGGTTAGGGTTAGGGTTAGGGTTAGGGTTAGGGTTAGGGTTAGG